>NC_090178.1:38451836-38775725 GCF_024679245.1 Pseudorasbora parva | reverse complement strand
GATATTTGTTTAGAGTGACCCTGACTATTACTGTATTTATTTACAAGTCATTTTGCTCTTTAGTTTTGGAGAAAAGTACAGTCCAATTTGCCCCAAAATTCATTCAAGCAATTGCACTGTCCAATTTTCAACAATTCATAAAACTCTTACTTTTATAGGTTTGCTCATTCTGTTACTTGATTTTTGTTCAGAGTGACCCTAACTAATACTGTATTTATTTACAAGTCATTTTACTGTATATTTTTGGAGTAAAGTGCAGCCAAACTGCAAATAATCTGTCTATTCAAACACTTACAATGTGTCCAATATTAAAAAATTCATAAAAATCTTTCCTTTATAGGTTTTCCCATTCTGTCATTTGATATTTGTTCAAAGTGACCCTGACTATTACTGTATTTATTTACAAGTCATTTGATCGTATCATTTTGGAGAAAAGTACAGTCAAATTCGCCCCAAAATTCATTCAAGCACTTACACTGTCCAATTTACAAAAATTCATAAAAATCTTTCCTTTATAGGTTTGCCCATTCTGTCATTTGATATTTGTTCAAAGTGACGCTGACTATTACTGTATTTATTTACAAGTCATTTTACTGTATATTTTTGGAGAAAAGTGCAGCCAAACTGCAAATAATCTGTCTATTTAAACACTTACAATATGTCCAATTTACAAAAGTTCATAAAAATCTTTCCTTTATAGGTTTTCCCATTGCGTCATTTGATATTTGTTCAAAGTTACCCTGACTAGTAAAATCTTTCCTTTATAGGTTTGCCCATTCTGTCATTTGATATTTGTTCAAAGTGACGCTGACTATTACTGTATTTATTTACAATTCATTTTACTGTATATTTTTGGAGAAAAGTGCTGTAAAACTACCCAAAATTAATTCAAGCACTTACAGTCCAATTTTCAAAAAATCATAAAACTATTTCCTTTATAGGTTTGGCCATTCTGTCATTTGATATTTGTTCAAAGTGACCCTGATTAGTACTGTATTTATTTACAAGTCATTTTACTGTAAATTTTCGGAGAAAAGTGCAGTCAAACTCTCCCCAAAATTCTTTCAAGCACTTACAGTCCAATTTTCAAAAAATCATAAACATCTTTCCCTTGTAGGTTTGTTCATTCTGTCATTTGATATTTGTTTAGAGTGACCACAACTATTACTGTATTTATGTACAAGTCATTTTACTGTATATTTTTGGAGAAAAGTGCAGTCAAACTGCGAAAAATCTGACTATTAAAACACTTCCACTGTCCAATTTACAAAAGTTCATAAAAATCTTTCCTTTATAGGTCTGCTCATTCTGTCATTTGATTTTTTTTTCAGAGTGACACTGACTATTAGTGTATTTATTTACAAGTCATTTTACTCTATACTTTTGGAGAAAAGTACAGTCAAATTGCAAATCTGTCTATTCAAACAATTACGCTGTCCAGTTTTCAAAAAATCATAAACATCTTTCCCTTGTAGGTTTGTTCATTCTGTCATTTGATATTTGTTTAGAGTGACCACAACTATTACTGTATTTATGTACAAGTCATTTTACTGTATATTTTTGGAGAAAAGTGCAGTCAAACTGCGAAAAATCTGACTATTAAAACACTTCCACTGTCCAATTTACAAAAGTTCATAAAAATCTTTCCTTTATAGGTCTGCTCATTCTGTCATTTGATTTTTTTTCAGAGTGACACTGACTAGTACTGTATTTATTTACAAGTCATTTTACTGTATAGTTTTGGAGAAAAGTACAGTCAAACTCTCCCCAAAATTCATTCAAGGACTTACAGTCCAATTTTCAAAAATTCATAAAAATCTTTCCTTTAAAGGTTTGCTCATTCTGTCATTTGATTTTTGTTCAGAGTGACCCTAACTATTACTGTATTTATTTACAAGTAATTTTACTGTAGATTTTTGGAGAAAAGTTCAGTCGAATTGCAAATCTGTCTATTCAAACACTTACACTGTTTCCAATTTTCAAAAATTCATAAAAATCTTTTCTTTATAGGTTTGCCCATTCTGTCATTTCATATTTGTTCAAAGTGACCCTGACTAGTACTGTATTTATTTACAAGTCATTTTACCATATATTTTTGGAGAAAAGTGCAGTCAAACTGCCAATAATCTATCCATTCAAACACTTACACTGTTTCCAATTTACAAAAATTCATAAAAATCTTTCCTTTATAGGTTTGCCCATTCTGTCATTTGATATTTGTTCAAAGTGACCCTGTATTTATTTACAAGTCATTTTACTGTAGATTTTTGGAGAAAAGTGCAGTCAAATTGCAAATCTGTCTATTCAAACAATTACACTGTGTCCAATTTTCAAAAATTCATAAAAATCTTTCCTTTATAGGTTTGCCCATTCTGTCATTTGATATTTGTTCAAAGTGACCTTGACTATTAGTGTATTTATTTACAAGTCATTTTACTGTATAGTTTTGGAGAAAAGTACAGTCAAATTGCAAATCTGTGTATTCAAACAATTACACTGTCCAATTTTCAAAAATTTATAAAAATCTTTCCTTTATAGGTTTGCCCATTCTGTCATTTGATATTTGTTCAAAGTGACCCTGATTAGTACTGTATTTATTTACAAGTCATTTTAAAGTAAATTGTCGGAGAAAAGTGCAGTCAAACTCTCCCCAAAATTCTTTCAAAAATTACAGTCCAATTTTCAAAAAATCATAAACATCTTTCCCTTGTAGGTTTGTTCATTCTGTCATTTGATATTTGTTTAGAGTGACCACAACTATTACTGTATTTATGTACAAGTCATTTTACTGTATATTTTTGGAGAAAAGTGCAGTCAAACTGCAAAAAATCTGACTATTAAAACACTTCCACTGTCCAATTTACAAAAGGTCATAAAAATCTTTCCTTTATAGGTCTGCTCATTCTGTCATTTGATTTTTGTTCAGAGTGACACTGACTATTAGTGTATTTATTTACAAGTCATTTTACTGTATATTTTTGGAGTAAAGTGCAATCAAACTGCAAATAATCTGTCTATTCAAACACTTACACTGTGTCCAATTTTCAAAAAATCATAAAAATCTTTCCTTTATAGGTTTGCCCATTCTGTCATTTGATTTTTGTTCAGAGTGACACTGACTATTACTGTATTTATTTACAAGTAATTTTACAGTATAGTTAGGAGAAAGGTGCTGTAAAACTCTACCCAAAATTAATTCAAGCACTTATAGTCCAATTTTCAAAAAATCATACAACTATTTCCTTTATAGGTTTGCCCATTCTGTCATTTGATATTTGTTCAAAGTGACTCTGATTAGTACTGTATTTATTTCCAAGTCATTTTACTGTAAATTTTCGGAGAAAAGTGCAGTTAAACTCTCCCCAAAATTCTTTCAAGCACTTACAGTCCAATTTTCAAAAATTCATTAAAATCTTTCCTTTATAGGTTTGCTCATTCTGTCATTTTATTTTTGTTCAGAGTGACCCTGATTAGTACTGTATTTATTTACAAGTCATTTTACTGTATAGTTTTGGAGAAAAGTACAGTCAAATTCGCCCCAAAATTCATTCAAGAACTTACACTGTCCAATGTTCAAAAATTCATAAAAATCTTTCCTTTATAGGTTTTCTCATTCTGTCATTTGATTTTTTGTTCAGAGTGACCCTACCTATTACTGTATTTATTTACAGGTCATTTTACTGTATATTTTTGGAGTAAAGTGCAATCAAACTGCAAATAATCTGTCTATTCAAACACTTACACTGTGTCCAATTTTCAAAAATTCATAAAAATCTTTCCTTTATAGGTTTGCCCATTCTGTCATTTGATATTTGTTCAAAGTTACCCTGACTAGTACTGTATTTATTTACAAGTCATTTTACTGTATAGTTTTGGAGAAAAGTACAGTCAAACTCTCCCCAAAATTCATTCAAGGACTTACAGTCCAATTTTCAAAAATTCATAAAAATCTTCCCTTTATAGGTTTGCTCATTTTGTCATTTGATTTTTGTTCAGAGTGACCCTAACTATTACTGTATTTATTTACAAGTAATTTTACTGTAGATTTTTGGAGAAAAGTGCAGTCAAACTGCAAATAATCTATCCATTCTAACACTTACACTGTTTCCAATTTACAAAAATTCATAAAAATCTTTCCTTTATAGATTTGCCCATTCTGTCATTTGATATTTGTTCAAAGTGACCCTGTATTTATTTACAAGTCATTTTACTGTAGATTTTTGGAGAAAAGTGCAGTCAAATTGCAAATCTGTCTATTCAAACAATTACACTGTGTCCAATTTTCAAAAATTCATAAAAATCTTTCCTTTATAGGTTTGCCCATTCTGTCATTTGATATTTGTTCAAAGTGACCTTGACTATTAGTGTATTTATTTACAAGTCATTTTACTGTATAGTTTTGGAGAAAAGTACAGTCAAATTGCAAATCTGTGTATTCAAACAATTACACTGTCCAATTTTCAAAAATTCATAAAAATCTTTCCTTTATAGGTTTGCCCATTCTGTCATTTGATATTTGTTCAAAGTGACCCTGACTAGTACTGTATTTATTTACAAGTCATTTTACCGTATATTTTTGGAGAAAAGTGCAGTCAAAATGCAAATCTGTCTATTCAAACAATTACACTGTGTCCAATTTACAAAAAAATCATTAAAATCTTTCCTTTATAGGTTTGCTCATTCTGTCGTTTGATTGTTGTTCAGAGTGACACTGACTATTACTGTATTTATTTACAAGTAATTTTACTGTATAGTTTTGGAGAAAAGTGAAGTAAAACTCTACCCAAAATTAATTCAAGCACTTACAGTCCAATTTTCAAAAAATCATAAAACTCTTTCCTTTATAGGTTTGGCCATTCTGTCATTTGATATTTGTCCAATTTGCCCCAAAATTCATTCAAGCACTTGCACTGTCCAATTTTCAACAATTCATAAAACTCTTTCCTTTGTAGGTTTGCTCATTCTGTCATTTGATATTTGTTTAGAGTGACCCTGACTATTACTGTATTTATTTACAAGTCATTTTGCTATTTAGTTTTGGAGAAAAGTACAGTCAGATTCGCCCCAAAATTCATTCAAGCACTTACACTGTCCAATGTTCAAAAATTCATAAAAATCTTTCCTTTATAGGTTTGCTCATTCTGTAATTTGATTTTTGTTGAGAGTGATCCTAACTAATACTGTATTTATTTACAAGTCATTTTACTTTAAATTTTTGGAGTAAAGTGCATTCAAACTTCAAATAATCTGTCTATTCAAACACTTACACTGTGTCCAATTTACAAAAATTCATAAAAATCTTTCCTTTATAGGTTTGCCCATTCTGTCATTTGATATTTGGTCAAAGTGACCCTGACTAGTACTGTATTTATTTGCAAGTCATTTTACCGTATATTTTTGGAGAAAAGTGCAGTCAAAATGCAAATCTGTCTATTCAAACAATTACACTGTGTCCAATTTACAAAAATTCATAAAAATCTTTCCTTTATAGGTTTGCTCACTCTGTCATTTGATTTTTGTTCAGACTGACCCTAACTATTACTGTATTTATTTACAAGTCATTTTACTGTAGATTTTTGGAGAAAAGTGCAGTCAAATTGCAAATCTGTCTATTCAAACAATTACACTGTCCAATTTTCAAAAAATTCATAAAAATCTTTCCTTTATAGGTTTGCCCATTCTGTCATTTGATATTTGTTCAAAGTGACGCTGACTATTACTGTATTTATTTACAAGTCATTTTACTGTATATTTTTGGAGAAAAGTGCAGCCAAATTACAAATAATCTGTCTATTCAAACACTTACAATGTGTCCAACATTTAAAAAATCATAAAAATCTTTCCTTTATAGGTCTGCCCATTCTGTCATTTGATATTTGTTCTAAGTGACCCTGACTATTACTGTATTAATTTACAATATAATTTTAGAGAAAAGTACAGTCCAATTTGCCCCAAAATTCATTCAAGGACTTGCACTGTCCAATTTTCAACAATTCTAAAAACTCTTTAGTTTATAGGTTTGTTCATTCTGTCATTTGATATTTGTTTAGAGTGACCCTGACTATTACTGTATTTATTTACAAGTCATTTTGCTCTTTAGTTTTGGAGAAAAGTACAGTCCAATTTGCCCCAAAATTCATTCAAGCACTTGCACTGTCCAATTTTCAACAATTCATAAAACTCTTACTTTTATAGGTTTGCTCATTCTGTTACTTGATTTTTGTTCAGAGCGACCCTAACTAATACTGTATTTATTTACAAGTCATTTTACTGTATATTTTTGGAGTAAAGTGCAGCCAAACTGCAAATAATCTGTCTATTCAAACACTTACAATGTGTCCAATATTAAAAAATTCATAAAAATCTTTCCTTTATAGGTTTTCCCATTCTGTCATTTGATATTTGTTCAAAGTGACCCTGACTATTACTGTATTTATTTACAAGTCATTTGATCGTATCATTTTGGAGAAAAGTACAGTCAAATTCGCCCGAAAATTCATTCAAGCACTTACACTGTCCAATTTACAAAAATTCATAAAAATCTTTTCTTTATAGGTTTGCACATTATGTCTTTTGACATTTGTTCATAGTGACACTGACTATTACTGTATTTATTTACAAGTAATTTTACTTTATAGTTTTGGAGAAAAGTGCAGTCAAACTCTCCCCAAAATTCTTTCAAGCACTTAGTCCAATTTTCAAAAAATCACAAACGTCTTTCCCTTATAGGTTTGGTCATTCTGTCATTTGATATTTGCTTAGAGTGACCACAGCTATTACTGTATTTATTTACAAGTCATTTTACTGTATATTTTTGGAGAAAAGTGCAGTCAAACTGCATAAAATCTGACTATTCAAACACTTACACTGTGTCCAATTTAAAAAAATTCATAAAAATATTTCCTTTATATGTTTGCCCATTCTGTCATTTGATATTTGTTCAAAGGGACCCTGTCTAGTACTGTATTTATTTACAAGTAATTTTACTGTATAGTTTTGGAGAAAAGTGCAGTCAAACTGCAAATAATCTGTCTATTCAAACAATTACAGTGTCCAATTTTCAAAAATTCATAAAAATCTTTCCTTTATAGGTTTGCCCATTCTGTCATTTGATATTTGTTCAAAGTGACCCTGCCTAGTACTGTATTTATTTACAAGTCATTTTACTGTATATTTTTGGAGAAAAGTGCAGTCAAACTGCAATTAATATGTCTATTCAAACACTTACACTGTGTCCAATTTACAAAAAATCATTAAAATCTTTCCTTTATAGGTTTGCTCATTCTGTCGTTTGATTTTTGTTCAGAGTGACACTGACTATTACTGTATTTATTTACAAGTAATGTTACTGTATAGTTTTGGAGAAAATTGCATTAAAACTCTACCCAAAATTAATTCAAGCACTTACAGTCCAATTTTCAAAAAAATCATAAAACTCTTTCCTTTTTAGGTTTGCCCATTCTGTCATTTGATATTTGTTCAAAATGACCCTGACTAGTACTGTATTAATTTACAAGTCATTTTACTGTATAGTTTTAGAGAAAAGTACAGTCCAATTTGCCCCAAAATTCATTCAAGCACTTGCACTGTCCAATTTTCAACAATTCATAAAACTCTTTCCTTTGTAGTTTTGCTCATTCTGTCATTTCATATTTGTTCAAAGTGACCCTGACTATTACTGTATTTATTTACAAGTCATTTTACCATATATTTTTGGAGAAAAGTGCAGTCAAACTGCAAATAATCTATCTATTCAAACACTTACACTGTTTCCAATTTACAAAAATTCATAAAAATCTTTCCTTTATAGGTTTGCCCATTCTGTCATTTGACATTTGTTCAAAGTGACCCTGACTAGTACTGTATTTATTTACAAGTCATTTTACCGTATATTTTTGGAGAAAAGTGCAGTCAAACTGCAAATAATCTATCTATTCAAACACTTACACTGTGTCCAATTTACAAAAATTCATTAAAAAAAATTCCTTTATAGGTTTGCCCATTCTGTCATTTGATATTTGGTCAAAGTGACCCTGACTAGTACTGTATTTATTTACAAGTAATTTTACTGTACATTTTTGGAGAAAAGTGCAGTCAAACTCTCCACAAAATTCATTCAAGCACTTACAGTCCAATTTTCAAAAATTCATAAACATCTTTCCCTTATAGGTTTGCTCATTCTGTCATTTGATATTTGTTTAGAGTGACCACAACTATTACTGTATTTATGTACAAGTCATTTTACTGTATAGTTTTAGAGAAAAGTACAGTCAAACGTGCCCCAAATATCAACGTGCATTCAAAAACTTACACTGTCCCATTTTTTTAAAAATTCATAAACAATTTTACTTCATAGGTTTGCTCACTCTGGCATATGAAATTTGTTCAGAATGACCCTGACTATTACTGTATTCATTTACAAGTCATTTTACTGTATAGTTTTAGAGAAAGGTACAGTCAAACTTGCCCAAAAATCAAATTGAATTCAAACCCTGTCCAATTTTCTAAAAAACATAAAAATATTTCCTTTATAGTTTTGCCCATTCTGTCATTTGATATTTGTTCAAAGTGACCCTGACTAGTACTGTATTTATTTACAAGTCATTTTACTGTAGATTTTTGGAGAAAAGTGTAGTCAAATTCTCCCCAAAATTCATTCAAGCAAAATTGAATGTCCAAATTACAAAATTACAGTCCAATTTTCACAAAATCATAAAAATCTTTCCTTTATAGCTTTGCTCATTCTGTCATTTGATATTTGTTCAAAGTGATTCCTTCTGATGCAGTGGTTCTTATGGAAGACCTTTTATACTTTGTTGTGGGCAAAATTGTCTTTGAACTTGAACCTTCTATTTAGACTTATGACTTTCTGTTTTATCAGCAGTAGTTAAAGAATGACATCTTTTGACCAAAAAAAAAAATTCTGACCCTGGATCCTAGGAACTGTAACTTTCTATGCATACCAATAGATTCAATCTGCTGTTTCATCTTTAGTTCAAATATGACCTTTTGAATATATTTTTGGGGAAAAAAAGTCTTTGAACTTTCTCATATAAATAGATTCCTTCTGATGCAGTGGTTCAAGGATGACCTTTTGAACTTAGTTGTGGCCAAATAGTTTTTTTTAACTTTAAGCTTCTATACAGACTTATGACTGCCTGTTGTTTCATCAGTAGTTCAAGGATGACATTTTTTGACAAAAAAAAATCTGCCCGTGGATCCTGTGATCTTGAACTTTCTATACATAAAAATACATTCCTTCTGATGCAGTGGTTCAAGGATGACCTTTTGAACTTATTACTCGCCAAATGGTCTTTGAACTTGAACCTTCTATACAAACTTATGACTTTCTTTTGTTTCAACAGTAATTCAATGATGACATTATTTCTCTGGATCCTTTGAACTGGAACTTTCTATGCGTACTAATAAATTCCTTCTGCTGTTTCATCTTTAGTTCAAATATAACCTTTTGAATATATCTATGGAGAAAAATTCTTTGAACTTTAAATTTAAATTCACAGGTATAGGCTTTCTGATGTTTTATCAGATGTTCAAATATTAAATTTTGAACATTTTTTTCTGCCCCTGGATTTCATGAACTTTGACTTTCTATACATATAAATAGATTCCTTCTGATGCAGTGGATCAAGGATGACCTTTTGAACTTAGTTGTGACCAAATAGTCTTTTAACTTTAACCTTCTAAGGATGACATTTTTTGACCAAAAAAAATTCTGCCCCTGGATTCCATGATCTTGAACTTTCTATACATATAAATAGATTGCTTCTGATGCAGTAGTTCAAGGATGACCTTTTGAACTTATAACTGGCCAAATAGTCTTTGAAATTTCTATACGGATTTATTCCTTTCTGTTGTTTCATCAGTATTTCAAGGATGATATTTTTTGACAAAAAAAAAAAAATTCTGACCCTGGATCCTATGAACTGGAACTTTCTGCATACTAATAGATTAAATCTGCTGTTTCATCTTTAGTTCAAATATTGAATACATTTTTAGAGAAAAAGTCTTTGAACTTTAAATTTAAATTCACAGGTATAGGCTTTCTGATGTTTTATCAGATGTTCAAATTTTAATTTTTGAACATTTTTTTCTGCCCCTGGATTTCATGATCTTTGACTTTCTATACATATAAATAGATTCCTTCTGATGCAGTGGTTCAAGGATAACCTTTTGAACTTAGTTGTGACCAAATAGTCTTTGAACTTTAACCTTCTGTGGATGACATTTTTTGACCAAAAAAAAATCTGCCCCTGGATTCCATGATCTTGAACTTTCTATACATATAAATAGATTCCTTCTGATTCAGTGGTTCAAGGATGACTTTTTGACCTTAGTTGTGGCCAAATAGTCTTTGAACTTGAACTTTCTATGCAGACTTTTGACTCCCTGTTGTTTCAGTAGTTCAAGGATGACATTTTTTGACAACTAAAAATTTGCCCGTGGATCCCATGATCTTAAACTTTCTATTCATAAAAATAAATTAATTCTGATGCAGTGGTTCAAGGATGACCTTTTTGAACTTATTACTGGCCAATTAGTATTTGAACTTGAACCTTCTATGGAGACTTATGACTCCCTATTGTTTCATCAGTTGTTCAAGGATGACATTTTTTGACAAAAAAAAAATTATGCCCCTGGATTCCATGATCTTGAAATTTCTATACATATAAATAGATCGCTTCTGATGCAGTGGTTCAAGGATGACCTTTTGAACTTATTACTTTCTGTTGTTTCATCAGTAATTCAAGGATGACATTTTTTGACAAACAATAAAAATCTGACCCTGCATCCTATGAACTGGAACTTTCTATGCATACTAATAGATTCAATCTTGCTGTTTCATCTTTAGTTCAAATATGACCTATTGAATATATTTTTAGAGAAAAAGTCTTTGAACTTTAAATATAAATGCACAGGTATAGGCTTTCTGATGTTTTATTAGATGTTCAAATATGAATTAAAAAAATAATAATAATCTGCCCCTGGATTCCATGAACATGAACTTTCTATTCATATATCATAAAGTGGTTCAAGGATGACCTTTTGAAATTTTTGGCCAAATAGTATTTGAACTTGAACCTTCTATAGAGACGTATGACTCCCTACTGTTTCATCATTTGTTCAAGGATGACATTTTTTGACAAAAAAAAAATCTGCCCCTGGATTCCATGATCTTGAACTTTCTATACATATAAATAGATTGCTTCTTATGCAGTGGTTCAAGGATGACCTTTTGAACTTATTACTGGCCAAATAGTCTTTGAACTTGAACCTTCTATAGAGGCTTATGACTCCCTATTGTTTCATCAGTTGTTCAAGGATGACATTTTTTGACAAAAAAAATTCTGCCCCTGGATTCCATGATCTTGAACTTTCTATACATATAAATAGATTGCTTCTGATGCAGTGGTTCAGTGGATGCAGTGGATGACCCTTTGAACTTAGTTGTGGCCAAATAGTCTTTGATCTTTAAGCTTCTATACAGATGTTCTGTTGTTTTATCAGTGGTTCAAAGATGACCTTTTGAACTTATTACTGGCCAGATAGTCTTTGAACTTGAACCTCCTTATATCAGTAGTTCAAGGATGCGCTTTGAACTTATTTGTTCCCAAACAGTCTATGAACTTGAACTTTCTATACAGAGTAATACATTTATCATTAGTTCAAGTGTGAAATAATTTTGAATACATTTTTGGCCAAGGAGTCTTTGATCTTCAAATGTATAAACAGTTGAAGGATGGCTTTTTTTGAAAAATAAAAATTCTGACCCTGGATCCTATGAACTTGAGCTTTCTATGCATACCAATAGACTCCTAGTTTTTCATTAGGAGTTCAAGGACAATGACTTTCACAAGAAGTCATTTCTTGTGAAAAATATTTGTTTTTGTATGCAATGCAATGCTGAAGCACTAATCTCATTGCACAAGTTTTCCGTATTAAATGCAATGTTATTGCTATTGCTAATATCTTCATTGCACGAGATCTATGCAATGCAAAGGCACTGTCTTTCAAAGCGAGTTTTTAATGTAATGCAATGCAAAACCAATAATCTCCTCATTGCACAAGTTTTTTGCATGCAATGCAATGCAGAATAACTAATCTTATTGCACCGCGAATTCTTATATGCAAAGCAAAAGCGCTAATATCTTCATTCCACAAGAGCTATGCAATGCAAAGACACTGTCTCTTCGGTGCAAAGCGAGTTTTTTATCCAATGCAATGCAAAAGCAATAATCTCCTCATTGCACAAGTTTTTTGCATGCAATGCAATGCAGAATAACTAATCTTATTGCACAAATTTTTTCGTATTCAATGCAATGCAAAAACACTTACTCAGTGTACAGGGACTTAAATGCAATGCATTAGAAACCACTCATTTCTTGAATGCATAAAAAGTTTTTGTATGCAATGCATGCAAAAGTCTTCTATGCACGATTTTTTTCGTATGCAATGCAATGCAATGAAAAAGAACTTATCTCTTTATTGCACCGCGAATTCTTATATGCAAAGCAAAAGCGCTAATATCTTCATTGCACGAGAGCAAAGACACTGGTGCAATGCGAGTTTTTTATGCAATGCAATGCAAAAGCAATAATCTCCTCATTGCACAAGTTTTTTTTTTTTTTTTTTTTTGCTGCAATGCAATGCAAAAACACTTACTCTCAGTGCACAGCGACTTAAATGCAATTCATTAGAAATCACTCATTTCTTGAATGCACCAAAGGTTTTTGTATGCAATGCATGCAAAAGTCTTCTATGCATTAGTTTTTTCGCATGCAATGCAATGAAAAAGCACTTATCTCTTTATTGCATCGCGAATTATTATATGCAAGGCAATAGCGCTAATATCTTCATTGCACGAGAGTTATGCAATGCAAAGACACTGTCTCTTCTGTGCAAAGCGATTTTTTTATGCAATGCAAAAGCAATAATCTCCTCATTGCACAAGTTTTTTTTTTTTGCTGCAATGCAATACAGAATAACTAATATTATTGCACAAGTTTTTTCGTATTCAATGCAATGCAAAGCACTTACTCAGTGCACAGCGACTTAAATGCAATGCATTAGAAACCACTAATTTCTTGAAGGCACAAAAGGTTTTTTTTATGCAATGCATGCAAAAGTCTTCTATGCACGAGTTTTTTTGCATGCAATGCAATGCTATGCAAATGCAAGTGTCTCTTTAATGCATCGCGAATTCTTATATGCAAAGCAAAATATGCAAAGCAAAATCTTATATGCAAAGCAAAAGCACTATCTTCATTGCACGAGAGCTATGCAATGCAAAGACACTGTCTCTTTGGTGCAATGCGAGTTTTTTATGCAATGCAATGAAAAAGCAATGATCTCCTCATTGCACAAGTTTTTTTTGCTGCAATGCAATGCAAAAACACTTTCAGTGCACAGCGACTTAAATGCAATTCATTAGAAACCACTCATTTCTTGAATGCACCAAAGGTTTTTGTATGCAATGCATGCAAAAGTCTTCAATGCACGAGTTTTTTTCGCATGCAATGCAATGCAATGCAATGCAAAAGCACTTATCTCTTTATTGCACCACAAATTCTTATATGCAAAGCAAAAGCGCTAATATCTTCATTGCATGAGAGCTATGCAATGCAAAGACACTGTATCTTCGGTGCAATGCGAGTTTTTTTATGCAATGCAATGCAAAAGCAATAATCTCCTCATTGCACAAGTTTTGTTCTTGCTGCAATGCAATGCAGAATAACTAATCTTATTGCACAAGTTTTTTCGTATTCAGTGCAATGCAAAAACACTTACTCTCAGTGCACAGCGACTTAAATGCAATGCATTAGAAACCACTAATTTCTTGAATGCATGAAAAGGTTTTTGTATGCAATGCATGCAAAAGTCTTCTATGCCAGAGTTTTTTCGCATGCAATGCAATGCAAAAGCACTCACCTCTTTATTGCATCGCAAATTCTTATATGCAAGGCAAAAGCGCTAATATCTTCATTGCACGAGAGCTATGCAATGCAAAGACACTGTATCTTCGGTGCAATGCGAGTTTTTTATGCAATGCAAAGCAAAATAATTAATCTCCTCATTGCACAAGTTTTGTTTTTTTTGCTGCAATGCAATGCAGAATAACTTATCTTATTGCATGTTTTTTCGTATTCAATGCAATGCAAAAACACTTACTCTCAGTGCACAGCAACTTAAATGCAATGAAACCACTAATTTCATGAATGCATAAAAGGTTTTTGTATGCAATGCATGCAAAAGTCTTCTATGCCAGAGTTTTTTCGTATGCAATGCAATGCAAAAGCACTTATCTCTTTATTGCACCGCGAATTCTTATATGCAAAGCAAAAGCGCTAATATCTTCATTGCACGAGAGCTATGCAATGCAAAGACACTGTCTCTTCGGTGCAAAACGAGTTTTTTATGCAATGCAAAAGCAATAATCTCCTCATTGCACAAGTTTTTTTTTTTTTTTGCTGCAATGCAATACAGAATAACTAATATTATTGCACAAGTTTTTTCGTATTCAATGCAATGCAAAGCACTTACTCAGTGCACAGCGACTTAAATGCAATGCATTAGAAACCACGAATTTCTTGAAGGCACAAAAGGTTTTTTTTATGCAATGCATGCAAAAGTCTTCTATGCACGAGTTTTTTTGCATGCAATGCAATGCTATGCAAATGCAAGTGTCTCTTTAATGCATCGCGAATTCTTATATGCAAAGCAAAATATGCAAAGCAAAATCTTATATGCAAAGCAAAAGCACTATCTTCATTGCACGAGAGCTATGCAATGCAAAGACACTGTCTCTTTGGTGCAATGCGAGTTTTTTATGCAATGCAATGAAAAAGCAATGATCTCCTCATTGCACAAGTTTTTTTTGCTGCAATGCAATGCAAAAACACTTTCAGTGCACAGCGACTTAAATGCAATTCATTAGAAACCACTCATTTCTTGAATGCACCAAAGGTTTTTGTATGCAATGCATGCAAAAGTCTTCAATGCACGAGTTTTTTTTGCATGCAATGCAATGCAATGCAATGCAAAAGCACTTATCTCTTTATTGCACCACAAATTCTTATATGCAAAGCAAAAGCGCTAATATCTTCATTGCATGAGAGCTATGCAATGCAAAGACACTGTATCTTCGGTGCAATGCGAGTTTTTTATGCAATGCAATGCAAAAGCAATAATCTCCTCATTGCACAAGTTTTGTTCTTGCTGCAATGCAATGCAGAATAACTAATCTTATTGCACAAGTTTTTTCGTATTCAGTGCAATGCAAAAACACTTACTCTCAGTGCACAGCGACTTAAATGCAATGCATTAGAAACCACTAATTTCTTGAATGCATGAAAAGGTTTTTGTATGCAATGCATGCAAAAGTCTTCTATGCCAGAGTTTTTTCGCATGCAATGCAATGCAAAAGCACTCACCTCTTTATTGCATCGCGAATTCTTATATGCAAGGCAAAAGCGCTAATATCTTCATTGCACGAGAGCTATGCAATGCAAAGACACTGTATCTTCGGTGCAATGCGAGTTTTTTATGCAATGCAAAGCAAAATAATTAATCTCCTCATTGCACAAGTTTTGTTTTTTTTGCTGCAATAAAATGCAGAATAACTTATCTTATTGCACGTTTTTTCGTATTCAATGCAATGCAAAAACACTTACTCTCAGTGCACAGCAACTTAAATGCAATGAAACCACTAATTTCATGAATGCATAAAAGGTTTTTGTATGCAATGCATGCAAAAGTCTTCTATACCAGAGTTTTTTCGTATGCAATGCAATGCACAAGCACTTATCTCTTTATTGCACCGCGAATTCTTATATGCAAAGCAAAAGCGCTAATATCTTCATTGCACGAGAGCTATGCAATGCAAAGACACTGTCTCTTCGGTGCAAAACGAGTTTTTTATGCAATGCAATGCCAAAGCAATAATCTCCTCATTGCACACGTTTTTTGCATGCAATGCAATGCAATGCAGAATAACTAATCTATTGCACAAGTTTTTTCGTATTCAATGCAATGCAAAAACACTTACACTTAGTGCACAGCGACTTAAATGCAAAGCATTAAAAACCACTAATTTCTTGAATGCACAAAAGGTTTTTGTATGCAATGCATGCAAAAGTCTTCCATGCACAAGTTCCCTATATCGAGGGAACTTCGCACTGCGTCGGAACGACGATTTGGGGATACTCCCTTAGCATGAACGCGTCTGAAGTATGAATGAAACTAGTCCAATCCTTATTGGTCCTACGTCATGACGTAGATGTGACGGCATACCCGGAAGCTATAAAGGGGAGCCCGGCGCATAGTAGCGTCAGTTATCGCTCTTCAGCATAACGCTCTGTGTGTGTTTGAACATTGTCTGTCTATTTATTGTTGTCTGTCCCATATATATACAAATATATTATATCAGTAGAGACCTAGAACGAAGATATGTCTAGTTCTGAGTTTAAGAGGAGCGTGCATCCGTGTCCCCGCTACATCTCGGGAACAGACACGCACTCTCTTTGTGTCTGGGCGTTCAGCATGCTCAGGCGGCTCTCGAGGGAGCCGCCTGCAGCCACTGCGAGCTGCTGACGCTCAGGGTGCTGAGGTCTCGGTTGGCGGTCTTTGACGAGGCCGGCCAACCACGCGAGCCCCGTGGTTCTGGGCCTGCGTCCGCTGAGGCGGCGCGGCGTCGCAGATCATGGGGCTCGCAGCTGGACGTATCAGCGGAGATTGAGACTGCCGAGGCACTTTCTCAATCTTCCTCTGATAGTTCAGAGATTCTCCCACCTCGTGTGGAAGCCCGCGAAGCGGCTTCTTCCCCCGGGGTGGAGAATCAGATGTTGATTCTCTCCGGATCCGAGGATCCGGAAGATATCAACATCGAGGCGGGTGGGGCCGCATATATGTCACCACCGCACCCACCCGCCCAAGAGGAGCTTATCGAGGTACTGACTCGTGCCGTGGCCAAGTTAAATATCGATTGGCCACAAGAGAGGCAGGAAGTCCAGCCATCCAGCAGGCTGGACGACCGGTTTCTCTCGCGCCGGGCTCAGTCGCCTCGCCGGGGTTTGCCGTTCTTTCCGGACCTGCACAACGAGTTGTGTAGGTCCTGGAATAGACCATACTCCGCGCGCATTTCCAACCCCCCAGTATTAGATTATGCTAATGTAATGGGTGCGCGCGAGGCAGGCTACGGGACGATGCCGCGGGTGGAAGATGCTCTCGCGAGCTATCTGTCACCCGAATCGGCATCGTCCCTAAAAGCCCCGGTACTGCCCACCAAGCCATGCAGGGACACATCAGCGTTGGTGGGCAGGGCATATATGGCGGCGGGTCGGGCTGGTAGCGCTCTGCACACGCTATCGATATTGCAGGCGTACCAGGCCGACCTATTAAAAGAGCTGGACGAGGGAGAAGGCCCCTCCCCGGAGGATGTATTAGAGCTTAGGAAGGCTGCTGATCTGTCTCTCCGCGTCACCAAGGAGACGGCCCGCGCCATCGGCCGCTCCATGGCCTCTATGGTGACAGTGGAGAGACACCTATGGCTAAATCTGTCGGGGATGAAGGAGAAAGATAAGACTTTTCTCCTAGACTCCCCGATCTCGCCTTCTGGCCTGTTCGGCGACGCCGTTAATTCGGTCGTCGACAGGTTTCAGGAGGCGAGAAAACAGTCAGCAGCCTTCCGACAGTTTCTCCCTCGTCGGCCAAAACCAGCAAAGGCTGCCACTAGTGGGCAGCCGCAGCCGTCAGCCAGCTCCTCGCACCGTCAGGTGCAAAAAGAGAGCGTCGCTTCTAGAGCCCCTCCTCCGGGAGCTTGGCAACAAAGGCGGCGCTCTCACAAGCAGGCTTCCGTGCAGAAGGGCAATCTAAGGAACGTCCTTCTCGCTAAGAAGGCTGCTGGGAAGAAGTCCTAGCTGTGGTAGGGCTTCAGAGAGCGGTCCCCCTCGCGCGGGAACAACCGAGGTTGTCTCTCGCGCGACGCTCTCGAAGGGAAAACGATGTGGTAATCCCGCCGTCACAGACGCTTCGGGCCACATCGTTTTTCCTAGGGCACGTTTCGATCCAGTCGCCTCGAGTAAGACCTGCGACTGGGCGGGACGAGTGTCCAAATATCGAAAATCGTATTTCGTCCCCTGCCGGGCATCCGCTTCAGGGGACGGGAAACGAGACTCAAATAACACCCGAGACCAGCCTCGAGAGGCTGATTCCCTTAGTAGATTATCTCGGCGCATGGAAATGCCTTCCGAATATATCCACATGGGTCCTGCGTACTGTAGAAATAGGGTACAGACTGCAGTTCGATCACCCCCCGCCAAAGTTCAATGGGGTGACATGGACTGCAGTGGTGCCAGAGCGGGTTCGGGTAATGGAACAAGAAGTAAAATCCTTGCTGGCAAAGGGGGCCATAGAGTGGGTCCCGCCGTCGGAGAGGGAGGCCAGGTTCTACAGCCGGTACTTTATAGTTCCAAAAAAGGATGGAGGGCTTCGGCCGATTTTAGATCTGAGGTATCTGAACCGGTCTCTGAGGAGATTCAGGTTCAAGATGTTAACCATTCCCACAATCGTGAGTCAGATCCAGCCCAAGGACTGGTTCGTCACGATAGATTTAAAAGACGCCTATTTTCATGTCTCCATCCTTCCATGCCACAGGAAGCATCTGAGGTTCGCTTTCGGGGGCGAAGCGTACCAATATCGAGTGCTTCCCTTCGGTCTAGCTCTTTCCCCTCGCACGTTTACCAAATGTATGGATGCAGCTCTGGCTCCATTGAGACTTCAGGGCATCCAGGTACTAAATTACATCGACGACTGGCTTATACTGGCCCAGTCGTCCGAAATGGCAGTTCAACATCGAGATGTAGTTCTAGCACATATCCAACGCTTGGGGTTGAGGCTCAACACAAAAAAGAGCGTGTTGGCGCCAGCCCAGAAAACGACCTTTCTGGGGGTAGTATGGGATTCGGTTTCGATGCGGGCGCAACTCTCCCCCGCACGAATTAAGACCATTCTGGCGGTAGTCTCAAGAATAAAGCTAGGCCAGAGTATCACTGTGAAACACTTTCAGATAGTGTTAGGGCATCTAGCGGCAGCGTCCAACATTATTCCGTTCGGCCTGCTACAAATGAGAGCTCTACAGTGGTGGCTGAAAACCAAGGGGTTTTCCCCCAGAGGGAACCCATTCCGTATGATCAGAGTCACGCGCAAATGCCTTCGGGCTCTAGGTATATGGAAGAAAGCTTGGTTTCTGTCCCAAGGGCCAGTCCTGGGAGCATCATGTTGCCGGAAAACCGTTTCAACAGATGCTTCCCTAACTGGTTGGGGCGCGGTCATGGAAGGCCGCTTTGCGAGGGGTCTATGGGAGGACCATCATTCGACCTGGCACATAAACTGCCTGGAAATGATGGCGGTTTACAGGGCTCTTAGGAGTTTCCTCCCAGAGCTTCGCGGGTACCACGTTCTAGTCCGTACAGACAATAGGGCTGTCGAGGCATATCTGAACCACCAGGGGGGGTTGAGGTCGCGCCCGCTATGCAAACTGGCGCATCTCATTCTTCGCTGGTCACAAGACAGACTGTTATCCCTCAGGGCAATGTATATCCCGGGGATACAGAATCAGGGGGCAGATATACTATCAAGGCAAGGGCTGAGGCCCGGGGAATGGCGGCTCCACCCAGAGGTGGTGGAGGCGATGGTCAGGAGGTTCGGCCCAGTGGAAGTGGATCTGTTTGCGTCTCGAGAGATGTCCCACTTCCCACTGTGGTTTTCCCTCACGCACCCAGCCCCGCTGGGGTTGGACGCCATGGTACAGACGTGGCCGAGGCGGCGTCTGTATGCATTTCCCCCCGTCGCTCTGCTCCCAGGGGTCCTGGAGAGGGTTCAGCAACAGGGAGTCAGTCTCCTGCTGGTAGCTCCTTGTTGGCCAACTCGGGTATGGTTTTCGGACATAAAAGCGCTGCTGGCGGATCACCCGTGGCAGGTCCCTCTGAGGAGGGACCTCCTATCGCAGGCGGGGGGCACAATATTTCACCCCCGCCCCGAAATCTGGAACCTCTGGGTCTGGCCCCTGAGGGGGCCAGGTTCCGAGAGGAGGGCCTGCCGGCAGACGTTATAGAGACCTTACTTAGCTCTAGGGCCCCGTCTACTAGGAGATTGTACAGCCTCAAGTGGAATGTTTTCGTCACTTGGTGTAGAGAACGTGAGGTGGACCCAGTTAACTGCCCAGTGGCTTCAGTACTGGAGTTCCTCCAAGATCGTTTTTCTGCAGGGCTTACCCCGTCCACACTTAAGGTGTATGTGGCAGCTATTGGAGCTTTCCACGCTCCGTTAGGTGATGGGCCTTTGGGTAGGCATCAATTGGTTGTACGCTTCCTTCGTGGGGCGCGTAGGTTAAGACCTGTAGTGTGTACCAGAGTTCCAACCTGGGATCTGGCAGTGGTTCTCGAAGGCCTGGCTGAGGCCCCCTTCGAACCACTGGAGACAGCAGAACCTAAGAATCTAACGCTTAAAGTGGCGTTCCTCCTAGCTATTACCTCTCTCAGGAGAGTGGGAGATCTTCAAGCTTTGGCCATCACGCCAACCTGCTTGGAGTTTGCCCCGGGTGGAGTAAAGGCCGTACTACACCCTAGGCCAGGGTATGTGCCGAAGGTTCCATCCAGTACGGTCAGATCTTTGGTTCTTCAGGCATTTCATCCTCCGCCCCATGTGACGGCGGAAGAAGGGAGATTATTCCTTTTGTGTCCAGTTCGGGCCCTAAGGATCTATCTGGAAAGGTCAGCTCAGTGGAGGAAATCAGACCAACTTTAAGTGTGTTTTGGCTCACCCAAGAAAGGGCTGCCTGCGTCAACCCCTACTATTAGTAATTGGATTGTGCAGGCAATAGCCTTGGCATATCAGGTGCGCAATCTGCCTTCACCTATTGCCTTGAGAGCCCACTCGACTAGAGGCATGGCCTCTTCGGTGGCCCTTCTGTCCGGAGTCCCTATGCAGGACATCTGTGAAGCGGCTGGCTGGGCTACTCAGCACACATTTATAAGGTTTTACAGCCTACACCTCCCTGCGACCCCCGGCGGCAGGGTACTCCAGTCCTGATTGTGCCTGGTCTCCAGCTCACAATAGGGCAGGCGTATCCTTGGTGTGGCCTAGTGGGTACTCGTTCCCCAAATCGTCGTTCCGACGCAGTGCGAAGTTCCCTTGATATAGGGAACGGCTCGGGTTATGTATATAACCCTTGTTCCCTGAGAGGGAACGAGCACTGCGTCTCGTCGCCACACCGCGTATCGCCTGAGAGCGTTATGCTTCATCGCGATAATTGACGCTACTATGCGCCGGGCTCCCCTTTATAGCTTCCGGGTATGCCGTCACATCTACGTCATGACGTAGGACCAATAAGGATTGGACTAGTTTCATTCATACTTCAGACGCGTTCATGCTAAGGGAGTATCCCCAAATCGTCGTTCCGACGCAGTGCTCGTTCCCTCTCAGGGAACAAGGGTTATATACATAACCCGAGCCGTTTTTTCACATGCAATGCAATGCAATGCAATAAAGCACTCTTTATTTCATCGCGAATTAAGGGCTAATATCTTCATTGCACGAGAGCAATGCAATGCAAAGACACTGTCTCTTCGGTGCAATGCGAGTTTTTTATGCAACGCAATCCAAAAGGAATAATCTCCTCATTGCACAAGTTTTTTTTGCTGCAATGCAGAATAACTAATCTTATTGCACAAGTTTTTTCGTATTCAATGCAATGCAAAAACACTTACTCTCAGTGCACAGCGACTTAAATGCAATGCATTAGAAACCACTAATTTTTTGAATGCGTAAAAAGGTTTTTGTATGCAATGCATGCAAAAGTCTTCTATGCCAGAGTTTTTCCGTATGCAATGCAATGCAAAAGACTTATCTCTTTATTGCACCACGAATTCTTATATGAAAAGCAAAAGCGCTAATATCTTCATTGCACGAGAGCAATGCAATGCAAAGACACTGTCTCTTCGGTGCAATGCAAGTTTTTTTATGCAACGCAATCCAAAAGGAATAATCTCCTCATTGCACAAGTTTTTTTTTGCTGCAATGCAATGCAGAATAACTAATCTTTTTGCACAAGTTTTTTCGTATTCAATGCAATGCAAAAACACTTACTCTCAGTGCACAGCGACTTAAATGCAATGCATTAAAAACCACTAATTTCTTGAATGCATAAAAAGGTTTTTGTATGCAATGCATGCAAAAGTCTTCTATGCCAGAGTTTTTTCGTATGCAATCCAATGCAATGCAAAAGCTCTTATCTCTTTATTGCACCGCGAATTCTTATATGCAAAGCAAAAGCGCTAATATCTTCATTGCACGAGAGCTATGCAATGCAAAGACGCTGTCTCTTCGGTGCAAAGCGAGTTTTTTATAAAATGCAATGCCAAAGCAATGATCTCCTCATTGCACAAGGTTTTTTGTTTGTTTTTTTGCTGCAATGCAATGCAGAATAACTAATTTTATTGCACAAGTTTTTTCGTATTCAATGCAATGTAAAAACACTCTCAGTGCACAGCGACTTAATATTCGGTCACTCATTTATGTATGCAATGCACTTCAATTCAATGCAATGTCTTCTATGCACGAGTTTTTTCGTATGCAATGCAAAAGCACTTATCTCCGGTGCAATGCAAGTTTTAAGGCAATGCAATGCAAAACCACTAATCTCCTCATTGCACAAGTCTTTTCTCATGCAATCCAATGCAAAAACACTAATGTCATTGCACGTATGCAGTTTATACGTATGCAATGCAATGCAAAAGCACTAATCTTTTCATTGCACAGCGAAATATTATACGCAATAGAAAAGCGCTAATTCTTAAATCCACAACATATTTGACCTAGAGGATATATTTCTGACCAAATACAAATCCAGAAGTGTTTTTTTTTTTTTTTTTTTTTTACAATTTATTGTCTAGAAACCTTCTGATATTAAATGGACAGAAATATGTTCAGTAGTTAAATATGGAACCTTTTTGTGGCCGAATTTGTATGAATGTTTAGAATGTTAAAGCTCAGACTCCTTCAATGTTTCATCGCATTTCAAGAATGACATTTTGAACATTACTAGCCTAGTCTTATTAGTCTTTACATTTTTATACAGAATTTATACATGTATATACTTTGGATGTTTCTTCAGTAACTTATGACTTTCTGATGTTTTATCAAAAATCCAAATGTGACTTTTTGAAGAAAAATTCTAACCATGGAACAATAAGATGAACTTGAACTTTCTCTTCATACTAATAGATTCCTTCTTATTGTTTCATAAGTACATCAAGGATAAACTTTTGAACTTTTTTTTTTTACCAGAGTCTTTGAACTTGAACTCTAGAACTTTCTAATAGATTCTGTAGTTCAAGGATGATCTTTTGAACTTCTTTATTGCCAAAGAGTCTATGAACTTGAACTTTCTATACATAGTAATAGATTCATCAGTAGTTCAAGTGTGAATTTTTTTGAATACATTTTTGGCCAAGCAGTCTGTCAACTTAAAATGTACAAACATACTTATGGTGTTTCTTCAGAAGTTCAAACATGACTTTTTGAACTATTTTTTCTGACCCTGGAAACTATGAACTTGAACTTTCTATGCATACCAATAGACACCAAATGTTTCATCAGTAGTTCAAGGATGACTTTTTGTGAAAAATAAAAAAATTCTAACCCTAGATTCTATGAACTTGAACTTTCTATGCATACAATAGAATCCTTAAATTTCCTCTGTAGTTCAAGGATGAGCTTTGAACTTATTTGTTTCCAAAGAGTCTATGAACTTGAGCTTTCTATGCATAACAATAGACTAATAGACAATATTTCGCCAACAGTTCAAGGATGATTAAGGATTATTTTGAAAAAAATATTCTGACCCTTGATTCTATAAACTTGAACTTTCTATTAATATGAATATATTCCTTCTGTTGTTTCATAAGAAGTTCAAGGATGAACTTTTGAACTTATTTTTGCCAAGACTATTTGAACTTGAACTTTCTATATACGAATAGAATCCTTCTGTAGTTTCATCAGTAGTTGAAGATTACTTTCTTTGAAAAATAAAAATTCTGACCCTGGACCCTATGAACTTGAACTTTCTATACATAGTAATACTTTTCATCAGTAGTTCAAGTGTGAAATTTTAAATAAATAAATTTAACAGCCAAAGAGTGTTTGAACTTTACATGTATAAACTCACTTATGGCTTTATGGTTGTTTCTTTAGAAGTTCAAACATGACTTTTTGAAGAAGAAAAAATTCTGAATTTTGAATACATTTTTGGTCAAGTCTATTCAAACACTTACACTGTGTCCAATTTTTAAATTCATAAAAATATTTAATTTATAGGTTTGCTCATTCAGTCATTTGATATTTGTTCAGAGTTACCCTGACTATTACTGTATTATTTTACAAGTAATTTTACTGTATATAGTTTTGGAGAAAGTACAGTCAAACTCTCCAAAATTCATTCAAGCACTTACAGTCCAATTTTCAAAAATTCATAAAACTCTGTCCTTTATAGGTTTGCTCATTCTGTCATTTGATTTTTGTTCAGAGTGACCCTAACTATTACTGTATTTATTTACTGTAGTCATTTTATGGTAGAATTTTGGAGAAAAGTGCAGTCAAATTGCAAATCTGTCTATTCAAAAACTTACACTGTCTAATTTTCATAATTTCATAAAAATCTTTCCTTTATAGGTTTATCCATTCTATCATTTGATATTTGTTCAAAATGACCCTGACTAGTACTGTATTTATTTACAAGTCATTTTACTGTATATTTTTGGAGAAAAGTGCAGTCAAACTGCAAATAATCTGTCTATTCAAACACTTACACTGTGTCCAATTTACAAAAAAACATTAAAATCTTTCCTTTATAGGTTTGCTCATTCTATCGTTTGATTTTTGTTCAGAGTGACACTGACTACTACTGTATTTATTTACAAGTAACTTTACTATATAGTTTTGGAGAAAGGTGCAGTCAAACTCTCCCCAAAATTCATTCAATCACTTACACTGTCCAATTTTCAAAAAATCATAAAACTCTTTCCTTTATAGGTTTGCCCATTCTGTCATTTGATATTTGTTTTAAGTGACCCTGACTAGTACTGTATTTATTTACAAGTCATTTTACTGTATAGTTTTAGAGAAAAGTACAGTCCAATTTGCCCCAAAATTCATTCAAGCACTTGCACTGTCCAATTTTCAACAATTCATAAAACTCTTTCCTTTATAGGTTTGCTCATTCTGTCATTTGATATTTGTTTAGAGTGACCCTGCCTATTACTGTATTTATTTACAAGTCATTTTGCTGTTTAGTTTTGGAGAAAAGTACAGTCAAACTCGCTCCAAAATTCATGCAAGCACTTACACTGCCTAATGTTCAAAAATTCATAAAAATCTTTCCTTTATAGGTTTGCTCATTATGTCATTTGATATTTGTTTAAAGTGACCCTGCCTATTACTGTATTTATTTACAAGTCATTTTGCTGTTTAGTTTTGGAGAAAAGTACAGTCAAATTCGCCCCAAAATTCATTCAAGCACTTGCACTGTCCAATTTTCAACAATTCATAAAACTCTTTCCTTTTCCTTTATAGGTTTGCTCATTATGTCATTTGATTTTTGTTCAGAGTGACCCTATCTATTACTGTATTTATGTACAAGTCATTTTACTGTATAGTTTTAGAGAAAGGTACAGTCAAATGTGCCCCAAATATCAACGTGCATTCAAAAACTTACACTGTCCCATTTTTAAAAAAAATCATAAACAATTTTTTATTCAGAGTGACCCTGACTTTTACTGTATTTATGTACAAGTCATTTTACTGTATAGTTTTAGAGAAAAGTACAGTCTAATTTGCCCAAAAATCAAATTGAATTCAAACACTGTCCAATTTTCAAAAAAACATAAAGATATTTCCTTTATAGGTCTGCTCATTCTGTCCTTTGATATTTGTTTAGAGTGACCCTGCCTATTACTGAATTTATTTACAAGTCATTTTACTGTATCGTTTTGGAGAAAAGTACAGTCTAATTTGCCCCAAAATTCATTCAAGCACTTACACTGTCATGTTTTCAACAATTCATAAAACTCTTTCCGTTATAGGTTTGCTCATTCTGTCATTTGATTTTTGTTCAGAGTGACCCTAACTATTACTGTATTTATTTACAAGTCATTGTACTGTAGATTATTGGAGAAAAGTGCAGTCAAATTGCAAATCTGTCTATTCAAACACTTACACTGTCCAATTTTCAAAAATTCATAAAAATCTTTCCTTTATAGGTTTGCTCATTCTGTCATTTGTTTTTTTTCTCAGAGTGACCCTAACTATTACCGTATTTATTTACAAGACATTTTACTGTAGATTTTTGGAGAAAAGTACAGTCAAATTGCAAACCCAAAATTCTTTCAAGCACTTACAGTCCAATTTTCAAAAAATTATAAACATCTTTCCCTTATAGGTTTGTTCATTCTGTCATTTGATATTTGTTTAGAGTGACCACAACTATTACTGTATTTATGTACAAGTCATTTTACTGTAGAGTTTTGGAGAAAAGTTCAGTCAAACTGCAAAAAATCTGACTATTCAAACACTTACACTGTGTCCAATTTACAAAAAATCATAAAAATCTTTCCTTTATAGGTTTGTTCATTCTGTCATTTGATTTTTGTTCAGAGTGACCCTAACTATTACTGTATTTATTTACAAGTCATTTTACGGTAGATTTTTGGAGAAAAGTGCAGTCAAATTGCAAATCTGTCTATTCAAACACTTACACTGTCCAATTTTCAAAAATTCATAAAAATCTTTCCTTTATAGGTTTGCCCATTCTGTCATTTGATATTTGTTCAAAGTGACGCTGACTATTACTGTATTTATTTACAAGTCATTTTACTGTATATTTTTGGAGAAAAGTGCAGCAAAACTGCAAATAATCTGTCTATTTAAACACTTACAATATGTCCAATATTAAAAAAATCATAAAAATCTTTCCTTTATAGGTTTTCCCATTGCGTCATTTGATATTTGTTCAAAGTGACCCTGACTATTAGTGTATTTATTTACAAGTCATTTTACTGTATCGTTTTGGAGAAAAGTACAGTCAAATTTGCCCCAAAATTCATTCAAGCACTTACACTGTCCAATTTTCAAAACCACATAAAAATCTTTCCTTTATAGGTTTGCACATTATGTCTTTTGATATTTGTTCATAGTGACATATACTATTACTGTATTTATTTACAAGTAATTTTACTGTATCGTTTTGGAGAAAAGTACAGTCAAATTTACCCCAAAATTCATTCAAGCACTTACACTGTCCAATTTTCAAAAAAACATAAAAATCTTTCCTTTATAGGTTTGCACATTATGTCTTTTGATATTTGTTCATAGTGACATATACTATTACTGTATTTATTTACAAGTAATTTTACTTAAAATTTTCGGAGAAAAGTGCAGTCAAACTCTCCCCAAAATTCTTTCAAGCACTTACAGTCCAGTTTTCAAAAAATCATAAACATCTTTCCCTTGTAGGTTTGTTCATTCTGTCATTTGATATTTGTTTAGAGTGACCACAACTATTACTGTATTTATGTACAAGTCATTTTACTGTATATTTTTGGAGAAAAGTGCAGTCAAACTGCGAAAAATCTGACTATTAAAACACTTCCACTGTCCAATTTACAAAAGTTCATAAAAATCTTTCCTTTATAGGTCTGCTCATTCTGTCATTTGATTTTTTTCAGAGTGACACTGACTATTAGTGTATTTATTTACAAGTCATTTTACTGTATACTTTTGGAGAAAAGTACAGTCAAATTGTAAATCTGTCTATGCAAACAATTACACTGTCCAATTTTCAAAAATTCATAAAAATCTTTCCTTTATAGGTTTGCCCATTCTGTCATTTGATATTTGTTCAAAGTGACCCTGACTAGTACTGTATTTATTTACAAGTCATTTTGCTGTTTAGTTTTGGAGATAAGTACAGTCAAATTCGCCCCAAAATTCATTCAAGCACTTACACTGTCCAATGTTCAAAAATTCATAAAAATCTTTCCTTTATAGGTTTTCTCATTCTGTCATTTGATTTTTTGTTCAGAGTGACCCTACCTATTACTGTATTTATTTACAGGTCATTTTACTGTATATTTTTGGAGTAAAGTGCAATCAAACTGCAAATAATCTGTCTATTCAAACACTTACACTGTGTCCAATTTTCAAAAATTCATAAAAATCTTTCCTTTATAGGTTTGCCCATTCTGTCATTTGATATTTGTTCAAAGTTACCCTGACTAGTACTGTATTTATTTACAAGTCATTTTACTGTATAGTTTTGGAGAAAAGTACAGTCAAACTCTCCCCAAAATTCATTCAAGGACTTACAGTCCAATTTTCAAAAATTCATAAAAATCTTTCCTTTATAGGTTTGCTCATTCTGTCAATTGATTTTTGTTCAGAGTGACCCTAACTATTACTGTATTTATTTACAGGTAATTTTACTGTAGATTTTTGGAGAAAAGTTCAGTCGAATTGCAAATCTGTCTATTCAAACACTTACACTGTTTCCAATTTTCAAAAATTCATAAAAATCTTTCCTTTATAGGTTTGCCCATTCTGTCATTTCATATTTGTTCAAAGTGACCCTGACTAGTACTGTATTTATTTACAAGTCATTTTACCGTATATTTTTGGAGAAAAGTGCAGTCAAACTGCAAATAATCTATCCATTCAAACACTTACACTGTTTCCAATTTACAAAAATTCATAAAAATCTTTCCTTTATAGGTTTGCCCATTCTGTCATTTGATATTTGTTCAAAGTGACCCTGTATTTATTTACAAGTCATTTTACTGTAGATTTTTGGAGAAAAGTGCAGTCAAATTGCAAATCTGTCTATTCAAACAATTACACTGTGTCCAATTTTCAAAAATTCATAATAATCTTTCCTTTATAGGTTTGCCCATTCTGTCATTTGATATTTGTTCAAAGTGACCTTGACTATTAGTGTATTTATTTACAAGTCATTTTAATGTATAGTTTTGGAGAAAAGTACAGTCAAATTGCAAATCTGTGTATTCAAACAATTACACTGTCCAATTTTCAAAAATTAATAAAAATCTTTCCTTTATAGGTTTGCCCATTCTGTCATTTGATATTTGTTCAAAGTGACCCTGATTAGTACTGTATTTATTTACAAGTCATTTTAAAGTAAATTGTCGGAGAAAAGTGCAGTCAAACTCTCCCCAAAGTTCTTTCAAGCACTTACAGTCCAATTTTCAAAAAATCATAAACATCTTTCCCTTGTAGGTTTGTTCATTCTGTCATTTGATATTTGTTTAGAGTTACCACAACTATTACTGTATTTATGTACAAGTCATTTTACTGTATATTTTTGGAGAAAAGTGCAGTCAAACTGCAAAAAATCTGACTATTAAAACACTTCCACTGTCCAATTTACAAAAGTTCATAAAAATCTTTCCTTTATAGGTCTGCTCATTCTGTCATTTGATTTTTGTTCAGAGTGACACTGACTATTAGTGTATTTATTTACAAGTCATTTTACTGTATATTTTTGGAGTAAAGTGCAGTCAAACTGCAAATAATCTGTCTATTCAAACACTTACACTGTGTCCAATTTACAAAAAAACATTAAAATCTTTCCTTTATAGGTTTGCTCATTCTATCGTTTGATTTTTGTTCAGAGTGACACTGACTACTACTGTATTTATTTACAAGTAACTTTACTATATAGTTTTGGAGAAAGGTGCAGTCAAACTCTCCCCAAAATTCATTCAATCACTTACACTGTCCAATTTTCAAAAAATCATAAAACTCTTTCCTTTATAGGTTTGCCCATTCTGTCATTTGATATTTGTTTTAAGTGACCCTGACTAGTACTGTATTTATTTACAAGTCATTTTACTGTATAGTTTTAGAGAAAAGTACAGTCCAATTTGCCCCAAAATTCATTCAAGCACTTGCACTGTCCAATTTTCAACAATTCATAAAACTCTTTCCTTTATAGGTTTGCTCATTCTGTCATTTGATATTTGTTTAGAGTGACCCTGCCTATTACTGTATTTATTTACAAGTCATTTTGCTGTTTAGTTTTGGAGAAAAGTACAGTCAAACTCGCTCCAAAATTCATGCAAGCACTTACACTGCCTAATGTTCAAAAATTCATAAAAATCTTTCCTTTATAGGTTTGCTCATTATGTCATTTGATTTTTGTTCAGAGTGACCCTGACTAGTACTGTATTTATTTACAAGTCATTTTACTGTATAGTTTTAGAGAAAAGTACAGTCCAATTTGCCCCAAAATTCATTCAAGCACTTGCACTGTCCAATTTTCAACAATTCATAAAACTCTTTCCTTTATCGGTTTGCTCATTCTGTCATTTGATATTTGTTTAGAGTGACCCTGCCTATTACTGTATTTATTTACAAGTCATTTTGCTGTTTAGTTTTGGAGAAAAGTACAGTCCAATTTGCCCCAAAATTCATTCAAGCACTTGCACTGTCCAATTTTCAACAATTCATAAAACTCTTACTTTTAGAGGTTTGCTCATTCTGTCATTTGATATTTGTTTAGAGTGACCCTGACTATTACTGTATTTATTTACAAGTCATTTTGCTGTTAATTTTGGAGAAAAGTACAGTCAGATTCGCCCCAAAATTCATTCAAGCACTTACACTGTCCAATGTTCAAAAATTCATAAAAATCTTTCCTTTATAGGTTTGCCCATTCTGTCATTTGATATTTGTTCAAAGTGACCCTGACTAGTACTGTATTTATTTACAAGTCATTTTACTGTATATTTTTGGAGAAAAGTGCATTCAAACTGCATAAAATCTGACTATTCAAACACTTACACTGTCCAATTTACAAAAATTCATAAAATTCTTTCCTTTATAGGTTTGCTCATTCTGTCATTTGATTTTTGTTCAGAGTGACACTGACTATTAGTGTATTTATTTACAAGTCATTTTACTGTGTAGTTTTGGAGAAAAATACAGTCAAACTCTCCCGAAAATTCATTCAAGCACTTACACTGTCCAATGTTCAAAAATTCATAAAAATGTTTCCTTTATAGGTTTGCTCATTCTGTAATTTGATTTTTGTTCAGAGTGACCCTAACTAATACTGTACTTATTTACATGTCTTTTTACTGTATATTTTTGGAGTAAAGTGCATTCAAACTGCAAATAATGTCTATTCAAACACTTACACTGTGTCCAATTTCAAAAATTCATAAAAATCTTTCCTTTATAGGTTTGCCCATTCTGTCATTTGATAATTGTTTAAAGTGACGCCGACTATTACTGTATTCATTTACAAGTAATTTTACTGTACTTTTTTGGAGAAAAGTGCAGTCAAACTCTCCACAAAATTCATTCAAGCACTTACAGTCAAATTTTCAAAAAATCATAAACATCTTTCCCTTATAGGTTTGCTCATTCTGTCATTTGATATTATTTAGAGTGACCACAACTATTACTGTATTTATGTACAAGTCAATTTACTGTATAGTTTTAGAGAAAAGTACAGTCAAACGTGCCCCAAATATCAACGTGCATTCAAAAACTTACACTGTCCCATTTTTTAAAAAATTCATAAACAATTTTACTTCATAGGTTTGCTCACTCTGGCATATGAAATTTGTTCAGAATGACCCTGACTATTACTGTATTCATTTACAAGTCATTTTACTGCATAGTTTTAGAGAAAGGTACAGTCAAACTTGCCCAAAAATCAAATTGAATTCAAACCCTGTCCAATTTTCTAAAAAAAACATAAAAATATTTCCTTTATAGGTCTGCTCATTCTGTCCTTTGATATTTGTTCAGAGTGACCCTGACTATTACTGTATTTATGTACAAGTCATTTTACTGTATAGTTTTAGAGAAAAGTGTAGTCAAATTCTCCCCAAAATTCATTCAAGCAAAATTGAATGTCCAAATTACAAAATTACAGTCCAATTTTCACAAAATCATAAAAATCTTTCCTTTATAGCTTTGCTCATTCTGTCATTTGATATTTGTTCAAAGTGATTCCTTCTGATGCAGTGGTTCTTATGGAAGACCTTTTATACTTTGTTGTGGGCAAAATTGTCTTTGAACTTGAACCTTCTATTTAGACTTATGACTTTCTGTTTTATCAGCAGTAGTTAAAGAATGACATCTTTTGACCAAAAAAAAAAAATCTGACCCTGGATCCTAGGAACTGTAACTTTCTATGCATACCAATAGATTCAATCTGCTGTTTCATCTTTAGTTCAAATATGACCTTTTGAATATATTTTTGGGAAAAAAGTCTTTGAACTTTCTCATATAAATAGATTCCTTCTGATGCAGTGGTTCAAGGATGACCTTTTGAACTTAGTTGTGGCCAAATAGTTTTTTTTAACTTTAAGCTTCTATACAGACTTATGACTGCCTGTTGTTTCATCAGTAGTTCAAGGATGACATTTTTTGACAAAAAAAAATCTGCCCGTGGATCCTGTGATCTTGAACTTTCTATACATAAAAATACATTCCTTCTGATGCAGTGGTTCAAGGATGACCTTTTGAACTTATTACTCGCCAAATGGTCTTTGAACTTGAACCTTCTATACAAACTTATGACTTTCTTTTGTTTCAACAGTAATTCAATGATGACATTATTTCTCTGGATCCTTTGAACTGGAACTTTCTATGCGTACTGATAAATTCCTTCTGCTGTTTCATCTTTAGTTCAAATATAACCTTTTGAATATATCTTTGGAGAAAAATTCTTTGAACTTTAAATTTAAATTCACAGGTATAGGCTTTCTGATTTTTTATCAGATGTTCAAATATTAATTTTTGAACATTTTTTTCTGCCCCTGGATTTCATGATCTTTGACTTTCTATACATATAAATAGATTCCTTCTGATGCAGTGGATCAAGGATGACCTTTTGAACTTAGTTGTGACCAAATAGTCTTTTAACTTTAACCTTCTAAGGATGACATTTTTTGACCAAAAAAAATTCTGCCCCTGGATTCCATGATCTTGAACTTTCTATACATATAAATAGATTGCTTCTGATGCAGTGGTTCAAGGATGACCTTTTGAACTTATAACTGGCCAAATAGTCTTTGAAATTTCTATACGGATTTATTCCTTTCTGTTGTTTCATCAGTATTTCAAGGATGATATTTTTTGACAAAAAAAAAAATTCTGACCCTGGATCCTATGAACTGGAACTTTCTATGCATACTAATAGATTAAATCTGCTGTTTCATCTTTAGTTCAAATATTGAATACATTTTTAGAGAAAAAGTCTTTGAACTTTAAATTTAAATTCACAGGTATAGGCTTTCTGATGTTTTATCAGATGTTCAAATTTTAATTTTTGAACATTTTTTTCTGCCCCTGGATTTCATGATCTTTGACTTTCTATACATATAAATAGATTCCTTCTGATGCAGTGGTTCAAGGATAACCTTTTGAACTTAGTTGTGACCAAATAGTCTTTGAACTTTAACCTTCTGTGGATGACATTTTTTGACCAAAAAATAATCTGCCCCTGGATTCCATGATCTTGAACTTTCTATACATATAAATAGATTCCTTCTGATTCAGTGGTTCAAGGATGACCTTTTGACCTTAGTTGTGGCCAAATAGTCTTTGAACTTGAACTTTCTATGCAGACTTTTGACTCCCTGTTGTTTCAGTAGTTCAAGGATGACATTTTTTGAAATTTAAAAATCTGCCCGTGGATCCCATGATCTTGAACTTTCTATTCATAAAAATAAATTAATTCTGATGCAGTGGTTCAAGGATGACCTTTTTGAACTTATTACTGGCCAATTAGTATTTGAACTTGAACCTTCTATGGAGACTTATGACTCCCTATTGTTTCATCAGTTGTTCAAGGATGACATTTTTTGACAAAAAAAAAAATATGCCCCTGGATTCCATGATCTTGAACTTTCTATACATATAAATAGATTGCTTCTGATGCAGTGGTTCAGTGGATGCAGTGTATGACCTTTTGAACTTAGTTGTGGCCAAATATTCTTTGAACTTTAAGTTTCTATCCAGACTTTTGACTCCCTGTTGTTTCATCAGTTGTTCAAGGATGACATTTTTTGACAAAAAAAAAAAAAAAATCTGTCCCTGAATTCCATGATCTTGAAATTTCTATACATATAAATAGATCGCTTCTGATGCAGTGGTTCAAGGATGACCTTTTGAACTTATTACTTTCTGTTGTTTCATCAGTAATTCAAGGATGACATTTTTTGACAAACAATAAAAATCTGACCCTGTATCCTATGAACTGGAACTTTCTATGCATACTAATAGATTCAATCTTGCTGTTTCATCTTTAGTTCAAATATGACCTATTGAATATATTTTTAGAGAAAAAGTCTTTGAACTTTAAATATAAATGCACAGGTATAGGCTTTCTGATGTTTTATTAGATGTTCAAATATGAATTAAAAAAATAATAATAATCTGCCACTGGATTCCATGAACATGAACTTTCTATTCATATATCATAAAGTGGTTCAAGAATGACCTTTTGAAATTTTTGGCCAAATAGTATTTGAACTTGAACCTTCTATAGAGACGTATGACTCCCTACTGTTTCATCATTTGTTCAAGGATGACATTTTTTGACAAAAAAAAATCTGCCCCTGGATTCCATGATCTTGAACTTTCTATACATATAAATAGATTGCTTCTTATGCAGTGGTTCAAGGATGACCTTTTGAACTTATTACTGGCCAAATAGTCTTTGAACTTGAACCTTCTATAGAGGCTTATGACTCCCTATTGTTTCATCAGTTGTTCAAGGATGACATTTTTTGACAAAAAAAATTCTGCCCCTGGATTCCATGATCTTGAACTTTCTATACATATAAATAGATTGCTTCTGATGCAGTGGTTCAGTGGATGCAGTGGATGACCTTTTGAACTTAGTTGTGGCCAAATAGTCTTTGATCTTTAAGCTTCTATACAGATGTTCTGTTGTTTTATCAGTGGTTCAAAGATGACCTTTTGAACTTATTACTGGCCAGATAGTCTTTGAACTTGAACCTCCTTATATCAGTAGTTCAAGGATGCGCTTTGAACTTATTTGTTCCCAAACAGTCTATGAACTTGAACTTTCTATACAGAGTAATACATTTATCATTAGTTCAAGTGTGAAATAATTTTGAATACATTTTTGGCCAAGGAGTCTTTGATCTTCAAATGTATAAACAGTTGAAGGATGGCTTTTTTTGAAAAATAAAAATTCTGACCCTGGATCCTATGAACTTGAGCTTTCAATGCATACCAATCGACTCCTAGTTTTTCATTAGGAGTTCAAGGACAATGACTTTCACAAGAAGTCATTTCTTGTGAAAAATATTTGTTTTTGTATGCAATGCAATGCTGAAGCACTAATCTCATTGCACAAGTTTTCCGTATTAAATGCAATGTCTATTAAATGCTATTGCTAATATCTTCATTGCACGAGATCTATGCAATGCAAAGGCACTGTCTTTCAAAGCGAGTTTTTAATGCAATGCAATGCAAAACCAATAATCTCCTCATTGCACAAGTTTTTTGCATGCAATGCAATGCAGAATAACTAATCTTATTGCACCGCGAATTCTTATATGCAAAGCAAAAGCGCTAATATCTTCATTCCACAAGAGCTATGCAATGCAAAGACACTGTCTCTTCGGTGCAAAGCGAGTTTTTTATCCAATGCAATGCAAAAGCAATAATCTCCTCATTGCACAAGTTTTTTGCATGCAATGCAATGCAGAATAACTAATCTTATTGCACAATTTTTTTCGTATTCAATGCAATGCAAAAACACTTACTCAGTGTACAGGGACTTAAATGCAATGCATTAGAAACCACTCATTTCTTGAATGCATAAAAAGTTTTTGTATGCAATGCATGCAAAAGTCTTCTATGCACGATTTTTTTCGTATGCAATGCAATGCAATGAAAAAGAACTTATCTCTTTATTGCACCGCGAATTCTTATATGCAAAGCAAAAGCGCTAATATCTTCATTGCACGAGAGCAAAGACACTGGTGCAATGCGAGTTTTTTATGCAATGCAATGCAAAAGCAATAATCTCCTCATTGCACAAGTTTTTTTATTTTTTATTTTTTTTTGCTGCAATGCAATGCAAAAACACTTACTCTCAGTGCACAGCGACTTAAATGCAATTCATTAGAAATCACTCATTTCTTGAATGCACCAAAGGTTTTTGTATGCAATGCATGCAAAAGTCTTCTATGCATGAGTTTTTTCGCATGCAATGCAATGAAAAAGCACTTATCTCTTTATTGCATCGCGAATTATTATATGCAAGGCAATAGCGCTAATATCTTTATTGCACGAGAGTTATGCAATGCAAAGACACTGTCTCTTCTGTGCAAAGCGATTTTTTTATGCAATGCAAAAGCAATAATCTCCTCATTGCACAAGTTTTTTTTTTTTTTTTGCTGCAATGCAATACAGAATAACTAATATTATTGCACAAGTTTTTTCGTATTCAATGCAATGCAAAGCACTTACTCAGTGCACAGCGACTTAAATGCAATGCATTAGAAACCACTAATTTCTTGAAGGCACAAAAGGTTTTTTTTTATGCAATGCATGCAAAAGTCTTCTATGCACGAGTTTTTTTGCATGCAATGCAATGCTATGCAAATGCAAGTGTCTCTTTAATGCATCGCGAATTCTTATATGCAAAGCAAAATATGCAAAGCAAAATCTTATATGCAAAGCAAAAGCACTAATATCTTCATTGCACGAGAGCTATGCAATGCAAAGACACTGTCTCTTTGATGCAATGCGAGTTTTTTGTGCAATGCAATGAAAAAGCAATGATCAACTCATTGCACAAGTTTTTTTTGCTGCAATGCAATGCAAAAACACTTTCAGTGCACAGCGACTTAAATGCAATTCATTAGAAACCACTCATTTCTTGAATGCACCAAAGGTTTTTGTATGCAATGCATGCAAACGTCTTCAATGCACGAGTTTTTTTCGCATGCAATGCAATGCAATGCAATGCAAAAGCACTTATCTCTTTATTGCACCACAAATTCTTATATGCAAAGCAAAAGCGCTAATATCTTCATTGCACGAGAGCTATGCAATGCAAAGACACTGTATCTTCGGTGCAATGCGAGTTTTTTTATGCAATGCAATGCAAAAGCAATAATCTCCTCATTGCACAAGTTTTGTTCTTGCTGCAATGCAGAATAACTAATCTTATTGCACAAGTTTTTTCGTATTCAGTGCAATGCAAAAACACTTACTCTCAGTGCACAGCGACTTAAATGCAATGCATTAGAAACCACTAATTTCTTGAATGCATGAAAAGGTTGTTGTATGCAATGCATGCAAAAGTCTTCTATGCCAGAGTTTTTTCGCATGCAATGCAATGCAAAAGCACTCACCTCTTTATTGCATCGCGAATTCTTATATGCAAGGCAAAAGCGCTAATATCTTCATTGCACGAGAGCTATGCAATCCAAAGACACTGTATCTTCGGTGCAATGCGAGTTTTTTATGCAATGCAAAGCAAAATAATTAATCTCCTCATTGCACAAGTTTTTTTTTTTTTTTGCTGCAATGCAATGCAGAATAACTTATCTTATTGCACGTTTTTTCGTATTCAATGCAATGCAAAAACACTTACTCTCAGTGCACAGCAACTTAAATGCAATGAAACCACTAATTTCATGAATGCATAAAAGGTTTTTGTATGCAATGCATGCAAAAGTCTTCTATGCCAGAGTTTTTTCGTATGCAATGCAATGCAAAACCACTAATTTCTTGAATGCACAAAAGGTTTTTGTATGCAATGCATGCAAAAGTCTTCTATGCACAAGTTTTTTCACATGCAATGCAATGCAATGCAATAAAGCACTCTTTATTTCATCGCGAATTAAGGGCTAATATCTTCATTGCACGAGAGCAATGCAATGCAAAGACACTGTCTCTTCGGTGCAATGCGAGTTTTTTATGCAACGCAATCCAAAAGGAATAATCTCCTCATTGCACAAGTTTTTTTTTGCTGCAATGCAGAATAACTAATCTTATTGCACAAGTTTTTTCGTATTCAATGCAATGCAAAAACAATTACTCTCAGTGCACAGCGACTTAAATGCAATGCATTAGAAACCACTAATTTCTTGAATGCGTAAAAAGGTTTTTGTATGCAATGCATGCAAAAGTCTTCTATGTCAGAGTTTTTTCGTATGCAATGCAATGCAAAAGACTTATCTCTTTATTGCACCACGAATTCTTATATGAAAAGCAAAAGCGCTAATATCTTCATTGCACGAGAGCAATGCAATGCAAAGACACTGTCTCTTCGGTGCAATGCGAGTTTTTTTATGCAACGCAATCCAAAAGGAATAATCTCCTCATTGCACAAGTTTTTTTTTGCTGCAATGCAATGCAGAATAACTAATCTTGTTGCACAAGTTTTTTCGTATTCAATGCAATGCAAAAACACTTACTCTCAGTGCACAGCGACTTAAATGCAATGCATTAGAAACCACTAATTTCTTGAATGCATAAAAAGGTTTTTGTATGCAATGCATGCAAAAGTCTTCTATGCCAGAGTTTTTTCGTATGCAATCCAATGCAATGCAAAAGCTCTTATCTCTTTATTGCACCGCGAATTCTTATATGCAAAGCAAAAGCGCTAATATCTTCATTGCACGAGAGCTATGCAATGCAAAGTCGCTGTCTCTTCGGTGCAAAGCGAGTTTTTTATAAAATGCAATGCCAAAGCAATGATCTCCTCATTGCACAAGGTTTTTTTTTTTTTTTTTTTGCTGCAATGCAATGCAGAATAACTAATTTTATTGCACAAGTTTTTTCGTATTCAATGCAATGTAAAAACACTCTCAGTGCACAGCGACTTAATATTCGGTCACTCATTTATGTATGCAATGCACTTCAATTCAATGCAATGTCTTCTATGCACGAGTTTTTTCGTATGCAATGCAAAAGCACTTATCTCCGGTGCAATGCAAGTTTTAAGGCAATGCAATGCAAAACCACTAATCTCCTCATTGCACAAGTTTTTTCTCATGCAATCCAATGCAAAAACACTAATGTCATTGCACGTATGCAGTTTATACGTATGCAATGCAATGCAAAAGCACTAATCTTTTCATTGCACAGCGAAATATTATACGCAATAGAAAAGCGCTAATTCTTAAATCCACAACATATTTGACCTAGAGGATATATTTCTGACCAAATACAAATCCAGAAGTTGTTTTTTTTTTTTTGTTTTTTTTTTTTTTTTTTTTTTACAATTTATTGTCTAGAAACCTTCTGATATTAAATGGACAGAAATATGTTCAGTAGTTAAATATGGAACCTTTTTGTGGCCGAATTTGTATGAATGTTTAGAATGTTAAAGCTCAGACTCCTTCAATGTTTCATCGCATTTCAAGAATGAAATTTTGAACATTACTAGCCTAGTCTTATTAGTCTTTACATTTTTATACAGAATTTATATACATGTATATACTTTGGATGTTTCTTCAGTAACTTATGACTTTCTGATGTTTTATCAAAAGTCCAAATGTGACTTTTTGAAGAAAAATTCTAACCATGGAACAATAAGATGAACTTGAACTTTCTCTTCATACTAATAGATTCCTTCTTATTGTTTCATAAGTACATCAAGGATAAACTTTTGAACTTTTTTTTTTACCAGAGTCTTTGAACTTGAACTCTAGAACTTTCTAATAGATTCTGTAGTTCAAGGATGATCTTTTGAACTTATTTATTGCCAAAGAGTCTATGAACTTGAACTTTCTATACATAGTAATAGATTCATCAGTAGTTCAAGTGTGAATTTTTTTGAATACATTTTTGGCCAAGCAGTCTGTCAACTTAAAATGTACAAACATACATATGGTGTTTCTTCAGAAGTTCAAACATGACATTTTGAACTATTTTTTCTGACCCTGGAAACTATGAACTTGAACTTTCTATGCATACCAATAGACACCAAATGTTTCATCAGTAGTTCAAGGATGACTTTTTGTGAAAAATAAAAAAATTCTAACCCTAGATTCTATGAACTTGAACTTTCTATGCATACAATAGAATCCTTAAATTTCCTCTGTAGTTCAAGGATGAGCTTTGAACTTATTTGTTTCCAAAGAGTCTATGAACTTGAGCTTTCTATGCATAACAATAGACTAATAGACAATATTTCGCCAACAGTTCAAGGATGATTAAGGATTATTTTGAAAAAAATATTCTGACCCTTGATTCTATAAACTTGAACTTTCTATTAATATGAATATATTCCTTCTGTTGTTTCATAAGAAGTTCAAGGATGAACTTTTAAACTTATTTTTGCCAAGACTATTTGAACTTGAACTTTCTATATACGAATAGAATCCTTCTGTAGTTTCATCAGTAGTTGAAGATTACTTTCTTTGAAAAATAAAAATTCTGACCCTGGACCCTATGAACTTGAACTTTCTATACATAGTAATACTTTTCATCAGTAGTTCAAGTGTGAAATTTTAAATAAATAAATTTAACATTCAAAGAGTGTTTGAACTTTACATGTATAAACTCACTTATGGCTTTATGGTTGTTTCTTTAGAAGTTCAAACATGACTTTTTGAAGAAGAAAAAAATCTGAATTTTGAATACATTTTTGGTCAAGTCTATTCAAACACTTACACTGTGTCCAATTTTTAAATTCATAAAAATATTTCATTTATAGGTTTGCTCATTCAGTCATATTTGTTCAGAGTTACCCTGACTATTACTGTATTATTTTACAAGTAATTTTACTGTATATAGTTTTGGAGAAAAGTACAGTCAAACTCCCCAAAATTCATTCAAGCACTTACAGTCCAATTTTCAAAAATTCATAAAACTCTTTCCTTTATAGGTTTGCTCATTCTGTCATTTGATTTTTGTTCAGAGTGACCCTAACTATTACTGTATTTATTTACTGTAGTCATTTTATGGTAGAATTTTGGAGAAAAGTGCAGTCAAATTGCAAATCTGTCTATTCAAAAACTTACACTGTCTAATTTTCATAATTTCATAAAAATCTTTCCTTTATAGGTTTATCCATTCTATCATTTGATATTTGTTCAAAATGACCCTGACTAGTACTGTATTTATTTACAAGTCATTTTACTGTATATTTTTGGAGAAAAGTGCAGTCAAACTGCAAATAATCTGTCTATTCAAACACTTACACTGTGTCCAATTTACAAAAAAACATTAAAATCTTTCCTTTATAGATTTGCTCATTCTATCGTTTGATTTTTGTTCAGAGTGACACTGACTACTACTGTATTTATTTACAAGTAACTTTACTATATAGTTTTGGAGAAAAGTGCAGTCAAACTCTCCCCAAAATTCATTCAATCACTTACACTGTCCAATTTTCAAAAAATCATAAAACTCTTTCCTTTATAGGTTTGCCCATTCTGTCATTTGATATTTGTTTTAAGTGACCCTGACTAGTACTGTATTTATTTACAAGTCATTTTACTGTATAGTTTTAGAGAAAAGTACAGTCCAATTTGCCCCAAAATTCATTCAAGCACTTGCACTGTCCAATTTTCAACAATTCAAGTAAACTCTTTCCTTTATAGGTTTGCTCATTCTGTCATTTGATATTTGTTTAGAGTGACCCTGCCTATTACTGTATTTATTTACAAGTCATTTTGCTGTTTAGTTTTGGAGAAAAGTACAGTCAAATTCGCCCCAAAATTCATGCAAGCACTTACACTGCCTAATGTTCAAAAATTCATAAAAATCTTTCCTTTATAGGTTTGCTCATTATGTCATTTGATTTTTGTTCAGAGTGACCCTAACTAGTACTGTATTTATTTACAAGTCATTTTACTGTATAGTTTTAGAGAAAAGTACAGTCCAATTTGCCCCAAAATTCATTCAAGCACTTGCACTGTCCAATTTTCAACAATTCATAAAACTCTTTCCTTTATCGGTTTACTCATTCTGTCATTTGATATTTGTTTAGAGTGACCCTGCCTATTACTGTATTTATTTACAAGTCATTTTGCTGTTTAGTTTTGGAGAAAAGTACAGTCAAATTCGCCCCAAAATTCATTCAAGCACTTACACTGCCTAATGTTCAAAAATTCATAAAAATCTTTCCTTTTCCTTTATAGGTTTGCTCATTATGTCATTTGATTTTTGTTCAGAGTGACCCTATCTATTACTGTATTTATGTACAAGTCATTTTACTGTATAGTTTTAGAGAAAGGTACAGTCAAATGTGCCCCAAATATCAACGTGCATTCAAAAACTTACACTGTCCCATTTTTAAAAAAAATCATGAACAATTTTTTATTCAGAGTGACCCTGACTTTTACTGTATTTATGTACAAGTCATTTTACTGTATAGTTTTAGAGAAAAGTACAGTCTAATTTGCCCAAAAATCCAATTGAATTCAAACAGTCCAATTTTCAAAAAAACATAAAGATATTTCCTTTATAGGTCTGCTCATTCTGTCCTTTGATATTTGTTTAGAGTGACCCTGCCTATTACTGAATTTATTTACAAGTCATTTTACTGTATCGTTTTGGAGAAAAGTACAGTCTAATTTGCCCCAAAATTCATTCAAGCACTTACACTGTCATGTTTTCAACAATTCATAAAACTCTTTCCGTTGTAGGTTTGCTCATTCTGTCATTTGATTTTTGTTCAGAGTGACCCTAACTATTACTGTATTTATTTACAAGTCATTGTACTGTAGATTATTGGAGAAAAGTGCAGTCAAATTGCAAATCTGTCTATTCAAACACTTACACTGTCCAATTTTCAAAAATTCATAAAAATCTTTCCTTTATAGGTTTGCTCATTCTGTCATTTGTTTTTTTTTCTCAGAGTGACCCTAACTATTACTGTATTTATTTACAAGTCATTTTACTGTAGATTTTTGGAGAAAAGTACAGTCAAATTGCAAACCCAAAATTCTTTCAAGCACTTACAGTCCAATTTTCAAAAAATTATAAACATCTTTCCCTTATAGGTTTGTTCATTCTGCCATTTTATATTTGTTTAGAGTGACCACAACTATTACTGTATTTATGTAAAAGTCATTTTACTTTAGAGTTTTGGAGAAAAGTTCAGTCAAACTGCAAAAAATCTGACTATTCAAACACTTACACTGTGTCCAATTTACAAAAAATCATAAATATCTTTCCTTTATAGGTTTGCTCATTCTGTCATTTGATTTTTGTTCAGAGTGACACTGACTATTAGTGTATTTATTTACAAGTCATTTTACTGTATAGTTTTGGAGAAAAGTACAGTCAAACTCTCCCCAAAATTCATTCAAGCACTTACAGTCCAATTTTAAAAAAATCATAAAAATCTTTCCTTTATAGGTTTGTTCATTCTGTCATTTGATTTTTGTTCAGAGTGACCCTAACTATTACTGTATTTATTTACAAGTCATTTTACGGTAGATTTTTGGTGAAAAGTGCAGTCAAATTGCAAATCTGTCTATTCAAACACTTACACTGTCCAATTTTCAAAAATTCATAAAAATCTTTCCTTTATAGGTTTGCCCATTCTGTCATTTGATATTTGTTCAAAGTGACCCTGACTAGTACTGTATTTATTTACAAGTCATTTTACTGTAGATTTTTGGAGAAAAGTACAGTCAACTTACAAACCCAAAATTCTTTCAAGCACTTAGTCCAATTTTCAAAAAACCATAAACATCTTTCCCTTATAGGTTTGTTAATTCTGTCATTTGATATTTGTTTAGAGTGACCACAACTATTACTGTATTTATGTACAAGTCATTTTACTGTAGAGTTTTGGAGAAAAGTTCAGTCAAACTGCAAAAAATCTGACTATTCAAACCAGGGTATTCTCACAAAAATGCGTATAAATAGTAAGTGTGCAATGTCGTGGAATGTATACGCCAAAACTCATTTTGGCGTGTCTATGGCACGCTGTTTTTCGCGTGCATATGATACGCATTTTATGGCGTATTATACATACGAACCCCCCACCCCACCACGCTAAACCTACCCAAGCGCGTGTCATATATACGCCCCACTACCCTAAACCTACCCAAGCATGTGTCATATATACGCCATAAAGTGCGTATCATATGCACACGAAAAACAGCGTATCATATGCACGCCAAAATGAGTTTTGGCGTATACATTCCACGACATTGCACACTCATACTATTTATACGCATTTATGTGTGATCGGGTTGATTCAAACACTTACACTGTGTCCAATTTACAAAAATTCATAAAAATCTTTCCTTTATAGGTTTGTTCATTCTGTCATTTGATTTTTGTTCAGAGTGACCCTAACTATTACTGTATTTATTTACAAGCCGTTTTACGGTAGATTTTTGGAGAAAAGTGCAGTCAAATTGCAAATCTGTCATCTATTCAAACACTTACACTGTGTCCAATTTTCAAAAATTCATAAAAATCTTTCCTTTATAGGTTTGCCCATTCTATCATTTGATATTTGTTCAAAGTGACCCTGACTAGTACTGTATTTATTTACAAGTCATTTTACCGTATATTTTTTGGAGAAAAGTGCAGTCAAACTGCAAATAATCTGTCTATTCAAACACTTACACTGTGTCCAATTTTCAAAAATTCATAAAAAATCTTTCCTTTATAGGTTTGCCCATTCTGTCATTTGATATCTGTTCAAAGTGACCCTGACTAGTACTGTATTAATTTGCAAGTAATTTTACTATATAGTTTTAGAGAAAAGTACTGTCCAATTTGCCCCAAAATTCATTCAAGCACTTGCACTGTCCAATTTTCAACAATTCATAAAACTCTTTCCTTTATAGGTTTGCTCATTCTGTCATTTGATGTTTGTTTAGAGTGACCCTGACTATTACTGTATTTATTTACAAGTCATTTTGCTGTTTAGTTTTGGAGAAAGTACAGTCAAATTCGCCCCAAAATTCATTCAAGCACTTACACTGTACAATGTTCAAAAATTCATAAAAATCTTTCCTTTATAGGTTTGCTCATTCCGTCATTTGATTTTTTTTCAGAGTGACCCTAACTATTACTGCATTTATTTACAAGTCATTTTACTGTATATTTTTGGAGTAAAGTGCATTTAAACTGCAAATAGTCTGTCTATCCAAATACTTACAATGTGTCCAATATTTAAAAAATCATAAAAATCTTTCTTTTATAGGTTTTCCCATTCTGTCATTTGATATTTGTTCAAAGTGACCCTGACTATTACTGTATTTATTTAGAAGTCATTTTACTGTATCGTGTTGGAGAAAAGTACAATCAAATTCGCCCCAAAATTCATTCAAGCACTTACAATTTCCAAATGTTCAAAAATTCATAAAAAAATCTTTCCTTTATAGGTTTGCTCATTCTGTCATTTGACTGTTGTTCAGAGTGACCCTAACTATTACTGTATTTATTTACAAGTCATTTTACTGTATATTTTTGGAGAAAAGTTCATTCAAACTGCAATTAATCTGTCTATTCAAACACCTGCACTGTCCAATTTTCAAAAATTCATAAAAATCTTTCCTTTATAGGTTTTCCCATTCTGGTACTTGATATTTTTCAAAGTGACCCTGACTATTACTGTATTTATTTACAAGTCATTTTACTGTATCGTTTTGGAGAAAAGTACAGTCAAATTCGCCCCAGAATTCATTCAAGCACCTAAACTGTCCAATTTTCAAAAATTCATAAAAATCTTTCCTTTATAGGTTTGCACATTATGTCTTTTGATATTTGTACATAGTGACACTGACTATTACTGTATTTATTTACAAGTAATTTTACTGTATAGTTTTTGAGAAAAGTGCAGTCAAACTCTCCCCAAAACTCTTTCAAGCACTTACAGTCCAATTTTCAAAAAATCATAAACATCTATTCAAAGTGACCCTGACTATTACTGTATTTATTTACAAGTCATTTTACTGTATCGTTTTGGAGAAAAGTACAGTCAAATTCGCCCCAGAATTCATTCAAGCACCTAAACTGTCCAATTTTCAAAAATTCATAAAAATCTTTCCTTTATAGGTTTGCACATTATGTCTTTTGATATTTGTACATAGTGACACTGACTATTACTGTATTTATTTACAAGTAATTTTACTGTATAGTTTTTGAGAAAAGTGCAGTCAAACTCTCCCCAAAACTCTTTCAAGCACTTACAGTCCAATTTTCAAAAAATCATAAACATCTTTTTCTTATAAGTTTTTCCATTCTGTCATTTGATTTTTGTTTAGAGTGACCACAACTATTACTGTATTTATGTACAAGTCATTTTACTGTATATTTTTGGAGAAAAGTCCAGTCAAACTGCAAATAATCTGTCTATTCAAACACTTACACTGTCCAATTTACAAAAAATCATAAAAACCTTTCCTTTAAAGGTTCGCTCATTCTGTCATTTGATATTTGTTTAGAGTGACACTGACTATTACTGTATTTATTTACAAGTAATTTTACTGTATAGTTTTGGAGAAAAGTGCAGTCAAACTCTCCCCAAAATTCATTCAAGCACTTGTACTCTCGAATATGCAACAATCCATAAAACTCTTTCCTTTATAGATTTGCTCATTCTGTCATTTGATTTTTGTTCATAGTGACCCCGACTATTACTGTATTTATTTACAAGTAATTTTACTGTATATTTTTGGAGAAAAGTGCAGTCAAACTCTCCCGAAAATTCATTAAAGCACTTGCACTCTCGAATATTCAACAATCCATAAATCTCTTTCCTTTATAGGTTTGCTCACTCTGTCATTTGATTTTTGTTCAGAGTGACCCTGACTATTACTGTATTTATTTACAAGTCATTTTACTGTATAGTTTTAGAGAAAAGTACAGTCAAACTTGCCCCAAATATCATCGTGCATTCAAAAACTTACACTGTCCCATTTTTTCAAAAAATCATAAACATTTTTACTTCATAGGTTTGCTCATTCTATCATTTGAAATTTGTTCAGAGTGACCCTGACTATTACTGTATTTATTTACAAGTCATTTTACTGTATATTTTTGGAGAAAAGTTCATTCAAACTGCAAATAATCTGTCTATTCAAACACTTACACTGTCCAATTTTCAAAAATTCTTAAAAATCTTTCCTTTATAGGTTTGCTTATTCTGTCACTTGATTTTTGTTCAGAGTGACCCTGACTATTACTGTATTTTTTTACAAGTCATTTTACTGCATAGTTTTGGAGAAAAGTACAGTCAAATTCTCCCCAAAATTCATTCAAGCTCTTACACTGTCCAATATTCAAAAATTCATAAAAATATTTCCTTTATAAGTTTGCTTATTCTGTCATTTGATTTTTGTTCATAGTGACCCCGACTATTACTCTATTTATTTACAAGTACTTTTACTGTATAGTTTTGGAGAAAAGTGCAGTGAAACTCTCCCCAAAATTCATTCAAGCACTTACAATCCAATTTTCAAAAAATCATAAAAATCTTTCCTTTATAGGTTTGCTCATTCTGTCATTTGATTTTTCTTCAGAGTGACCCTAACTATTACTGTATTTATTTACAAGTCATTTTACTGTAGATTTTTGGAGAAAAGTGCAGTCAAATTGCAAATCTGTCTATTCAAACACTTACACTGTGTCCAATTTTCAAAAATTCATAAAAATCTTTCCTTTATAGGTTTGCCCATTCTGTCATTTGATATTTGTTCAAAGTGACCCTGACTAGTACTGTATTTATTTACAAGTCATTTTACCGTATATTTTTTGGAGAAAAGTGCAGTCAAACTGCAAATAATCTGTCTATTCAAACATTTACACTGTGTCCAATTTTCAAAAATTCATAAAAATCTTTCCTTTATAGGTTTGCCCATTCTGTCATTTGATATCTGTTCAAAGTGACCCTGACTAGTACTGTATTAATTTGCAAGTAATTTTACTATATAGTTTTAGAGAAAAGTACTGTCCAATTTGCCCCAAAATTCATTCAAGCACTTGCACTGTCCAATTTTCAACAATTCATAAAACTCTTTCCTTTATAGGTTTGCTCATTCTGTCATTTGATGTTTGTTTAGAGTGACCCTGACTATTACTGTATTTATTTACAAGTCATTTTGCTGTTTAGTTTTGGAGAAAGTACAGTCAAATTCGCCCCAAAATTCATTCAAGCACTTACACTGTACAATGTTCAAAAATTCATAAAAATCTTTCCTTTATAGGTTTGCTCATTCTGTCATTTGATTTTTTTTCAGAGTGACCCTAACTGCATTTATTTACAAGTTATTTTACTGTATATTTTTGGAGTAAAGTGCATTCAAACTGCAAATAATCTGTCTATCCAAATACTTACAATGTGTCCAATATTTAAAAAATCATAAAAATCTTTCTTTTATAGGTTTTCCCATTCTGTCATTTGATATTTGTTCAAAATGACCCTGACTATTACTGTATTTATTTACAAGTCATTTTACTGTATCGTGTTGGAGAAAAGTACAATCAAATTCGCCCCAAAATTCATTCAAGCACTTACAATGTCCAAATGTTCAAAAATTCATAAAAAAATCTTTCCTTTATAGGTTTGCTCATTCTGTCATTTGATTGTTGTTCAGAGTGACCCTAACTATTACTGTATTTATTTACAAGTCATTTTACTGTATATTTTTGGAGAAAAGTTCATTCAAACTGCAATTAATCTGTCTATTCAAACACCTGCACTGTCCAATTTTCAAAAATTCATAAAAATCTTTCCTTCATAGGTTTTCATATTCTGGTACTTGATATTTTTCAAAGTGACCCTGACTATTACTGTATTTATTTACAAGTCATTTTACTGTATCGTTTTGGAGAAAAGTACAGTCAAATTCGCCCCAGAATTCATTCAAGCACCTAAACTGTCCAATTTTCAAAAATTCATAAAAATCTTTCCTTTATAGGTTTGCACATTATGTCTTTTGATATTTGTACATAGTGACACTGACTATTACTGTATTTATTTACAAGTAATTTTACTGTATAGTTTTTGAGAAAAGTGCAGTCAAACTCTCCCCAAAACTCTTTCAAGCACTTACAGTCCAATTTTCAAAAAATCATAAACATCTTTTCCTTATAAGTTTTTTCATTCTGTCATTTGATTTTTGTTTAGAGTGACCACAACTATTACTGTATTTATGTACAAGTCATTTTACTGTATATTTTTGGAGAAAAGTCCAGTCAAACTGCAAATAATCTGTCTATTCAAACACTTACACTGTCCAATTTACAAAAAATCATAAAAACCTTTCCTTTAAAGGTTCGCTCATTCTGTCATTTGATATTTGTTTAGAGTGACACTGACTATTACTGTATTTATTTACAAGTAATTTTACTGTATAGTTTTGGAGAAAAGTGCAGTCAAACTCTCCCCAAAATTCATTCAAGCACTTGTACTCTCGAATATGCAACAATCCATAAAACTCTTTCCTTTATAGATTTGCTCATTCTGTCATTTGATTTTTGTTCATAGTGACCCCGACTATTACTGTATTTATTTACAAGTAATTTTACTGTATATTTTTGGAGAAAAGTGCAGTCAAACTCTCCCGAAAATTCATTAAATCACTTGCACTCTCGAATATTCAACAATCCATAAATCTCTTTCCTTTATAGGTTTGCTCACTCTGTCATTTGATTTTTGTTCAGAGTGACCCTGACTATTACTGTATTTATTTACAAGTCATTTTACTGAATAGTTTTAGAGAAAAGTACAGTCAAACTTGCCCCAAATATCATCGTGCATTCAAAAACACTGTCCCATTTTTTCAAAAAATCATAAACATTTTTACTTCATAGGTTTGCTCATTCTGTCATTTGAAATTTGTTCAGAGTGACCCTGACTATTACTGTATTTATTTACAAGTCATTTTACTGTATATTTTTGGAGAAAAGTTCATTCAAACTGCAAATAATCTGTCTATTCAAACACTTACACTGTCCAATTTTCAAAAATTCTTAAAAATCTTTCCTTTATAGGTTTGCTTATTCTGTCACTTGATTTTTGTTCAGAGTGACCCTGACTATTACTGTATTTATTTACAAGTCATTTTACTGCATAGTTTTGGAGAAAAGTACAGTCAAATTCTCCCCAAAATTCATTCAAGCTCTTACACTGTCCAATATTCAAAAATTCATAAAAATATTTCCTTTATAAGTTTGCTTATTCTGTCATTTGATTTTTGTTCAGAGTGACCCTGACTATTACTGTATTTATTTACAAGTCATTTTACTGCATAGTTTTGGAGAAAAGTGCAGTCAAACTCTCCCCAAAATTCATTCAAGCACTTACAATCCAATTTTCAAAAAATCATAAAAATCTTTCCTTTATAGGTTTGTTCATTCTGTCATTTGATTTTTCTTCAGAGTGACCCTAACTATTACTGTATTTATTTACAAGTCATTTTACTGTAGATTTTTGGAGAAAAGTGCAGTCAAATTGCAAATCTGTCTATTCAAACACTTACACTGTGTCCAATTTTCAAAAATTCATAAAAATCTTTCCTTTATAGGTTTGCCCATTCTGTCATTTGATATCTGTTCAAAGTGACCCTGACTAGAACTGTATTAATTTGCAAGTAATTTTACTATATAGTTTTAGAGAAAAGTACTGTCCAATTTGCCCCAAAATTCATTCAAGCACTTGCACTGTCCAATTTTCAACAATTCATAAAACTCTTTCCTTTATAGGTTTGCTCATTCTGTCATTTGATGTTTGTTTAGAGTGACCCTGACTATTACTGTATTTATTTACAAGTCATTTTGCTGTTTAGTTTTGGAGAAAGTACAGTCAAACTCGCCCCAAAATTCATTCAAGCACTTACACTGTACAATGTTCAAAAATTCATAAAAATCTTTCCTTTATAGGTTTGCTCATTCTGTCATTTGATTTTTTTTCAGAGTGACCCTAACTATTACTGCATTTATTTACAAGTCATTTTACTGTATATTTTTGGAGTAAAGTGCATTCAAACTGCAAATAATCTGTCTATCCAAATACTTACAATGTGTCCAATATTTAAAAAATCATAAAAATCTTTCTTTTATAGGTTTTCCCATTCTGTCATTTGATATTTGTTCAAAGTGACCCTGACTATTACTGTATTTATTTACAAGTCATTTTACTGTATCGTGTTGGAGAAAAGTACAATCAAATTCGCCCCAAAATTCATTCAAGCACTTACAATGTCCAAATGTTCAAAAATTCATAAAAAAATCTTTCCTTTATAGGTTTGCTCATTCTGTCATTTGATTGTTGTTCAGAGTGACCCTAACTATTACTGTATTTATTTACAAGTCATTTTACTGTATATTTTTGGAGAAAAGTTCATTCAAACTGCAAATAATCTGTCTATTCAAACACCTGCACTGTCCAATTTCAAAAATTCATAAAAATCTTTCCTTCATAGGTTTTCATATTCTGTCACTTGATATTTTTCAAAGTGACCCTGACTATTACTGTATTTATTTACAAGTCATTTTACTGTATCGTTTTGGAGAAAAGTACAGTCAAATTCGCCCCAGAATTCATTCAAGCACCTAAACTGTCCAATTTTCAAAAATTCATAAACATCTTTCCTTTATAGGTTTGCACATTATGTCTTTTGATATTTGTACATAGTGACACTGACTATTACTGTATTTATTTACAAGTAATTGTACTGTATAGTTTTGGAGAAAAGTGCAGTCAAACTCTCCCCAAAACTCTTTCAAGCACTTACAGTCCAATTTTCAAAAAATCATAAACATCTTTTCCTTATAAGTTTTTTCATTCTGTCATTTGATTTTTGTTTAGAGTGACCACAACTATTACTGTATTTATGTACAAGTCATTTTACTGTATATTTTTGGAGAAAAGTCCAGTCAAACTGCAAATAATCTGTCTATTCAAACACTTACACTGTCCAATTTACAAAAAATCATAAAAACCTTTCCTTTAAAGGTTCGCTCATTCTGTCATTTGATATTTGTTTAGAGTGACACTGACTATTACTGTATTTATTTACAAGTAATTTTACTGTATAGTTTTGGAGAAAAGTGCAGTCAAACTCTCCCCAAAATTCATTCAAGCACTTGTACTCTCGAATATGCAACAATCCATAAAACTCTTTCCTTTATAGATTTGCTCATTCTGTCATTTGATTTTTGTTCATAGTGACCCCGACTATTACTGTATTTATTTACAAGTAATTTTACTGTATATTTTTGGAGAAAAGTGCAGTCAAACTCTCCCGAAAATTCATTAAATCACTTGCACTCTCGAATATTCAACAATCCATAAATCTCTTTCCTTTATAGGTTTGCTCACTCTGTCATTTGATTTTTGTTCAGAGTGACCCTGACTATTACTGTATTTATTTACAAGTCATTTTACTGAATAGTTTTAGAGAAAAGTACAGTCAAACTTGCCCCAAATATCATCGTGCATTCAAAAACACTGTCCCATTTTTTCAAAAAATCATAAACATTTTTACTTCATAGGTTTGCTCATTCTGTCATTTGAAATTTGTTCAGAGTGACCCTGACTATTACTGTATTTATTTACAAGTCATTTTACTGTATATTTTTGGAGAAAAGTTCATTCAAACTGCAAATAATCTGTCTATTCAAACACTTACACTGTCCAATTTTCAAAAATTCTTAAAAATCTTTCCTTTATAGGTTTGCTTATTCTGTCACTTGATTTTTGTTCAGAGTGACCCTGACTATTACTGTATTTATTTACAAGTCATTTTACTGCATAGTTTTGGAGAAAAGTACAGTCAAATTCTCCCCAAAATTCATTCAAGCTCTTACACTGTCCAATATTCAAAAATTCATAAAAATATTTCCTTTATAAGTTTGCTTATTCTGTCATTTGATTTTTGTTCAGAGTGACCCTGACTATTACTGTATTTATTTACAAGTCATTTTACTGCATAGTTTTGGAGAAAAGTGCAGTCAAACTCTCCCCAAAATTCATTCAAGCACTTACAATCCAATTTTCAAAAAATCATAAAAATCTTTCCTTTATAGGTTTGTTCATTCTGTCATTTGATTTTTCTTCAGAGTGACCCTAACTATTACTGTATTTATTTACAAGTCATTTTACCGTAGATTTTTGGAGAAAAGTGCAGTCAAATTGCAAATCTGTCTATTCAAACACTTACACTGTGTCCAATTTTCAAAAATTCATAAAAATCTTTCCTTTATAGGTTTGCCCATTCTGTCATTTGATATCTGTTCAAAGTGACCCTGACTAGAACTGTATTAATTTGCAAGTAATTTTACTATATAGTTTTAGAGAAAAGTACTGTCCAATTTGCCCCAAAATTCATTCAAGCACTTGCACTGTCCAATTTTCAACAATTCATAAAACTCTTTCCTTTATAGGTTTGCTCATTCTGTCATTTGATGTTTGTTTAGAGTGACCCTGACTATTACTGTATTTATTTACAAGTCATTTTGCTGTTTAGTTTTGGAGAAAGTACAGTCAAATTCGCCCCAAAATTCATTCAAGCACTTACACTGTACAATGTTCAAAAATTCATAAAAATTTTTCCTTTATAGGTTTGCTCATTCTGTCATTTGATTTTTTTTCAGAGTGACCCTAACTATTACTGCATTTATTTACAAGTCATTTTACTGTATATTTTTGGAGTAAAGTGCATTCAAACTGCAAATAATCTGTCTATCCAAATACTTACAATGTGTCCAATATTTAAAAAATCATAAAAATCTTTCTTTTATAGGTTTTCCCATTCTGTCATTTGATATTTGTTCAAAGTGACCCTGACTATTACTGTATTTATTTACAAGTCATTTTACTGTATCGTGTTGGAGAAAAGTACAATCAAATTCGCCCCAAAATTCATTCAAGCACTTACAATGTCCAAATGTTCAAAAATTCATAAAAAAATCTTTCCTTTATAGGTTTGCTCATTCTGTCATTTGATTGTTGTTCAGAGTGACCCTAACTATTACTGTATTTATTTACAAGTCATTTTACTGTATATTTTTGGAGAAAAGTTCATTCAAACTGCAAATAATCTGTCTATTCAAACACCTGCACTGTCCAATTTCAAAAATTCATAAAAATCTTTCCTTCATAGGTTTTCATATTCTGTCACTTGATATTTTTCAAAGTGACCCTGACTATTACTGTATTTATTTACAAGTCATTTTACTGTATCGTTTTGGAGAAAAGTACAGTCAAATTCGCCCCAGAATTCATTCAAGCACCTAAACTGTCCAATTTTCAAAAATTCATAAACATCTTTCCTTTATAGGTTTGCACATTATGTCTTTTGATATTTGTACATAGTGACACTGACTATTACTGTATTTATTTACAAGTAATTGTACTGTATAGTTTTGGAGAAAAGTGCAGTCAAACTCTCCCCAAAATTCTTTCAAGCACTTACAGTCCAATTTTCAAAAAATCATAAACATCTTTCCCTTATAGGTTTGTTCATTCTGTCATTTGATTTTTGTTAAGAGTGACCACAACTATTACTGTATTTATGTACAAGTCATTTTACTGTATATTTTTGGAGAAAAGTCTAGTCAAACTGCAAATAATCTGTCTATTCAAACACTTACACTGTCCAATTTACAAAAAATCACAAAAACCTTTCCTTTAAAGGTTCGCTCATTCTGTCATTTGATATTTGTTTAGAGTGACACTGACTATTACTGTATTTATTTACAAGTAATTTTACTGTATAGTTTTGGAGAAAAGTACAGTCAAATTCGCCCCAAAATTCATTCATGCACTTACACTGTCCAATTTTCTAAAGTTCATAAAAATCTTTGCTTTATAGGTTTGCTTATTCTGTCGTTTGATTTTTGTTCAGAGTGACCCTGACTATTACTGTATTTATTTACAAGTCATTTTACTGTATAGTTTTAGAGAAAAGTACAGTCAAACTTGCCCCAAATATCAACGTGCATTCAAAATCTTAGTCCCATTTTTTCAAAAAATCATAAACAATTTTACTTCATAGGTTTGCTCATTCTGTCGTTTGAAATTTGTTCAGAGTGACCTTGACTATTACTGTATTTATTTACAAGTCATTTTACTGTATATTTTAAGAGAAAAGTACAGTAAAACTTGCCCAAAAATCAAATTGAATTCAAACACTGTCCAATTTTCAAAAAAACATACATATATTCCCCTTATAGGTTTGCTCATTCTGTCATTTGATTTTTGTTCAGAGTGACCCTAACTATTACTGTATTAATTTACAAGTCATTTTACTGTATATTTTTGGAGAAAAGTTCATTCAAACAGCAAATAATCTGTCTATTCAAACACTTACACTGTCCAATTTTCAAAAATTCATAAAAATCTTTCCTTTATAGGTTATTCCATTCTGTCATTTGATATTTGTTCAAAGTGACCCTGACTAGTGCTGTATTTATTTACAAGTTATTTTACTGTATATTTTTGGAGAAAAGTGCAGTCAAACTGCAAATAATCTGTCTATTCAAACACTTACACTGTGTCCAATTTACAAAAATTCATAAAAATCTTTCCTCTATAGGTTTGCTCATTCTGTCATTTGATTTTTGTTCAGCGTGACACTGACTATTACTGTATTTATTTACAAGTCATTTTACTGTAGATTTTTGGAGAAAAGTACAGTCAAATTGCAAACCCAAAATTATTTCTAGCTTAGTCCAATTTTCAAAAAACCATAAACATCTTTCCCTTATAGGTTTTTTAATTCTGTCATTTGATATTTGTTTAGAGTGACCACAACTATTACTGTATTTATGTACAAGTCATTTTACTGTAGAGTTTTGGAGAAAAGTTCAGTCAAACTGCAAAAAATCTGACTATTCAAACCAGGGTATTCTCACAAAAATGCGTATAAATAGTAAGAATGTGCAATGTCGTGGAATGTATACGCCAAAACTCATTTTGGCGTGTCTATGGCACGCTGTTTTTCGCGTGCATATGATACGCATTTTATGGCGTATTATACATACGAATTTTTGTTCAAAGTGACCTTGACTAGTACTGTATTAATTTGCAAGTAATTTTACTATATAGTTTTAGAGAAAAGTACTGTCCAATTTGCCCCAAAATTCATTCAAGCACTTGCACTGTCCAATTTTCAACAATTCATAAAAATCTTTCCTTTATAGGTTTGCTCATTCTGTCATTTGATGTTTGTTTAGAGTGACCCTGACTATTACTGTATTTATTTACAAGTCATTTTGCTGTTTAGTTTTGGAGAAAAGTGCAGTGAATTTCGCCCCAAAATTCATTGAAGCACTTACACTGTACAATGTTCAAAAATTCATAAAAATCTTTCCTTTATAGGTTTGCTCATTCTGTCATTTGATTTTTTTTCAGAGTGACCCTTACTATTACTGCATTTATTTACAAGTCATTTTACTGTATATTTTTGGAGTAAAGTTCATTCAAACTGCAAATAATCTGTCTATTCAAACACTTACACTGTCCAACTTTCAAAAATTCATAAAAATCTTTCTTTTATAGGTTTTCCCATTCTGTCACTTGATATTTGTTAAAAGTGACCCTGACTATTACTGTATTTATTTACAAGTCATTTTTCTGTATCGTGTTGGAGAAAAGTACAATCAAATTCGCCCCAAAATTCATTCAAGCACTTACAATGTCCAAATGTTCAAAAATTCATAAAAATCTTTCCTTTATAGGTTTACTCATTCTGTCATTTGATTTTTGTTCAGAGTGACCCTAACTATTACTGTATTTATTTACAAGTCATTTTACTGTATATTTTTGGAGAAAAGTTCATTCAAACTGCAAATAATCTGTCTATTCAAACACTTACACTGTCCAACTTTCAAAAATTCATAAAACATTTTCTTTTATAGGTTTTCCCATTCTGTCACTTGACATTTGTTAAAAGTGACCCTGACTATTACTGTATTTATTTACAAGTCATTTTACTGTATCGTTTTGGAGAAAAGTACAGTCAAATTCGCCCCAGAATTCATTTAAGCACCTAAACTGTCCAATTTTCAGAAATTCATAAAAATCTTTCCTTTATAGGTTTGCACATTATGTCTTTTGATATTTGTTCATAGTGACACTGACTATTACTGTATTTATTTACAAGTAATTTTACTGTATAGTTTTGGAGAAAAGTGCAGTCAAACTCTTCCCAAAATTCTTTCAAGCACTTACAGTCCAATTTTCAAAAAATCATAAACATCTTTCCCTTATAGGTTTGTTCATTCTGTCATTTGATTTTTGTTAAGAGTGACTACAACTATTACTGTATTTATGTACAAGTCATTTTAATGTATATTTTTGGAGAAAAGTCCAGTCAAACTGCAAATAATCTGTCTATTCAAACACACTGTCCAATTTACAAAGAATCATAAAAACCTTTCCTTTAAAGGTTCGCTCATTCTGTCATTTGATATTTGTTTAGAGTGACACTGACTATTACTGTATTTATTTACAAGTAATTTTACTGTATAGTTTTGGAGAAAAGTACAGTCAAATTCGCCCCAAAATTCATTCAAGCACTGTCCAATTTTCAACAATTCATAAAAATATTTCCTTTATAGGTTTGCTCATTCTGTCATTTGATATTTGTTCAGAGTGACACTGACTATTACTGTATTTATTTACAAGAAATTTTACTGTATAGTTTTGGAGAAAAGTGCAGTCAAACTCTCCCCAAAATTCATTCAAGCACTTACAATCCAATTTTCAAAAAATCATAAAAATCTTTCCTTTATAGGTTTGTTCATTCTGTCATTTGATTTTTGTTCAGAGTGACCCTAACTATTACTGTATTTATTTACAAGTCATTTTACCGTATATTTTTTGGAGAAAAGTGCAGTCAAACTGCAAATAATCTGTCTATTCAAACACTTACACTGTGTCAAATTTTCAAAAATTCATAAAAATCTTTCCTTTATAGGTTTCCCCATTCTGTCATTTGATATTTGTTCAAAGTGACCCGGACTAGTACTGTATTTATTTACAAGTCATTTTACTGTAGATTTTTGGAGAAAAGTACAGTCAACTTGCAAACCCAACATTCTTTCAAGCACTTAGTCCAATTTTCAAAAAACCATAAACATCTTTCCCTTATAGGTTTGTTAATTCTTTCATTTGATATTTGTTTAGAGTGACCACAACTATTACTGTATTTATGTACAAGTCATTTTACTGTAGAGTTTTGGAGAAAAGTTCAGTCAAACTGCAAAAAATCTGACTATTCAAACCAGGGTATTCTCACAAAAATGCGTATAAATAGTAAGTGTGCAATGTCGTGGAATGTATATGCCAAAACTCATTTTGGCGTGTCTATGGCACGCTGTTTTTCGCGTGCATATGATACGCATTTTATGGCGTATTATACATACGAACACCCCACCCCACCACCCTAAACCTACCCAAGCGCGTGTCATATATACGCCCCACTACCCTAAACCTACCCAAGCATGTGTCATATATACGCCATAAATGCGTATCATATGCACACGAAAAACAGCGTATCATATGCACGCCAAAATGAGTTTTGGCGTATACATTCCACGACATTGCACACTCGTACTATTTATACGCATTTATGTGTGATCGGGTTGATTCAAACACTTACACTGTGTCCAATTTACAAAAATTCATAAAAATCTTTCCTTTATAGGTTTGTTCATTCTGTCATTTGATTTTTGTTCAGAGTGACCCTAACTATTACTGTATTTATTTACAAGCCATTTTACGGTAGATTTTTGGAGAAAAGTGCAGTCAAATTGCAAATCTGTCATCTATTCTAACACTTACACTGTGTCCAATTTTCAAAAATTCATAAAAATCTTTCCTCTATAGGTTTGCCCATTCTGTCATTTGATATTTGTTCAAAGTGACCCTGACTAGTACTGTATTTATTTACAAGTCATTTTACCGTATATTTTTTGGAGAAAAGTGCAGTCAAACTGCAAATAATCTGTCTATTCAAACACTTACACTGTGTCCAATTTTCAAAAATTCATAAAAATCTTTCCTTTTTAGGTTTGCCCATTCTGTCATTTGATATTTGTTCAAAGTGACCCTGACTAGTACTGTATTAATTTGCAAGTAATTTTACTATATAGTTTTAGAGAAAAGTACTGTCCAATTTGCCCCAAAATTCATTCAAGCACTTGCACTGTCCAATTTTCAACAATTCATAAAACTCTTTCCTTTATAGGTTTGCTCATTCTGTCATTTGATGTTTGTTTAGAGTGACCCTGACTATTACTGTATTTATTTACAAGTCATTTTGCTTTTTAGTTTTGGAGAAAAGTACAGTCAAATTCGACCCAAAATTCATTCAAGCACTTACACTGTACAATGTTCAAAAATTCATAAAAATCTTTCCTTTATAGGTTTGCTCATTCTGTCATTTGATTTTTTTTTAGAGTGACCCTAACTATTACTGCATTTATTTACAAGTCATTTTACTGTATATTTTTGGAGTAAAGTGCATTCAAACTGCAAATAATCTGTCTATCCAAAGACTTAAAATGTGTCCAATTTTCAAAAATTCATAAAAATCTTTCCTTTATAGGTTTGCCCATTCTGTCATTTGATATTTGTTCAAAGTGACCCTGACTAGTACTGTATTTATTTACAAGTCATTTTACCGTATATTTTTTGGAGAAAAGTGCAGTCAAACTGCAAATAATCTGTCTATTCAAACACTTACACTGTGTCCAATTTTCAAAAATTCATAAAAATCTTTCCTTTATAGGTTTGCCCATTCTGTCATTTGATTTTTGTTCAAAGGGACCTTGACTAGTACTGTATTAATTTGCAAGTAATTTTACTATATAGTTTTAGAGAAAAGTACTGTCCAATTTGCCCCAAAATTCATTCAAGCACTTGCACTGTCCAATTTTCAACAATTCATAAAACTCTTTCCTTTATAGGTTTGCTCATTCTGTCATTTGATGTTTGTTTAGAGTGACCCTGACTATTACTGTATTTATTTACAAGTCATTTTGCTGTTTAGTTTTGGAGAAAAGTGCAGTGAATTTCGCCCCAAAATTCATTCAAGCACTTACACTGCCTAATGTTCAAAAATTCATAAAAATCTTTCCTTTATAGGTTTGCTCATTCTGTCATTTGATTTTTTTTCAGAGTGACCCTTACGATTACTGCATTTATTTACAAGTCATTTTACTGTATATTTTTGGAGTAAAGTGCATTCAAACAGCAAATAATCTGTCTATTCAAACACTTACACTGTCCAACTTTCAAAAATTCATAAAAATCTTTCTTTTATAGGTTTTCCCATTCTGTCAGTTGATATTTGTTCAAAGTGACCCTGACTTTATACTGTATTTATTTACAAGTCATTTTTCTGTATCGTGTTGGAGAAAAGTACAATCAAATTCGCCCCAAAATTCATTCAAGCACTTACAATGTCCAAATGTTCAAAAATTCATAAAAATCTTTCCTTTATAGGTTTACTCATTCTGTCATTTGATTTTTGTTCAGAGTGACCCTAACTATTACTGTATTTATTTACAAGTCATTTTACTGTATATTTTTGGAGAAAAGTTCATTCAAACTGCAAATAATCTGTCTATTCAAACACTTACACTGTCCAACTTTCAAAAATTCATAAAAATCTTTCTTTTATAGGTTTTCCCATTCTGTCACTTGATATTTGTTAAAAGTGACCCTGACTATTACTTTATTTATTTACAAGTCATTTTACTGTATCGTTTTGGAGAAAAGTACAGTCAAATTCGCTCCAGAATTCATTTAAGCACCTAAACTGTCCAATTTTCAGAAATTCATAAAAATCTTTCCTTTATAGGTTTGCACATTATGTCTTTTGATATTTGTTCATAGTGACACTGACTATTACTGTATTTATTTACAAGTAATTTTACTGTAGAGTTTTGGAGAAAAGTGCAGTCAAACTCTCCCCAAAATTCTTTCAAGCACTTACAGTCCAATTTTCAAAAAATCATAAACATCTTTCCCTTATAGGTTTGTTCATTCTGTCATTTGATTTTTGTTAAGAGTGACCACAACTATTACTGTATTTATGTACAAGTCATTTTAATGTATATTTTTGGAGAAAAGTCCAGTCAAACTGCAAATAATCTGTCTATTCAAACACACTGTCCAATTTACAAAGAATCATAAAAACCTTTCCTTTAAAGGTTCGCTCATTCTGTCATTTGATATTTGTTTAGAGTGACACTGACTATTACTGTATTTATTTACAAGTAGTTTTACTGTATAGTTTTGGAGAAAAGTACAGTCAAATTCGCCCCAAAATTCATTCAAGCATTTACACTGTCCAATTTTCAACAATTCATAAAAATATTTCCTTTATAGGTTTGCTCATTCTGTAATTTGATATTTGTTCAGAGTGACACTGACTATTACTGTATTTATTTACAAGAAATTTTACTGTATAGTTTTGGAGAAAAGTGCAGTCAAACTCTCCCCAAAATTAATTCAAGCACTTACAGTATTGTTCAAAATAATAGCAGTACAATGTGACTAACCAGAATAATCAAGGTTTTTAGTATATTTTTTATTGCTACGTGGCAAACAAGTTACCAGTAGGTTCAGTAGATTGTCAGAAAACAAACAAGACCCAGCATTCATGATATGCACGCTCTTAAGGCTGTGCAATTGGGCAATTAGTTGAAAGGGGTGTGTTCAAAAAAATAGCAGTGTCTACCTTTGTCTGTACAAACTCAAAACTATTTTGTACAAACATTTTTTTTTCTTCTGGGATTTAGCAATCCTGTGAATCACTAAACTAATATTTAGTTGTATGACCACAGTTTTTTAAAACTGCTTGACATCTGTGTGGCATGGAGTCAACCAACTTGTGGCACCTCTCAGCTGTTATTCCACTCCATGATTCTTTAACAACATTCCACAATTCATTCACATTTCTTGGTTTTGCTTCAGAAACAGCATTTTGGATATCACCCCACAAGTTCTGAATTGGATTAAGGTCTGGAGATTGGGCTGGCCACTCCATAACATTAATTTTGTTGGTTTGGAACCAAGACTTTGCCCGTTTACTAGTGTGTTTTGGGTCATTGTCTTGTTGAAACAACCGTTTCAAGGGCATGTCCTCTTCAGCATAGGGCAACATGACCTCTTCAAGTATTTTAACATATGTAAACTGATCCATGATCCCTGGTATGCGATAAATAGGCCCAACACCATAGTAGGAGAAACATGCCCATATCATGATGCTTGCACCTCCATGCTTCACTGTCTTCACTTTGTACTGTGGCTTGAATTCAGAGTTTGGGGGTCGTCTCACAAACTGCCTGTGGCCCTTGGACCGAAAAAGAACAATTTTACTCTCATCAGTCCACAAAATGTTCCTCCATTTCTCTTTAGACCAGTTGATGTGTTCTTTGGCAAATTGTAACCTCTTCTGCACATGCCTTTTTTTTAACAGAGGGACTTTGCGGGGGATTCTTGAAAATAGATTAGCTTCACACAGACGTCTTCTAACTGTCACAGTACTTACAGGTAACTCCAGACTGTCTTTGATCATCCTGGAGGTGATCATTGGCTGAGCCTTTGCCATTCTGGTTATTCTTCTATCCATTTTGATGGTTGTCTTCCGTTTTCTTCCACGTCTCTCTGGTTTTGCTCTCCATTTTAAGGCATTGGAGATCATTTTAGCTGAACAGCCTATCATTTTTTGCACCTCTTTATAGGTTTTCCCCTCTCTAATCAACTTTTTAATCGACCCATTTTCCTCAGCTTTCAAATGCATGTTCAACAAGTGTTGGCTTCATCCTTAAATAGGGGCCACCTGATTCACACCTGTTTCTTCACAAAATTGATGACCTCAGTGATTGAATGCCACACTGCTATTTTTTTGAACACACCCCTTTCAACTAATTCAACTAATTGCCCAATTGCACAGCCTTAAGAGCGTGCATATCATGAATGCTGGGTCTTGTTTGTTTTCTGACAATCTACTGAACCTACTGGTAACTTGTTTGCCACGTAGCAATAAAAAATATACTAAAAACCTTGATTATTCTGGTTAGTCACATTGTACTGCTATTATTTTGAACAATACTGTACAATCCAATTTTCAAAAAATCATAAAAATCTTTCCTTTATAGGTTTGTTCATTCTGTCATTTGATTTTTGTTCAGAGTGACCCTAACTATTACTGTATTTATTTACAAGTCATTTTATGGTAGATTTTTGGAGAAAAGTGCAGTCAAATTGCAAATCTGTCTATTCAAACACTTACACTGTGTCCAATTTTCAAAAATTCATAAAAATCTTTCCTTTATAGGTTTGCCCATTCTGTCATTTGATATTTGTTCAAAGTGACCCTGACTAGTACTGTATTTATTTACAAGTCATTTTACCGTATATTTTTTGGAGAAAAGTGCAGTCAAACTGCAAATAATCTGTCTATTCAAACACTTACACTGTCCAACTTTCAAAAATTCATAAAAATCTTTCTTTTATAGGTTTTCCCATTCTGTCACTTGATATTTGTTAAAAGTGACCCTGACTATTACTGTATTTATTTACAAGTCATTTTTCTGTATCGTGTTGGAGAAAAGTACAATCAAATTCGCCCCAAAATTCATTCAAGCACTTACAATGTCCAAATGTTCAAAAATTCATAAAAATCTTTCCTTTATAGGTTTACTCATTCTGTCATTTGATTTTTGTTCAGAGTGACCCTAACTATTACTGTATTTATTTACAAGTCATTTTACTGTATATTTTTGGAGAAAAGTTCATTCAAACTGCAAATAATCTGTCTATTCAAACACTTACACTGTCCAACTTTCAAAAATTCATAAAAAATTTTCTTTTATAGGTTTTCCCATTCTGTCACTTGACATTTGTTAAAAGTGAACCTGACTATTACTGTATTTATTTACAAGTCATTTTACTGTATCGTTTTGGAGAAAAGTACAGTCAAATTCGCCCCAGAATTCATTTAAGCACCTAAACTGTCCAATTTTCAGAAATTCATAAAAATCTTTCCTTTATAGGTTTGCACATTATGTCTTTTGATATTTGTTCATAGTGACACTGACTATTACTGTATTTATTTACAAGTAATTTTACTGTATAGTTTTGGAGAAAAGTGCAGTCAAACTCTTCCCAAAATTCTTTCAAGCACTTACAGTCCAATTTTCAAAAAATCATAAACATCTTTCCCTTATAGGTTTGTTCATTCTGTCATTTGATTTTTGTTAAGAGTGACTACAACTATTACTGTATTTATGTACAAGTCATTTTAATGTATATTTTTGGAGAAAAGTCCAGTCAAACTGCAAATAATCTGTCTATTCAAACACACTGTCCAATTTACAAAGAATCATAAAAACCTTTCCTTTAAAGGTTCGCTCATTCTGTCATTTGATATTTGTTTAGAGTGACACTGACTATTACTGTATTTATTTACAAGTAATTTTACTGTATAGTTTTGGAGAAAAGTACAGTCAAATTCGCCCCAAAATTCATTCAAGCACTGTCCAATTTTCAACAATTCATAAAAATATTTCCTTTATAGGTTTGCTCATTCTGTCATTTGATATTTGTTCAGAGTGACACTGACTATTACTGTATTTATTTACAAGAAATTTTACTTCATAGTTTTGGAGAAAAGTGCAGTCAAACTCTCCCCAAAATTCATTCAAGCACTTACAATCCAATTTTCAAAAAATCATAAAAATCTTTCCTTTATAGGTTTGTTCATTCTGTCATTTGATTTTTGTTCAGAGTGACCCTAACTATTACTGTATTTATTTACAAGTCATTTTACCGTATATTTTTTGGAGAAAAGTGCAGTCAAACTGCAAATAATCTGTCTATTCAAACACACTGTGTCAAATTTTCAAAAATTCATAAAAATCTTTCCTTTATAGGTTTCCCCATTCTGTCATTTGATATTTGTTCAAAGTGACCCGGACTAGTACTGTATTTATTTACAAGTCATTTTACTGTAGATTTTTGGAGAAAAGTACAGTCAACTTGCAAACCCAACATTCTTTCAAGCACTTAGTCCAATTTTCAAAAAACCATAAACATCTTTCCCTTATAGGTTTGTTAATTCTTTCATTTGATATTTGTTTAGAGTGACCACAACTATTACTGTATTTATGTACAAGTCATTTTACTGTAGAGTTTTGGAGAAAAGTTCAGTCAAACTGCAAAAAATCTGACTATTCAAACCAGGGTATTCTCACAAAAATGCGTATAAATAGTAAGTGTGCAATGTCGTGGAATGTATACGCCAAAACTCATTTTGGCGTGTCTATGGCACACTGTTTTTCGCGTGCATATGATACGCATTTTATGGCGTATTATACATACGAACACCCCACCCCACCACCCTAAACCTACCCAAGCGCGTGTCATATATACGCCCCACTACCCTAAACCTACCCAAGCATGTGTCATATATACGCCATAAATGCGTATCATATGCACACGAAAAACAGCGTATCATATGCACGCCAAAATGAGTTTTGGCGTATACATTCCACGACATTGCACACTCGTACTATTTATACGCATTTATGTGTGATCGGGTTGATTCAAACACTTACACTGTGTCCAATTTACAAAAATTCATAAAAATCTTTCCTTTATAGGTTTGTTCATTCTGTCATTTGATTTTTGTTCAGAGTGACCCTAACTATTACTGTATTTATTTACAAGCCATTTTACGGTAGATTTTTGGAGAAAAGTGCAGTCAAATTGCAAATCTGTCATCTATTCAAACACTTACACTGTGTCCAATTTTCAAAAATTCATAAAAATCTTTCCTCTATAGGTTTGCCCATTCTGTCATTTGATATTTGTTCAAAGTGACCCTGACTAGTACTGTATTTATTTACAAGTCATTTTACCGTATATTTTTTGGAGAAAAGTGCAGTCAAACTCTCCCCAAAATTCTTTCAAGCACTTACAGTCCAATTTTCAAAAAATCATAAACATCTTTCCCTTATAGGTTTGTTCATTCTGTCATTTGATTTTTGTTAAGAGTGACCACAACTATTACTGTATTTATGTACAAGTCATTTTAATGTATATTTTTGGAGAAAAGTCCAGTCAAACTGCAAATAATCTGTCTATTCAAACACACTGTCCAATTTACAAAGAATCATAAAAACCTTTCCTTTAAAGGTTCGCTCATTCTGTCATTTGATATTTGTTTAGAGTGACACTGACTATTACTGTATTTATTTACAAGTAGTTTTACTGTATAGTTTTGGAGAAAAGTACAGTCAAATTCGCCCCAAAATTCATTCAAGCATTTACACTGTCCAATTTTCAACAATTCATAAAAATATTTCCTTTATAGGTTTGCTCATTCTGTAATTTGATATTTGTTCAGAGTGACACTGACTATTACTGTATTTATTTACAAGAAATTTTACTGTATAGTTTTGGAGAAAAGTGCAGTCAAACTCTCCCCAAAATTAATTCAAGCACTTACAATCCAATTTTCAAAAAATCATAAAAATCTTTCCTTTATAGGTTTGTTCATTCTGTCATTTGATTTTTGTTCAGAGTGACCCTAACTATTACTGTATTTATTTACAAGTCATTTTATGGTAGATTTTTGGAGAAAAGTGCAGTCAAATTGCAAATCTGTCTATTCAAACACTTACACTGTGTCCAATTTTCAAAAATTCATAAAAATCTTTCCTTTATAGGTTTGCCCATTCTGTCATTTGATATTTGTTCAAAGTGACCCTGACTAGTACTGTATTTATTTACAAGTCATTTTACCGTATATTTTTTGGAGAAAAGTGCAGTCAAACTGCAAATAATCTGTCTATTCAAACACTTACACTGTCCAATTTTCAAAAATTCATAAAAATATTTCCTTTATAGGTTTGCCCATTCTGTCATTTGATATCTGTTCAAAGTGACCCTGACTAGTACTGTATTAATTTGCAAGTAATTTTACTATATAGTTTTAGAGAAAAGTACTGTCCAATTTGCCCCAAAATTCATTCAAGCACTTGCACTGTCCAATTTTCAACAATTCATAAAACTCTTTCCTTTATAGGTTTGCTCATTCTGTCATTTGATGTTTGTTTAGAGTGACCCTGACTATTACTGTATTTATTTACAAGTCATTTTGCTGTTTATCTTTGGAGAAAAGTACAGTCAAATTCGCCCAAAAATTCATTCAAGCACTTACACTGTACAATGTTCAAAAATTCATAAAAATCTTTCCTTTATAGGTTTGCTCATTCTGTCATTTGATTTTTTTTCAGAGTGACCCTAACTATTACTGCATTTATTTACAAGTCATTTTACTGTATTTTTTTGGAGTAAAGTGCATTCAAACTGCAAATAATCTGTCTATCCAAATACTTACAATGTGTCCAATATTAAAAAAATCATAAAAATCTTTCTTTTATAGGTTTTCCCATTCTGTCATTTGATATTTGTTCAAAGTGACCCTGACTATTACTGTATTTATTTACAAGTCATTTTACTTTATCGTGTTGGAGAAAAGTACAATCAAATTCGCCCCAAAATTCATTCAAGCACTTACAATGTCCAAATGTTCAAAAATTCATAAAAAATCTTTCCTTTATAGGTTTGCTCATTCTGTCATTTGATTGTTGTTCAGAGTGACCCTAACTATTACTGTATTTATTTACAAGTCATTTTACTGTATATTTGTGGAGAAAAGTTCATTCAAACTGCAAATAATCTGTCTATTCAAACACTTGCACTGTCCAATTTTCAAAAATTCATAAAAATCTTTCCTTTATAGGTTTGCTCATTCTGTCACTTGATATTTGTTCAAAGTGACCCTGACTATTACTGTATTTATTTACAAGCCATTTTACTTTATCGTTTTGGAGAAAAGTACAGTCAAATTCGCCCCAGAATTCATTCAAGCACCTAAACTGTCCAATTTTCAAAAATTCATAAAAATCTTTCCTTTATAGGTTTGCACATTATGTCTTTTGATATTTTTTCATAGTGATACTGACTATTACTTTATTTATTTACAAGTAATTTTACTGTAGAGTTTTGGAGAAAAGTGAAGTCAAACTCTCCCCAAAATTCTTTCAAGCAATTGGACTTACAGTCCAATTTTCAAAAAATCATAAACATCTTTCCCTTATAGGTTTGTTCATTCTGTCATTTGATTTTTGTTTAGAGTGACCACAAATATTACTGTATTTATGTACAAGTCATTTTACTGTATGTTTTTGGAGAAAAGTCCAGTCAAACTGAAAAATAATCTGTCTATTCAAACACTTACACTGTCCAATTTACAACAAATCATAAAAACCTTTCCTTTAAAGGTTCGCTCATTCTGTCATTTGATATTTGTTTAGAGTGACACTGACTATTACTGTATTTATTTACAAGTAATTTTACTGTATAGTTTTGGAGAAAAGTACAGTCAAATTCGCCCCATAATTCATTCCAGCATTTATACACTGTCCAATTTTCAAAAATTCATAAAAATATTTCCTTTATAGGTTTGCTCATTCTGTCATTTGATATTTGTTCAGAGTGACACTGACTATTACTGTATTTATTTACAATTTACTGTAATTTTATTGTATAGTTTTGGAGAAAAGTGCAGTCAAACTCTCCCCAAAATTCATTAAAGCACTTGTACTCTCGAATATTCAACAATCCATAAAACTCTTTCCTTCATAACTCTTTTCCTTCACTCTTTCCTTTCCTTCTTTTCCTTGCTCATTCTGTCATTTGGTATTTGTTTAGAGTGCCCCTGACTATTACTGTATTTATTAACAAGTCATTTTACTGTATAGTTTTGGAGAAAATTACAGTCAAATTCTCCCCAAAATTCATTCAAGCACTTACACTGTCCAATTTTCAAAAATTCATAAAAATCTTTCCTTTATAAGTTTGCTTATTCTGTCATTTGATTTTTGTTCATAGTGACCCCGACTATTACTGTATTTATTTACAAGTAATTTTACTGTATATTTTTTGAGAAAAGTGCAGTCAAACTCTCCCGAAAATTCATTAAAGCACTTGCACTCTCGAATATTCAACAATCCATAAAACTCTTTCCTTTATAGGTTTGCTCACTCTGTCATTTGATATTTTTTAGAGTGACCCTGACTATTACTGTATTTAATAACAAGTCACTTTACTGTATAGTTTTGGAGAAAAGTGCAGTCAAACTCTCCCCAAAATTCATTCAAGCACTTACAATCCAATTTTCAAAAAATCATAAAAATCTTTCCTTTATAGGTTTGTTCATTCTGTCATTTGATTTTTGTTCAGAGTGACCCTAACTATTACTGTTTATTTACAAGTCATTTTACTGAATATTTTTGGAGAAAAGTCCAGTCAAACTGCAAAAAAATCTGTCTATTCAAACACTTACACTGTCCAATTTACAAAAAAATCATACAAACCAAACAAATTCTTTGGACTTGCACTGTCCAATTTTCAACAATTGAAATTTTGAAAAAAAAATCTGCCCCTTGATTCTATGAACATGAACTTTCTATGCATAAAATCAATTCCTTCTGATGCAGTGGTTAAAGACCTTTTATACTTTGTTGTGGCAAAATTGTCTTTGAACTTGAACCTTCTATTTAGACTTATGACTTTCTGCTGTATCATCAGTAGTTAAAGAATTACATTTTTTGACCAAAAAAAAAATTCTGACCCTGGATCCTAGGAACTGGAATCTTCTATGCATACCAATAGATTCAATCTGCTGTTCATTTAAAGGTTTACTCATTCTGTCATTTGATATTTGTTTAGAGTGACACTGACAATTACTGTATTTATTTAAAAGTAATTTTACTGTATAGTTTTGGAGAAAAGTGTAATCAAATTGGCCCAAAAATTCTTTGGACTTGCACTGTCCAATTTTCAACAATTGAAATTTTGAAAAAAAAATCTGCCCCTTGATTCTATGAACATGAACTTTCTATGCATAAAATCAATTCCTTCTGATGCAGTGGTTAAAGACCTTTTATACTTTGTTGTGGCAAAATTGTCTTTGAACTTGAACCTTCTATTTAGACTTATGACTTTCTGCTGTATCATCAGTAGTTAAAGAATTACATTTTTTGACCAAAAAAAAAATTCTGACCCTGGATCCTAGGTACTGGAATCTTCTATGCATACCAATGATTCAATCTGCTGTTTCATCTTTAGTTCAAATATGACCTTTTGAATATATTTTTGGAAAAAAAGTCTTTGAACTTTCTCATAGTGGTTCCTATAGATTCCTTCTGATGCATTCGTTCAAGTATGACCTTTTGAACTTAGTTGTGGCCAAACAGTTTTTTTTTTTTACTTTAAGCTTCTGTACAGACTTATGACTGCCTGTTGTTTCATCAGTAGTTCAAGGATGACATTTTTTGACAAAAAATAAAATCTGCCCGTGGATCCCGTGATCTTGAACTTTCTATACATAAAAATACATTCCTTCTAAAGCAGTGGTTCAAGGATGACCTTTTGAACTTATTACTGGCCAAATGGTCTTTGAACTTGATCCTTCTATACAAACTTATGACTTTCTTTTGTTTCAACAGTAATTCAATGATGACATTTTTTGACCAAAAAAAATATTTCTATGGAACCTATGAACTGGAACTTTCTATTCGTACTAATAGATTCCTTCTGCTGTTTCATCTTTAGTTCAAATATAACCTATTGAATATATCTTTGGAGAAAAATTCTTTGAACTTTAAATTTAAATTCACAGGTATAGGCTTTCTGATGTTTTATCAGATGTTCAAATATTAATTTTTGAAAAATTTTATGGATTTTTGAAAACTGGACAGTGTAAGTGCTTGAATTAATTTTGGGGCGAATTTGACTGTACTTCTCTCCAAAACTAAACAGCAAAATGACTTGTACAGGATGAGGATGACCTTTTTGAACTTATTACTGGCCAAATAGTCTTTGAACTTGAACTTTCTATACAGATTTATTACTTTCTGTTGTTTCATCAGTAATTCAAGGATGACATTTTTGACAAAAAAAAAATGACCCTGGATCAGTATAGTATATACTGAACCAATGAACTGGAACTTTCTATACATGTAAATAGATTGCTTCTGATGCAGAGGTTCAGTGGATGCAGTGGATGAACTTTTGAACTTAGTTGTGGCCAAATAGTCTTTGAACTTTAAGCTTCTATACAGACTTTTGACTCCCTGTTGTTTCATCAGTTGTTCAAGGATGACATTTTTTGACAAAAAAATTCTGCCCCTGGATTCCATGATCTTGAACTTTCCATACATATAAATAGATGGCTTCTGATGCAGTGGTTCAAGGATGATCTTTTGAACTTATTACTGGCCAAATAGTCTTTGAACTTTAACCTTCTTTATGGTGATCTTTGAACTTCTAAAGAAACAACCATAAAGCCATAAGTGAGTTTCTACATGTAAAGTTCAAACACTCTTTGGCTGTTAAATTTATTTATTTAAAATTTCACACTTGAACTACTGATGAAAACTATTACTATGTATAGAAAGTTCAAGGTAGTCCAGGGTCAGAATTTTTATTTTTCAAAAAAAGTAATCTTCAACTACTGATGAAACTACAGAAGGATTCTATTCGTATATAGAAAGTTCAAGTTCAAATACTCTTTGGCAAAAATAAGTTCAAATGTTCATCCTTGAACTTATGAAACAACAGAAGGAATATATTCGTATTAATAGAAAGTTCAAGTTTATAGAATCAAGGGTCAGAATATTGTTTTCAAAATCATCCTTAATCATCATTGAACTCTTGGCGAAATATTGTCTATTAGGCTATTGTATGCATAGAAAGCTCAAGTTCATAGACTCTTTGGAAACAAATAAGTTCAAAGCTCATCCTTGAACTACTGAGGAAAATATAAGCAGTCTATTGTATGCATAGAAAGTTCAAGTTCATAGAATCTAGGGTAAGATTTTGTTTTATTTTTCACAAAAAGTCATCCTTGAACTACTGATGAAACATTTGGCGTCTATTGGTATGCATAGAAAGTTCAAGTTCATATATTCCAATGTCAGAAAAAATAGTTCAAAAAGTCATGTTTGAACTTCTGAGGAAACACCATAAAGTCATGTGTATAGAAGTTGAATCTATGTATAGAAAGTTACAGTTCATAGACCCTTTGGCAAGAAATACGTTCAAAAAATCATCCTTGAACTACTGATTAGGAGTATATTGGTATGCATAGAAAGTTCAAGTTCATAGTTTCCAGGGTCAGAAAAAATAGTTCAAAAAGTCATGTTTGAAGTTCTGAAGAAACACCAGAACATTTTACATTTGTACATTTTAAGTTGACAGACTGCTTGGCCAAAAATGTATTCAAAAAAATTCACACTTGAACTACTGATGAATCTATTACTATGTATAGAAAGTTCAAGTTCATAGACTCTTTGGCAAAAAAATAAGTTCAAAAGATCATCCTTGAACTACAGAATCTATTAGAAAGTTCTAAAGTTCAAGTTCAAAGACTGGTAAAAAAAAAAGTTCAAAAGTTTATGTACTTATGAAACAATAAGAAGGAATATATTTGGACTTTTGATAAAAAATCAGAAAGTCATAAGTTACTGATGAAACATCCAAAGTATATACATGTATATAAATTCTCTATAAAAATGTAAAGACTCTTTGGCTAGTAATATTCAAAATATCATTCTTGAACTGCGATGAAACGTTGAATAAGTCTGTGCTGAGCTTTAACATTCTAAACATTCATACAAATTCGGCCACAAAAAGGTTCCATAAATTAACTACTGAACATATTTCTGGCCATTTAATATCTAGACAAAAAATAGTAAAAAAAAATTATTTTGAGGGCAATGCATATAAGAACTCCTTGTAGATTGAAGAGAGTCTTCATTGCAATGCACACTGCATTGCTTAAAAAAAACTCGCGGTGCATCGACGAGAGCTTTGCATAGCATAGAAAGCGTTGTGGATTTAAGAATTAGCGCTTTTCTATTGCGTATAATATTTCGCTGTGCAACGAAGAGATTAGTGCTTTTGCATTGCATTGCAAACGAAAAAACTTGTGCAATGACACAAAGTGATGCTTTTGAGAGTGATGCTTTTGAGAGTGATGCAAGTGATGCTTTTGAGATCATTGAACTGCATGAGAAAAAACTTGTGCAATGAGGAGATTAGTGTTGATTAGCTGATTAGCATTGCATTGCATTAAAACTTGCATTGCACCGGAGATAAGTTCTTTTGCATTGCATACGAAAAAACTCGTGCATTATGCATTGCACTTATGCATTGCATTGCATACAGAAATGAGTGACAGAATTAAGTCACTGTATAGTAAAGATATTAGCGCTTTTACTTTGCATATAAGAATTCGCGGTGCAATAAAGAGATAAGTGCTTTCGCATTGCATGCGAAAAAACTCGTGCATAGAAGACTTTTGCATGCATTGCATCAAAAACATTTTGTGCATTCAAGAAATTAGTTGTTTCTAATGCATTGCATTTAAGTCGCTGCGCACTGAGAGTAAGTGTTTCTGCATTGCATTGAATACGGAAAAACTTGTGTTATAAGATTAGTTAATCTGCATTGCATTGCATGCAAAAAACTTGTGCAATGAGGAGATTATTGCTTTTGCATTGCATAAAAAACTCGCATTGCACCGAAGAGACAGTCTTTGCATTGCATAGCTCTCGTGCAATGAAGATATTAGCGCTTTTGCTTTGCAAATAAGAATTCGCGGTGCAATAAAGAGATAAGTGCTTTTGTATTGCATTGCATTGCATAAAAAACTCGCATTGCACCGAAGATACAGTGTCTTTGCATTGCATAGCTCTCGTGCAATGAAGATATTAGCGCTTTTGCTTTGCAAATAAGAAATCGCGGTGCAATAAAGAGATAAGTGCTTTTGCATTGCATTGCATTGCATGCGAAAAAACTCGTGCATAGAAGACTTTTGCATGCATTGCATACAAAAACCTTTTATGCATTCAAGAAATTGAGTGGTTTCTAATGCTTTGCATTTAAGTCGCTGGCACTGAGAGTAAGTGTTTTTGCATTGCATTGAATACGAAAAAACTTGTGCAATAAGATTAGTTATTCTGCAATGCAGCAAAAAAAACTTGTACAATGAGGAGATTATTGCTTTGCATTGCATTGCATAAAAAACTCGCATTGCACCTAAGATACAGTGTCTTTGCATTGCATAGCTCTCGTGCAATGAAGATATTAGCGCTTTTGCTTTGCAAATAAGAATTCGCGGTGCAATAAAGAGATAAGTGCTTTTGCATTGCATTGCATTGCATGGGAAAAAACTCGTGCATAGAAGACTTTTGCATGCATTGCATACAAAAACCTTTTATGCATTCAAGAAATGAGTGGTTTATAATGCTTTGCATTTAAGTCGCTGGCACTGAGAGAAAGTGTTTTTGCTTTGCATTGCATTGAATACGAAAAAACTTGTGTTATAGATTAGTTATTCTGCATTGCTTGCATGCAAAAAAACTTGTGCAATGAGGAGATTATTGCTTTTTCATTGCATTGCATAAAAAACTCGCATTGCACCGAAGAGACAGTGTCTTTGCATTTGCATAGCTCTCGTGCAATGAAGATATTAGCGCTTTTGCTTTGCATAATAAGAATTCGCGGAGCAATAAAGAGATAAGTGCTTTTGCATTGCATTGCATTGCATGCGAAAAAACTCGTGCATAGAAGACTTTTGCATGCATTGCATACAAAAACCTTTTATGCATTCAAGAAATGAGTGGTTTCTAATGCATTTAATTTAATATGTGTTTCCCGAAACAAACTTAGTTAGAAATACCTTCTTTAAGTCATACTTTCGTAAGGTTGGACTTGGTCTGGGCTGCATTTCCTGAAACCTTCTTAACTCTACGTCATTCTTAAGTTATACCTTAAGGTATCCCTTAACGTTAATATGTGTTTCCCGAAACGAACTTAGTTAAGAATACCTTCTTTAAGTCATACTTTCGTAAGGTTGGTCTGGACCACTCTTAGCTATACCTTATCACTATTAAAAGTTAATTCCACTAGTGGCCACCACTGTGAAAAAAAGCTTCTTTATATGTCAGTCTATCCGAATATAATTCCGAAGTTGTAATATACACCCAGTGTTCAATTAGGCTAGTTGAATAGTTTTTATTTATTTATTTATTTATTTATTTATTTTTTTTATGCAAGGATTAAAATTGTTATACGAAATTTCGTAAATTTCTTTGTCATAAAATTTCATTACAAACACTAATGGTTGTTAGCTTTTTAATGATATTATCCAAAGGTACATCAGCTGGCAAACCATTAGACAGGAAAGGCTTAGGAGCCTATTTAAAGGGAATGATTGTGGAGGGGAGTTTAGTCAAACTTTGGCAGCGAGGCAGCGAATATAATTGTGCTAAATCAAAGACGGCGCTGTCCGCGGAGCCATTTAGTGTATGTGCACTATTTCATATGTGAAAACTTTAGTCCCTGGCTACCATGTCAGAAGCTGCTATTAAAAATAAATTTCGCCTACCACGACAGCAAATTCAGCAGCTTTTAGATCTTGTTGGATCAACTTTGTCGAGACAAACTGGACGGAGCTCAGCTACTAAAATCAGCTGCTGGCGGCTCTTCTCTTTCTTTATTTTTTTCTCCGCCATATAGTAGCAGCTGATTATATGTTTTGCTTGTTGCGTTTTTATTGAGTAGGCCATCTAATAATATAAATTAGTTATTTACACAATAATGTGATGCAGCTGCTGCATGGTCAATCATCCCTGGTTGTGGATTAAATCAAGACACTATGGAAAATATATTGTAATAATTTAAATGAGGCGTGATGCTCATGGTGCGGTTGAGCATGAGATTCCTGGTTCGTGCACTCATTTCAGAATTATGTAAAATTTAGGTGCAATTTTGTATGATAAATGAAAGTTCAACTATTTCTGAAGTGTTTCTTTTATAAAGAACATAATTTTTTCGCATAACACAGTGAAACAGCCCCTGCATAGAGTAAATAATCGATTCTTGAGCCATCGATAGAAGCCAATTCAGCACCGCCGCCACGGACAGCACCCGCTTACGTCGCACTTAAGAAGGTATACCTTAAGCAACCTCCTAAGGTATAGTTCGGGGAACACACCTAGAAATGGTATACCTTCAGTTAAGTTATACCTTTAGAGTCTTCGTAGCGCGCTAAGAGACAACGTTATCGGGAAATGCAGCCCAGGACCACTCTTAGCTATACCTTATCACTATTAACAGTCCATTCCACTAGTGGCCACCACTGTGAAAAAAGCTTCTTTATATGTCAGTCTATACGAATATAATTCTGAAGTTGCAATATACACCTGCAGTGTTCAATTAGGCTAGCTGAATTGGTTTTTTTTTAAAAAGTTTTTAATGCAAGGATTAAAATTGTCATAAATTGAATTACAAACACTAACGGTTGTTAGCTTTTTAATGATATTATATAAAGGTACATCAGCTGGCAAACCATTAGACAGGAAAGGCTTAGGAGTCTATTTAAAGGGACTGATTGTGGAGGGAAGTTTAGTCAAACTTTGGCAGCGATCGCAGCGAATAGAATTGTGCTAAATCAAAGACGGCGCCATCCGCGGAGCCATTTAGTCGTGAAAACTGTAGTCCCCTGGCTACCATGTCAGAGCTACTATTAAAAATAAATTTCGCCTACCACGAAAGCAAATTCAGCAGCTTTTAGAGCTTGTTGGACCAACTTTTTTGAGACAAACTGGACGGAGCTCAGCTACCCCCTCACCCCTGACATTAGCTCTCCTCTTTCTGTATTTTTTCTCCGCCATATAGTAGCAGTTGATTATATTTTTTGCGTGTTGCGTTTTATTGACTAGGCCATCTAATAATATAAATGAGTCATTTACACAATAATGTGAAGCAGCTGCTGCATGGGCAATCATCCCTGGTTGTGGAGTAAATCAAGACACTCTATGGAAAATATATTGTAATAATTTAAATGACGCGTGCTCATGATGCGGTTGAGCATGAGATTGCTGGTTCGTGCACTCATTTCAGAATTATGTAAAATTTAGGTGCAAGTTTGAATGATAAATGAAAGTTCAACTATTTCTGAAGTGCTTCTTTTATAAAGAACATACTTTTTTTCACATAACGCAGTGAAACAGCCCCTGCATAGAGTAAATAATCGATTCTCGAGCCATCGATATAAGCCAATTCAGCACCGCCACCACAGACAGCACCCGCTAACGTCGCACTTAAGAAGGGTTACCTTAAGCGACCTCCTAAGGTATAGTTCGGGGAACACTATGGAAGTAAAACTGTGCCACTGGATTTTGAATTCTAATTTTTAGCACTGAAATTTTTTACATCGAATTTTTAAAACTGAATTTTATTTTGCATCTAAATCAGACTTTGAATTTTAAAAGCCATCAAATTTCTAGCTCTGTTTTTTTTTTGCCTATGACATTTTTTCAATGTTTTAAAAAAATTCAGTGTAAAAAGAAATTCAACGTCTCAAAAAATTCAGTGTAAAAAAATTCAATGTCTCAAAAGATTCAGTGTAAAAAAATTCAACGTCTCAAAATATTCAGTGTAAAAAAAAAAATAATGTCTCAAAAGATTCAGTGTAAAATAAATCAACGTCTCAAAAAATTCAGTGTAAAAATATTCAGAGTCAACATCCGGGTAACCAAGGAGAAGCAATCGATCCCTGTATCAAATCATCCAACATCCAGCCAATCATTTACGTTCCATTGGTCATGTGACGCTGAAACAGGAAGGCAGGGAACAGGGCCGTTTCTAGCCTTTCTGGCACCCTAGGCGAGATTCATATGTTGCACCCCCCCCCCCCCCTTTTTTTTTTTAAACTTCAACTTATTAAGTAAATATGACTTCCTTATTTCATGGGCATATTATACATGCATTAATCGAATAATGTAGCTAGGTTTATTATCTCTGAGATCACAGATGTTGGGGGGTTCGGGGGCATGCTCCCCCGAGAAAAATTTGATTTCTATGATCTACATATGTGTATTTTAAGATGTTCTGAAGGCCAAAAAATTAGATAACAATAGCTTGAAAACCATGTCACTCGGCGCCGCTGCAGATTGAAGAACACAGTGACACAAAGACTAAAAGACGGGACGAAGCAGTAGCCGAAGCCTTGCGCCAGTTTCATGTTTTAAAGGTTAATCACATATTTTTTTAAGGGGGGCTGATGCATAAGTTCATAAAAAAGGGCCTAGTGACGCCCATGGTTATGACAGTATTAGCCTACTTGATCAATTTACACTAAACAGCTATCTCTGATGTAAAAAAAATAATATTCAAATTAACTGCTATAATGTTCTGCACCTGAAATGAGCATGGCGTGTGGTCCGTCCAGTACTAATATTCAGTGTAATGTTTTGCTCAACGTTATGATAGAGGGACCAGCTTAGTAGAGAACATGTAACCAATAAGTAGGCTATACCTGTATATTTCGCTTTCTTTTTACGATACTGAGCCCCTGATGGCTTTGACCTTTTCATGATGATGAAACTAAAGCACGCTGTAACGAGTAGAAATATAGTGTGGCCCCTTTAAGAGTTGCGCGCGCTCCCTGCAAACGAAGTCTGCATTTTGTGTAGGCTATGTGCGCACTGAGTCTTGAGCTCCCATATGTGGGGATTATTTTCTGTTGCTAACAGTTATTTTGTTTTATTAAGTAATGCTGTGGACGGAAAGGGAGTTTGTGATGAGAGTTCAGCGGGGAATAAAGTGCGATCTGTTTGATGTTAATCGCCTCCGTGTTTGCATCCACTCCAGTTACATTAAGTGAGCTATCCTCATTTTTCACTCGGACACAAGCGTTACAACGCCACGGATGACGACGTTCCCTGCCGCCCTCTACATGATCTCATTTCATTACAGCAGCTCCACTATCACCATGGCGACTTCACTCCAATAATCGCAACTAATCATAATGCCTTGAAATAGCAAAAGTACGAAACATTAATAATAAAATATATATGAAATAACTAAAAAATCTTGTTGGGGCGGGGGCTCATTGACGCCCCCCAGCTGTTGGCGCCCTAGGCGACCGCCTAGTTTGCCTATGCCTAGAAACGGCACTGGCGGGGAAGTTCACTTCAGGTGAGCTCCAGAGCTCAGCAGCATGGCTCAGAACACACACGATGGCGCTTCAGTGAGTTTACTCATGACCAATGGAGCGTAAATGATTGGCTGGATGTTGGATGATTTGATACAGGGATCGATTGCTTCTCCTTGGTTACCCGGATGTTGACTCTGAATATTTTTACACTGAATTTTTTGAGATGTTGAATTATTTTACACTGAATCTTTTGAGACATTTTTTTTTTACACTGAATCTTTTGAGACGTTGAATTTTTTTACACTGAATCTTTTGAGACGTTGAATTTTTTTACACTGAATTTTTTGAGACGTTGAATTTCTTTTTACACTGAATTTTTTTAAAACATTGAAAAAATGTCATAGGCAAAAAAAAAAAACAGAGCTAGAAATTCGATGGCTTTTAAAATTCAAAGTCTGATTTAGATGCAAAATAAAATGCAGTGTTAAAAATTCGATGTAACAAAATTCAGTGCTAAAAATTAGAATTCAAAATCCAGTGGCACAGTTTTACTTCCATAGAACACACCTAGAAATGGTATACATTCAGTTAAGTTATGCCTTTAGAGTCTTCGTAGCGCGCTAAGAGACAACGTTATCGGGAAATGCAGCCCTGGTTATTTTCTTCGGGTGACAACAAGAGTGCGTGATTTTACGCGCAGCCAGTGGCGGTTCCAGACAATTTTGATTGGGGGGGGGGGGGTAATGGGGTGTCCTGGTCATTTCAATGGGGGGTCTCATGCGAACCAACAAAAAATACAGTGGACACAGCTTCCAGCTGAACGCAAGGAAGCAATGCGCAGCAACGTTCATAGTGTGGCACAGTAATTCTTATGTTTATATTTTTTTAGGGCTGTCAATCGATTAAATATTTAATCGCAATTTAATCGCACATTCTTATCAGTTCTAAATGTAGCTACCTTAAATGAACATGTTTCAAGTTTTTAATACTCTAATCAACATGGGTATGGAGAAAAATGCATGCTTTATGCAAATGTATGTTTATTATAAACCATACTCAGAGCATGAAGACTAGACATGTACCAAAGGTCACAGATGATTTTCAAAGAACTTGCTCATGTCTCTTAAGCCAACAATTCAGAATAAGCAGTGATTTCTCTCATTTTAAGAATATAAATAAAGGGAATTTTTACACTGGCAGTTAAATTCAGAACACGGCACAGTTCAAAAGCTGTCATGCGGACCTGAGCACACCATATTGCACACGTAGGAATATAGTGTGGCCCCTTTAAGAGATGCGCGTTCCTGCCCATATGTCTGTTCCTGCCGGTATTTTGTGTGTGCGCCGAGCTGTGCCGCAGTGAGAGAAACATGGACTCGGGAGCGCTCTTGTCCAGAAAAGTAACCTGCTGCTTATTCGTTTTAGCCGATTGTAATGTATTTAGTTCAATAAAACACATGTACTGTAGTAGTGATGATGGTTATTACTTCAGATATGAGCGAGAGTGAGCTTCAGTGCATCGCGCTCGGACTGCAGAGAATGTTTTTTGTGAAAAAACAATTTTCTTTCGACCTGCGGAGCCTAATAAAAGTTAAGCAGAAAATATGGTAGCTTATGAAGGCAATAACTGCACTTGTTTCAGAGTAATGTTAAAGTTAACCCTTTTTTCCTATTAATGTTTGCTGCAGCATCCTTTGCGCCTATGGCTGATCTAAATTTCTCTAATAGGCCTACGGGCGGATCAAAAAGAAAATGCAATCGCAATGTTCATCGCGCGTTTAAATGTTGAATAAATAGCCTATTGTTCTGCGTAGTTTGAAGAAAACATTTTGAAATCTTTATCACGGATATATAATGAAAATAATCCTCTCAGTATTGATCAAAGCAAGTTTTATGACTAAAAATGCTGAATGAAGTTTACATTTACCAGATCTTCCAATTAGGCTAGCCTACAAATCCTCTCATCATAACAAACAAAGCACAGACACGACTTAAATAACGATTTATTGTGAAGTTTAGATGTTTTTTCAAAAGAAGATTGCTGATGAGTGGTAATTTATTTTATCATTTTAATGTTGTTAACGAATGCGAGAAGCATACACACGTGAACATAAATGAACGGTGCTACAGCATATTAACAAAGAAAGAAGTTTTGAATGGTGTTTTTTTTTTTAAACAGGGCAAGCAATTCAATTCAACTTTATATCCAGGCATGAAAATATATATTTTTTTCTTTTTTTAATCTTGAAAATAAATCATAAACCAGTTTTAACCTTGAGATTTGAAGTATTAGATATATTACATATCTTGGATATTTGACCGCTATTTACAATAAAATTAGTTCTTCATTTCTGATAGGAATGAAAAATCAATTATTGATTTTTTAATAGAATAACAAGATACAAAACTCTACATTCAATCGCGTTTGATCCCATGTACTTTTGATAACAGTGCAGAGGGCCTACACAAGTAGTCCACAAAATGTCCCCACAAAGATGGCAATATCCAAAACCCTTGCCCTTGTGGCGAAATTTTTTTGGTCCCCATGAGGAAAACATCTTATAAATACAGAATGAGTTTTTTTTAAGAAAGTAAAAATGCAGAATGTTTCCTGTGATGGGTATGTTTAGGGGCAGGGGCAGGGGCAGTGTAGGGGGGTAGAAAATACGGTTTGTACAATATAAAATCCATTACGCCTATAAGTCCCCATAAAACATGGAAACACAACGTGTGTGTGTGTGTGTGTGTGTGTGTGTGCGTGTAAGGTTTGGATATTATTTTATGTTGTTGCAAGAGGTCTCTTATGCTCATCAAGCCTGCATTTATTTAATCAAACATACAGAAAAAAAGTAGTAGCCTAATATTGTGAAATATTACATGTTCTTTTTAACTTTTTATTAATCAATAAAATGTAAAAAGTATCACAAATAAAAAGTATCACAGCAGGTTATTATAAAGGACCATGCGACACTGAAGATTGGAGTAATGATGATAAATTCAGCTTTGATGACAGTAATAAATTATATTTGAAAGTATATTAAAATAGAAAATCATTATTTTAATAATATTTCACAATATTGCTGTTTTTGATCAAATGAATGCAGGCTTAATGAGCATAAGCGACTTCTTTCGTAATGCCGCATAATTATCAATAATGGTAATATAATAAAGTCCTTTCACGTTACCATTTCACCAGCCTTCACATAATAGGCTAGGTGCCGGTGGAACTTGGGCTTCATTAACTTTGATAGATTCATCATCAAATAGTATACAGTGTATCAATATGCATAAATACAAGTAACACTACTTATCATTAATGTGACTTTTGGTGCTGCATGGTTTTGTGCAGTGCTTTTTTTTGTCAGTTAATCAATCAATCAATCAATCAATCAATCAATCAACTTTATTTATATAGCACTTTTACAATCACGATTGTGTCAAAGCAGCTTCACAGTGTCAAAGAGGATAATATTGCGACAAAATTAGATTTGGCTGTACAGTCGTACTGGAGAAAACATATACAGTATGTATGTGTATATATGTGTGTGTGTGTCTGTGTGTGTGTGTGTGTGTGTGTGTGTGTGTGCACACGCACGAGCACCACACCCGTTGTAATTGCCACCGTTAATGCAATAGGTGCAGATAAGATGCTTTGGCAATTATTTTGGACTATGTGTTTGATCGCAACAATCAAGTTTGCATACAAACAAGCATTACTCACCGGGAGAATTTACCAACAGCCGCTGCTACCGCATGATTTCTCCCGTGGATTTCATCTACCGGGTGAAGAGTTTACAATCTTTCAGCAGTATGTTTGCCCGCTGTCTGAGCATCAATGTATGGCTTTCCAGTCCCATGAGAAACTCTACAGAGACCGTCTGAATACCAAACGCCAGCGCGAGAGGAAGTTTGTTTCCTCGGGTGATCCGGGAAAGTGGATAACGCTAGCTAAGCTATTACATGGTTTACCGCTGAGTTTTTTAAGCGGTAAACCACAGCGGTAGGCCTTTTGGACTACAATGTTTGAAATATGTGTTGAGAGTTTTGAAAAAATTCCCGGCGATTCAAACATATCCTTAAGATTTAACATCGGCCGCAACAGCTGACTGGATCCGCGAACAGCTGCGCCACCTGTGGGAAAACGTCTTGCCCTCTCTGCGGACAGGAGCGACCCACCGCCGGCAAAACAATCAGGTGAGCCGGAACAAACTTGCATATTTGTGGCAGCATAGAAGATCTAAAGTGATCCAAATCGTCTTAAACAAAAGTAAATATCCCGGCCCTCCTCCCTGTTCTACCGACATTACAGCTATACAAATTTATTATGATAATAAATGTCAAAATCAGAGACGGGTTGACCACCACCCTGGCATTTAAATGTGCCACCGTTGGAGCCAACTTTTTTCCCTGAAACAACGCATTTTACAAATAAGGAAGTAGAGACTGTTTTGAGTAATCTCCCTAATAATAAAGCCAGTGGTAAGGATAGTGTGACATATGAGACTTTTAAAACTATGCAGTCATGTCAGATTTTAACAACTGTCTTTAATGTCTGTTTGGAAAATAAGAGAGTACCAGATTCATGGAAAGGAGCACTAATTCCTCGTATTACAAAAAAAGACAACATCCCTGATGATCCATCGACATGGAGGGATATATCCCTCCTCCCTACCATCTATAAGGTGTTCATGAAATGCATACTAGCCAGAGTTCTCCCCTGGTTGGTGGAAGCTGACATCCTATCCACCAAGCAAAAGGCATACATCAATAGGCAAGGTATGAACGAGCATGTGTTCTGCCTAAAAACAGGGATAGATGACTTTAAGCATGAGTCGTGTAAACTGTACTCAGTCTTTCTAGACTTTAAAGATGCATTTGGAACTTTATCTCACACTGTCATGATCAGCTCATTGGAGGAAATACAGGCTACCTCAACTGTTCATTGACATAGTGAAGGATGTATATAGAGGTTCCTTTATTGAAGTAATCTGTGGAGAACAGCTCACTCACCCAACACCACTTCAGATAGGCATTAAAACAGGCTGCCCTTGGAGTGCGATTAACTTTATAATTGCCACCAACCAATGGTTAAAGTGGATGTGTCAATGTGCCCCCCCTGGCGTGATTTCACCGATCCCAGTCCAAGGCTATGCAGATGACGTCCAGATCGCCTCCAGAGATGAGAGCGTTATTAAAAACATGCTGGCTAGGACCGATTCTTTTCTGACATGGTCAGGCCTGGAGATTAAGGACACAAAATGTGCTGTTCTGTATGAGAGGAGGAGTAGAGGGAACAGGTGGTCTCGCTCAAAAACTGATAAATGTCCAGAGTTCACCGTGGCAACTAAACCAATACGTGTATACTCTCTTCACGAGACATACACTTATCTTGGACACAAAATTAATATTGCAGGAGAATGCAAAGAACAGGTAAACATCATCTGGTCAGGGTTTGTTTCCAGGCTGGACTTAATAGATAAATGTCCATTGCCTCTGACCATGAAGCTAGAGGCTATTAGACAGGTGGCGCTGTCTAAAGTAAAACATCTGTTCTCCAATGTCCATATCCAGCAGAAAGTGCTGAGGGACATGAACAGTAAGACAGTGAGTTTGGTGCGGAAGTGGTTTGGACTCAACACACACAGCACCCGTGATGTTATTTTTCATTCTCAATGGGAAGGAGGGTTGGGAGCACCGAACGCGATCTGGATTTACACCAGCATGTGGATTTCCCATCTTCTGAACATGCTGAATAATGATGACAGAGACGTGAGGCAGCTGGCTCGATCTTCCCTGTTCCTGGACTTAAGGAGGTGTAAGGTGCCGTTGGCCAGAGACTCAGAGCCTCATTTCCTGGGTTTCAAAAGGAAACCCAGTGGGAAACTGGACACCCATTCAGCTGGCTTTGGTGTGTGGTCAGACTGGCCGGACCTGAATGATCTTTGTGTCCGAGCTGGAGTAGCACTGGAGTGGGTGCGGTCTGACTCTGGGACTGTGAGGATCTCAGAGGATATCATCTGTGACCCCCTGGTCCATGTTAAGGCAACAGCCGCATACGGTGGCCACAGCTCGGAGAACTCTCCTGGACTTACACCAACATCACCAGAAACAACACTGGACTGGCCTGAGACTCCAGGGGAAGCTGGCATGCCTCTCCTGTGCTGATCACTCTGTCTCGCACTCGTTCTTTAAGAACACTGCACTCAGTGAGGACATTGTCACCTTCACAGTAAAGGCAAGATTGCAAGTTCTTCCTACCAGACTTAACCTTTCCATCTGGTTTCCTTTGACCCAGGTCCCTCACTGTCTACATCACACCACCGAACAGATTACTGAGACACTTCCAAATATCCTGAATGGCTGTCATGTTTACAAGGGAATGTACATTGCACGCCACGAAAGAATAGTGGACCTTATAGTGAAGGATCTATCAAAACATCTCTCACCCTCAGTGAAAATATACAAACACTCTAGCGTAAAAGCATCCATGTTCCAGCATGGTAGTAGTAACGCTGATGCTTTCTCACATCTGTCTGCTAACACACCAGATGTTATTGTGGTTAATGAGGAGCTCAGTGAGGTGTTCATTCAGGAGGTGGCATGCACCTTTGACTCTAGCATGGAGGAGGCCTTTATGACTAAGGTCATTAATACCAGCCGCTCTTAAACTCCATCTCAGAGATCGGTTATCGATGTAGACTACTGGTGTTCATATTCGGCAGCTTAGGACACACTCATAGGCTGGTGGTACGAGGCCTTTAGCAACTTGGGATGCCCAAGAAAAGGGCCAAACAGCTAGCGAAGTATTGTGCCCTGTCTGCTATTATAGGCAGCCGCGATATATGGAGGAGACGCTGCTACTTATACCCATAACACCTGAGAAATGTGCTTTTGTGAAGATCTGTGTATGCCACTGGGCCATCAATCAACTTTATTTATATAGCGCTTTTACAATCACGATTGCGTCAAAGCAGCTTCACAGTGTCAAACAGGATAATATTGCGACAAAATTAGATTTGGCTGTACAGTCGTACTGGAGAAAACAGTGATGTTATCAGCTTATTTTAATTTATCGTATAGCAACAATGTTGGCAGATCAGTATATAAGTTTATAGAATTAAATAAGACCGAATTCATACATTTTATTTGTATAATAAGTTGAATAACTTTAATCATATTTTTAGTGTCCCCAACTGAGCAAGCCAAGCCAAAGGCGACAGTGGCAAGGAACCAAAACTCCATCAGGGCGTGATGGAGAAAAATAATCCTTGGGAGAAACCAGACTCAGTCGGGGTGCCAGTTATTATTATTCTGCCAACCTTACCAGTCAGAAATCATATTAGATTGGAATATTCAAAATTTCAGGGTATCACGGAAGAGACAGATTTATTTGGAAATAAATGATGGGATGGGGCGTCGATTACACAAGAGTATGAATACATGAAAGATCGGAATTATTGCGCTGAAGACGGGTTTTGAGCATGTCGTGCCAGTGAGGCAAATTCAGAGAAGACACCAATTGACACGGCTCAGCAGACACTCCAGGATGAGCCGGTCATGTCCAGGCAGGTCCACCATCCGATCCGGACAGGGCCCAGATCCGGGACCTAACATTAGCGTAGATGCCACTCTTTTTATGATGTAACGTGTACATCAGGTGTTATGGGAAGTGTTCCCGGTTCCGGCTGACCTAGTTAATGCAGCCTAACAATCAGTCAATTGAATTGAATAATGAAAGTTAAAAATGTTCTATGTGTATGCCATAGTAAAGATATGTGTTTTTAGTCTAGATTTAAACTGACAGAGTGTGTCTGCTTCCCGAACAATGCTAGGAAGACTATTCCACAGTTTAGGAGCTAAATAGGAAAATGATCGACCGCCTGCAGTTGATTTAGATATTCTAGGTATTATCAACTGGCCAGAGTTTTGAGACCGCAATAGACGTGATGGAGTATAATGCGTTAAGAGCTCGCTTAAGTACCGGGGAGCTAAACTATTTAGTGCTTTGTATGTAATAAGCAAGATTTTAAAATGTATGCAATGTTTAATAGGGAGCCAGTGCAATGTTGACAGAACTGGACTAGTATGATCATATTCCTCGTTCTAGTAAGAACTCTAGCTGCTGCATTTTGGACTAGCTGGAGTTTGTTTATTAAGCGAGCAGGGCAACCACCCAGTAGAGCATTACAATAATCTAGCCTTGAGCTCATGAACGCATGTACTAACTGTTCAGCATTTTGCATTGAAAGCATGTGCCGTAATTTAGATATATTTTTAAGATGATAGAATGCGGTTTTACAGATGCTAGAAACGTGGCTTTCAAATGAAAGATTGGTATCAAAGAGCACACCCAGGTTCCTCACTGACGACGAGGGCTTGACAGAGCAGTCATCAAGTGTTAGACAGTATTCTCGGTTACTACTTGTGGAGCTTTTCTGTCCAATTATTAAACATTCAGTTTTATCTGAATTAAGTTGCAGGAAATTACTATTCATCCAATTTTTTATATCAGCTATGCATTCCGTTAATCTTGTGAATTGGTAGGTTTCGTCAGGGCGTGAGGAAATATATAGCTGAGTATCGTCAGCATAACAATGAAAACTAACGCCATGCTTCCTAATGATATCTCCCAGTGGTAGCATATACAGGGTGAAAAGCAACGGTCCTAACACTGAGCCTTGCGGTACCCCATACTGAACTTTTGATCGGTGTGACATCTCTTCATTTACTGCTACAAACTGATAACGGTCAGATAAGTACCATTTCACGAGTTCACACTTAAATCAAATTAAATAGAGTAAGATTATGCGTATTTGGCGTGCTGTCCGGGGGAGGGCTCCGGGCTCGGATTTTTGCCCGAACCCAGAGAATCCCCCCCCCCCCTCCCCCGTGGTAAGGATGGTCTAAAGACTGGTCTGTATTAGGTTGGTTTAGTGGAAGTCTGATAAGAGTTTTATTGAATCACAGTGAGGAGATGGGGTGGTGGAGGGATGCTAAGAAACTGTCTACTGAAGGAAGGTAAGGCAGCTGTATATATGCGCTCCACCTGATTATGATGATTGATTAGTTAAGTATGCTCCGCTCGTGTTGGATTAGGTTTAATTTGTCTGGATGTACTCCACCTGGCTTGATTAGGTTAAGTTATCAGACATGCTCCTTTGTTTAATTATCTGTTCGTGCTCCTCTCGAAATTAGTTAATAAAACTTCACTTCACGAGTTCACACTTACATCAAATTAAATAGAGTAAGATTATGCGTATTTGGCGTGCTGTCCGGGGGAGGGCTCCGGGCTCGGATTTTTGCCCGAACCCAGAGAATCCCCCAAAATGCAAGGAGTGGAGGACAGCCACCAGAAAACCCCCAAATACGCAGAAAAAATTGGTGGACTGATAATTTGAAAGGCCTGGCTACTAGACCAGGAGAGTCCGAGTTGCCTCGCTGCTTCGGGCGGACGGGTTCTACTGGCTGGGGGAAGCTGGGCGTTTGGAGGACCGATCGGGAAAGCTCTTGCCGCGTCTGAGGGGGGCCGAGCTCACTGCAACAGACGGGAAAGAACCCTACCGGACGATGGATGGGGAGAATCTTGTAAAATTACCGATCGGGGGGGCCCTTTGCAACGTCTGAGGGGGGTCCGGCTCACTGCAACAGACGAGAAGCGAGCTCTTCCCACTGATAAATGAGGAGCATCCTCAAAATCAGGGAGGCCGATGAGAAGGCTCTTACAACATCTGAGGGGGGTCGGGCTCACTGCAACAGGCGAGAAAAAACCCTACCGGACGATAAATGGGTAGCGGCCTAGAATTTGGCGTACCGCTCGGGAAGGCTCTTTAACAGTCTGAGGGGGGTCCGGCTCACTGCAACAGACGTAAGACAGCTCTTCCGGCTGATAAATGAGGAGCATCCTCAAAATCAGCTGGGCATATTGGGAAGGCTTCTTACAGCATCTGAGGGGGGCCGGGCTCACTGCAACAGGCGAGAAAGGAAGACCTTACCGAACGATAGATGAGGAGCAGCTTGGAATTTGGCGGACCGATCGGGAAGGCTCTTTAACAGTCTGAGGGGGGTCCGGCTCACTGCAACAGACGTAAGACAGCTCTTCCGGCTGATAAATGAGGAGCATCCTCAAAATCAGCTGGGCATATTGGGAAGGCTTCTTACCGCATCTGAGGGGGGCCGGGCTCACTGCAACAGGCGAGAAAGGAAGACCTTACCGAACGATGGATGAGGAGCAGCCTGAAATTTGGCGGACCGATCGGGAAGGTTTTTTACTGAGTCTGAAGGGGGCCTGGCTCACTGCAACAGATGTAAGACTAGCTCCGCCGGCTGATGAATGAGGAACATCCTCAAAATCAGAAAGACCGATTGGGAAGGCTCTTACGATATCTGAGGGGGGCCAGGCTCACTGCGACAGACGAGAAAAACCCTGCCGGCCGCTGACTGACCGGTCGGGAAGGCCCTTGCAACGTCTGAGGGGGGCCCGGCTCACTGCAACAGAACAAGAACGGCTCCACCGTCTGATAGGGAGGAGCATCCTCAGAATCAGAAAGACCGGTTGGGGAGGCTCTTACGGTGTCTGAGGGGGGCCGGGCTCACTGCAACAGACGAGGAAAAACCCTACCGGCTGGAAGAATGAGTAAGGAGGTTTAATGTGTGTGTGTGGTTTAAAGTAGCCGTTTGGGAGGGCTCCCGCTGCGTCCGACGGGAGAACGGGCCTGACTGCGATCGGATGGGTGAGCGTTTTTTTTTTTTTTTTTTTTAAGTTATAAGAGTTTGATGAGCTTTCCTGATATGAAAACGGTCCGTCCTTATATCGCTTTGGAAAGCATCTGATGACCATCTTCCGAGAGCTTGGATTTGCTGTTGGGAGAGGCCTTTTTTCGCTGCTGTTGTTGCTGCTCCTATGCGAAAGGAGTGGCTTGAAAAATTGTGAGCTGAGATGCCTGATAGCTGGAGAACGGATTTTAAGTGTTTTTGGAACCAGAAGCGTGTAATAGGTTTGTTGGAAGAGTCTATGAAGAGGGGTTCAGATGGAGATTTAGCCTGATATTTTCTCCTTTGGAGGTACGCAAAGACTGTTTGGTAAGGTTGGATTGGCGATGGGATGTTAAAGATGTAGATCAAGTGGCCTTTTTGGGCTTGGTCTGTCTTGCTTCGTTTGATTGAGTATGATATGGTTTCGCTATCGAGAACTGACAGGTCGGAGATGGTGGGGTGTATTTTTGGGTCAAATTTAGAAGTGATCGCAATTTCGGAGCATCTTAGAAAACCGAAAAAGGCTAAAATGAACATGGTGTCGAGTGTGTGGGCTGTATCGATGGGCTGGTAGCTAGTACGAAGTGTTTGGATACATTGTGTGAGAACGTCTAGTGTAATTGGTTGTCTGCTGTCGGGGCGGGTGGGTTGTGATCGCTGGATCCCTTTGATCTGGAGGGAGGTTTGAGAATTATTTATCTCTGGGGAGGGTGCGCCATAAATTAATTTGTGAAAAAACTGGACGCCGCTCAGGTAGCCTTTGATGGACCCTGCTTGAAAACCCTTAATGTTGTTGAGATAAGAGATAAAGGAGGTGATTGAGAGGAGGGAAAAATCGGGAAATTGTAGGTTATACGTGAGGTGGAAGGATTTAAAACATCTCCACGCTGTCAGGTAGGATTGGATTGTTCTGGTTGAGACGGCTTGGAGAATGCTGTTAAGTGATGCATCAAGGAGGGGTTTTAGTGGGTGGTTTAAGGGAATATCAGTTCTGAATATGAGGTACTGGAGTTGGGAACTGGTCCGCCTTTGGAGCCAATGTCCTGAATTTCTGAAACAGAAAGCGAGACAGGGAGTCAGCAATTAGATTTTTGGACCCTGGGACATGTTTAGCAATGATAATGAATTGGTCGCATGCTGAGATCCAGATGAGACGTCTTAGAAAGGGCATCAGGGCGGGTGAATGAGAGCGGCCTTTATTAATGCATTGGACGGTCGCTTCGTTGTCGCAATGCACTAATATGCTGCTAGCCGTCCACTCTTTCCCCCACAGAAAAGCCGCAACTACGAGGGGGTAAAGCTCGAATAGCGCTGAGGACTGAGACATGTCCTGGAGCTGTGGAGGCCAAGGAGATGCAAACCAGCGTCCTTGGTAGAATCCCCCAAAGCCGATTGAAGGGGCTGCATCTGTAAAAAGCTGGATGTCGACTGGGGAAGAGACAAGATTGTTATAGAAAAAAGACAATCCGTTCCACTGTTTTAGGAAGATTAACCATAACCTAATTTCGTCACGGCACGACTTGGTTATCGAAATGAGGTCCTCTAGCGCATGAACCGACGATGCGAGTGAGAGGAGATGCGAGATAAAGGGGCGTCCTTGCGGAATAATGCGCATTGCAAAGTTTAGATGTCCTAGCATAGACAGCATTTCACGTTTGGAACGGTGGGAATGGTCTAAGAAAGTAGAGGAGACTAGAATTATTCTATCAATTTTCTCTTTTGGCAATGAAGCGTGGAAATTAACTGAATCCAAGTTAATTCCGAGAAATTCCATGGATGTGGCGGGACCCATGGTTTTCTCCTGGGCGATGGGGATTCCGAGCTCGGAAAACACTTTTTGAGCGGTGAGGAAATGTGCTGCTGGGATGGCGTGGCATAATTGTTTGACAAAATCCAACAAACAGCTTCTGATAGCATGTCGAAAATCTTGGGGCTGCTTTTGCAACCGAACGCGAGGCGTACGGCGAAATAGAATTGCTCGTGCCAGCGCACTCCGAAAAGATGCCATGAATCTGGATGGATGGGCATCACTTTGAAAGCTGAAGTGATGTCGAGTTTTGCCAGCCAAGCGCCTCGACCTGCGATTTTAATCATATCGATGGCCTGATCTATGTCGTGGTATTTAAGAGAGAATTCGGCGAGGGGGATTAAGCTGTTAATACTGGGAAACTGGGAATGGTGCGGAGCTGAGAGATCGATTATGAGACGTTTTTTACCCGAAAATTTTCTTGTGGCCACTCCGATGGGGCTAATACGAAAAATGTTAAAAGGCGAATTGTCGAAAGGGCCTATCATGAAACCTGATTCGACTTCTTTTTTAATCAGGTTGTCTACGACTTCGGGTTCGGCGAGAGCTGATTGTAGATTATTGCATATGGTGTTTTGGGAGAGCGGACATTCGACGCCGGGCTTGAAGCCGTGTTCGAGCCCGGACAGCAAATAATCCGTGAATTCGGTATCCGGGTGGTGCACTAGTTCGACGGAAAGACGAGAAATATTTTTTACAGGAGTCGATAAGTAATTTTTTGTTTTTTTATTAAGTGATTTAGATACAGGGCATACAAATTTTGCATGAGCACCGCCACAGAAGTTGCAGATGTGCAGATATTTACATCGCTGTCTGGCGCAGTTCCCTGTATTGAATTTAAAGCAGGGTTGCCTGTCTATGAAGCGTGAGGGATCTCTTCTGTAATCGTAATTTGCGGGGTTGGTTGCAGGTCGTGGCACATAGCTTGTTGATTTTGCATGGGTAGTCTCCGGGCGGGGATTAATCTGAGGGCATGACGTCGTAGAATGTGCCACTGACCTGCAAACTGCGCACGAGATGTTCCTGCAGCCCAGAAACACTCTGCTGTGGAGGTCTGTATCGAGAGCGCCCCAGTAGGCGCACTGATTCCACTGAGCAAGCCGCACGGCACATTTGGCGGCGAAGAGTTTGTGATACGTGTAAAAATGTTCTCCTCCGTAGGATAGCGCGAGCTCGGCTATGATCGCCAGATAATCGTTTAGCTCGCGGCGCCTGTGGGGGAAAACTGAACAAATTATTTCCGTGAAACGGGAAAAAGCAATGGAAAATTCGGGAAACGAAAGTAAGCGGGATGAGTGTGGGTTGGGGTTTTTTAAAGTGACGGAAAAATCCCCGCAGTCAATTTGGCGGTTTGTATCTGATACTGGAAACATAGAGAGGAGAGATGACATGTCTATGTCCACACCTGCCAGGATTTGTGCCCGGATGTTCTGGGCCACTGGGGGCGGCTCCGAGGAAACAGCGTTAGCTGGAACGGGCATCGGTGTTGCTGTGAGGAGGGAAAAAGCAGATTTAGTTTGCAGAAGGGGGTTGGAAGAGAGGGGAGCCGTGGCTGCTTCCGGAGCTTGAATAAACAGGTTGTTGGGAGCCTGAGAAAAAGGGGGATATGTTTGAGACAAATATGCTTGTGCTGTAGGTGGAAGCAGCCTTGCATTTGCTGAAGCTACTGGAACTGCAGGGAGCTGAAAAGAAGAAGTGTTAGCGAATGTTGGAAAGGACTGTTGGTTCTTTTGTGCTTGCATTGCTAGCAAGCTCGCGCTAGCATCAGCGATGGGAGCAGAAGGCCACTGGAAATGTAAAGGGTTAGAGACGGCGGGTGGAGCAAGCTGAGAGCCTGAGGGCAGGCCGCTAGGCCCGGCCGCGAGCGTCGCTACACCGGAGGAGCTGCGGTGCGAAGTCGGCTCTCAGTTGGGATCCGATGAAGCCTGGATGCGGTGGAATCAGGGGCGCGTCCCAGGCTCGCTGAAGGCCTGTTGCGGCTCTTCACTTGAATCGAGCCAGGCCTTGTGCGGAGAGGAGAAGGTGTCGAGCGGGGCGAATCCTGAGCTCTGCGTGCTCTATTCTGCCTGCTGTTGGCTGATCTGGGAGCTGAGGTGGACTTAGGAGAATGGTGGGTTGGCTGCAGGCTGACGTAGAGGCTGTACAGTTCCGCTTTGTTCATCTTCCTCGAGAACTGTATGTCGGAATTAACCAGCGCTTGCCTCAATCCTACTACTGTCCATTTCCCGATAGCTGGAATCGTCGGGACGGCCGAGCTGTAAGAGGAAGCCGGGGAGGTATTTGGCCGTCTTGCTGGTGGAGGCGAGTGTTAGCCTCGGCTTCTTGGAGTTAGCGAAGCTAGTCGAGCGGGCCGGCGGCCGCGCTGAAGAGCCTGGGGCTCTAGTACGAGGTCCTGCGGTGGAGGAGTGGTCCGGGGGCTGGCGAATTGAGCTGGAGGGTCCCGATGGGAGTTGGTTTCGTCGTCTGAAGAAGACTGGTGTTGCGACATGGTAGCAGATGGTCAGACCAGAAATGCTAAGAAACTGTCTACTGAAGGAAGGTAAGGCAGCTGTATATATGCGCTCCACCTGATTATGATGATTGATTAGTTAAGTATGCTCCGCTCGTGTTGGATTAGGTTTAATTTGTCTGGATGTACTCCACCTGGCTTGATTAGGTTAAGTTATCAGACATGCTCCTTTGTTTAATTATCTGTTCGTGCTCCTCTCGAAATTAGTTAATAAAACTTCACTTAAACCATGCCAAAGCAGTTCCACTAACGCCAACATAATTTTCGATTCTATTCAGAAGAATATTGTGATCGATAGTATCGAATGCAGCGCTAAGATCGAGTAACACTAATAGAGAGATACAACCACGATCAGATGATAAGAGTAAATCATTTGTAACTCTAATTAGAGCAGTCTCAGTACTATGATACGGTCTAAATCCTGACTGGAAATCCTCACATATACCATTTCTTTCTAAATAGGAACATAATTGTGTAGTGGACAGCAGAATTCCAGGGCCCAGTTTATGGCCGGGCCCCTCTTTGCCCATAACAGGGGACAAAGGTTTGCTCCATTTTGATTGGATCTTGTTGGACTAGCACAAACAAGATGTCCAACCCATCAGATAAAGATGCTTGGACAACATCCGGACACCTCTTTGGGGGCAAGAAGAAGACCTCTAGTACCAAGCCCAGGAAGGACAAGACTTCTCATTGGTCCACATGCAGTTTCTGCCCTTCACCCATCTAGAGATGGATCCCTAATGACCTGATTTGTGACGGCCATAAACATTCCTCGGGACCTCAGCAGTAGTGAGTGAAACAAAGAAAGACCAAAACTGATCCATCCAAATCCATTCACAACTATGTTTGGAAACCTTAAGACTGATGTAAACTACACATATCCATCTCATACTTATTCAGAGAAATAAGTATTCTCAGTGACAGCTATGTGTAATGCAACATCTTCCACAAATTCAGCTGTTAATGAACAAATGAATGAACACATGACAGTTCAATCTTTTTCCATCATGTTTGGTGTCTATGTGTTTAGTATATTGCCAAGGGTATTCTGATGGTGGTTTGGAAAGTGAGAAAGGCATTGATGAACTTTAAAGACCCTTTAAAGACTTCTAACTGTGTACAGTATGCAAATGAGTTCCACAGGGGAAAGAAGGGTGGGCCACACTGTGTGCCCTCTCTGATGCCAGCAGCCAATAGCAACACTGGAATGGAGAAGCGCCAAATTGCAATCTCCTCCTATTCGGAAAAGGATAAAGGTACCCTTTCAATAGACACTCCTAGTTCTGAGTCTGTCCCTTGAGGATTAGACTGTGACAGAGCAACCAGGTTCTGAGTCTCCACATCCGAGAGACAAACAGTTCACCAAGTTCTGAGTCTGTCCGTTGAGGATTAGACTGTGACAGAGCAATCAAGTTCTGAGTCTCCACATCCGAGAGACAAACAGTTCACCAAGTTCTGAGTCTGTCTGCAGAGGATTAGACTATGACAGAGCAACCAGTTTCTGAGTCTCCTCCACGCGAGAGACAAACAGTTCACCAGGTTCTGAGTCTGTCCGCCGAGGATTAGACTGTGACAGAGCAACCAGGTTCTGAGCCTCTGGTTTAACCAAAGAGACAACACAAGATCCGAGGATCTGAATCTACAGTTTGTGAGGCAGTGACAGATACGACAACGTTCTGAGCCTCCAGCCTGTGAGGAAAGAGACATTAACCAACACTACGTTCAGAGTTTTAGTCCAGCGAGACGACTACAGCACGTCCTGAGTCTCCATGCTAAAGAGACCAGAGCAGATTGACCAACTTCTGAGTGTCTGGTCCAAAGAGGCAGAAGACACACAGAGACATTTGCAACAAGGTTAAGCTCAGGAGAGTAAACCTTCACTTCAAGGTTCCTTCGTCTGCGTGTTCCAGATTAAGGACCTTCTGCACCTACGTCAGGGCCTCATCTGCGTGTTCCAGATTTTAGGACCCTTTGGTGCCCCAGGAGATCAGCATCCCACAGACCTTCGTGTTCAAGGCTGTTGAAACAGATTCCAGCTCCTTTCTTCAATGCACTGTCTCCCAGCAAAACCAGTGGAAGAAGTCATCACCATCGGACTGCTTACTCAACCACGTGGAACGTAAATATCACTTAACCAAACCTCTTTCTAGAGACCTTGGCATTGTTGTATATTATCAGTATATGATTTTCTAATTTACATTAGAGGTAATATAACTGATGCTAGTTAATAACAAATAATCTTTCGTTTATTTGTTTGATACATAATAAGGTTCTTCACCTTAATTTCAGAGAAACAACAGTTTATCTTTCCATAAGATACTGTAACTCTTCTATAGCCACACTTAACTTACTCACATGTATTTTATGCATTTTACGCACTTTATTCCTTTATCATTCATTGTATTCATTTAGTAGTTGTGTTAATTGTTCTGTTTATCTTTTGTTAATAAAATCTATTTTATTACAATTGTGTCTTCCTTGTGCTGATAAAGCAGAAAAGGCTCTACAAGTTAGAAATCTCACCAATCTTTCAGATAAATCAGCTGACCAACTCTCCCCCCTTTTCATTCATTATAAATGACTGGGCAGCCTCCTGTGCGGAGTGTTCTCATACAGCCAAGGTAAAAGACCTTGACTAGTGTCCCAAACTAACAGGGGGGAAGGTGGTCATCTGATGTACTCATAACCACACCTTAAGTGACGTGTGATCCAAATTCACAACGTCAGCGGTGACGTGAGTACCAATCACTCTCTTACTTAGTGTCCTTGGGTGGACAAAAGTAAAAATCACTACAATTGTGAAGACACAGCCTTTTCTAGTATTTTTGATAGAAACGGTAGATTCGAGATTGGCCTGTAATTGACTAATTCTTTAGGATCAAGTTGCGTTTTTTTAATAAGTGGTTTAATTATAGCCAACTTAAAAGTTTTCGGTACATATCCTAATGTCAAAGATGAATTAATGATATTATTAAGCAGAGGATCTATGACCTCTGGAAGTATCTCTTTTAATACTTTTAATACTTAGGGTTGTGTTTGTTTTCTTCTAAAAGAGTTGAGAAATAAGCAGATCTAGCAGTTTTTATGGCCTTTCTGTATGCAATCATGCTCTCTTTCCACAAATTGCGAAAAACCTCCAGTTTTGTTTTCTTCCAGCTGCGCTCCATTTTTCTGGCTGCTGTTTTAAGAGTGTGCTCGTTGTACCACGGCGTTGGATTATTTGCTTTAATCTCCTTTAAGCGCTGGGGAGCAACTATGTCTAAAGTGCTAGTAAACAGAGAGTCAATAGTTTCTGTTGCAGCATCAAGTTCCTCTTGGCTATCTGTAATGCAGAGTAATGCCATGATTTTGTACATGCGTTTAACTGCACCTATAATGTTTATGTCCCTGTAAATTATTTCTTTTAAAGTGGACTTAAATAAATTGTTAAAATGTATATATATATATATATATATATATATATATATATATATATATATATATATATATATATATATGTGTGTGTGTGTGTGTGTGTGTGTGTGTGTGTGTGTGTGTGTATACACACACACACATACCCTGGTGAAAAAAAAGTATACTTTATTGTATTTCAAATATTCTCTCAATAGTATATTAGAAATATACTTACAAAAAATGTACCATTTCTAAATATATAAAAAATATATTAGCATCATATTTCACAATACAACTTTTAACACACTTTAAAATAATTGTATTTTAGTATATTTTAGAAAAATATATTTTAGAAAAATATACTTTAAATGAAAGTTCAGTGTACTTTTGTAAAGTGTACTTATTTGAACATTACTTTAAAATATATATATATATATATTTTGTATTTTAAACTTATGCTCAAAATTGTCATTGTTAACAATACACTAAAATCATATTTTAAAAATACATAATAAATATCATTAAGCTGTATAAAAAGTTATAAATACTGTTTAAGGTTATTTATTCATGCTTAACTGTTCAAGCTTAAGCATGAATAAATAAGTGATAATAAATTATTATTATATAAATAAATTTTTATATGGACTAAAAGCCCATTTTAAAATATATGCAGTGTATGCTATAAGCCCTACTTTAGTTGTGATTTAAGTGTAAATATGTTTAATAAGTTTACACTGGCAAAGAAGAATCGTGTTACAATCATAACCTCTCTGTCCTCTCGTCTGCATTGCAGGTAGGTAGTGCCTTATGAAAGCCGTTCAGAACCTGCCGACTAATACCTGAGAGTGCCTCCATCTTCACTTTCTGAGGAGTTCAGACTCTGCCACTTGGGGTAAGGAACTATCCGGCCGCCCCATCAACAAGCAATTTGGTGTAACTGCGTCTAGATCGGCCAGATCTGCTGAAACATATCCTAGGGGCTTAGAATTCAGGAAGGCTTCAATCTCAATCAAAACTGTCCGAAGCACTTCTCCGGACACTGTTTCTGAGGCCGGAGGATTGAAATGAAAACTGATCCTTTGTTTGGCTTACAGTTGTTGTAAATCCGGACTGAGTTGGCTGAAGGTTTCCCAGAGTTCCGTCTCTCCACCTTGGAAGATTGTGCCCTGGTCAGAGTACAGCTCTGCAGGCTGGCCACGTCGACCAATGAACCTTCTTAGTGCCATCAGGAAGGCATCACTGTCCATGTAGGTTAGCACTTCTCTCTGCACAGCACTGTTGGTGAGACACTTGAATAGGAGACCCCATCTCTTTTCTGTCCGGCGTCCTAATTTCACCACCAATGGCCCAAAACAGTCCATTCCTGCTGAATAAAATTCGGCCTCTCAGAATCCACACTCTCCTGCGGAGCTCAGCAAACACTCACTCAGGTCCTGGGTGGTGGAGTCGAGTGTCATAGCTCTTAATAAGTAGCTGAGTGTTCGGATGATGAGAGTCGAGCACGATAGGGTGCAGTGTAGCTGGGTCAAGGTCTTCTACCCGCCTCAGTCGTCCTCCGACTCGGATGAGCTGGTTCTCTGAGTCAAATTCGGGTGCAAGACACAATAAACGACTATTAGAGTGAACTGGCTTTTTAGATTTCAACAACTGGAAATCCTCAGGGAAATTATCCATCTGTATCTTCCTAAGAGCAGCAATTTCAGTTCATTCTGGGCGGCCGCCCCATGCAGCTCCTGTGCAACTGCCTCCACCAAATCCTTCCAGCTGTTGTATTTCTTTCCATCTGAAGTTGATGGCACAGCGGTGGCTATCCCAAAGAAAACTCCTCTTTTAAGTTCAGCTGTATCTTCAGAGTCAGGCAAGCGTGAGGCGGGGCGAGAGGGCCACTCCTCCTGAGGTTGCAATAGGAACTTTGGTCCGTGAAGCCATCTGTTGGGGCCGATAAAGTCTTGCAGTTTCTTGCCCCGAGTCAGGTCATCAGCAGGGTTTCCTTCAGAGTTGATGTATCGCCATTCTGCCCGGTTGGTCAACTCCTGAATCTCCGCTACCCGGGTGCCTACAAAGACCTTGTACCGGCAGGACTCGGAAAGGAGCCAGTGGAGGACAATAGTGGTATCAGACCAGTAGGTGACCTTGTCTATCTTCAGAGTGAGCTCAGTGGTAAGTAACTTTGCCAATTGTGCACCCATCAATGCGGCGCAGAGCTCAAGCCTCGGTATTGATTGCTGTTTTCGTGGGGTCACTTTAGATCGGGCTAGAAGAAAGGCAAGGTGGAGTTCCCCCTGGCTATCCTTCAGATAACAGGTAAGCAACAGCTCCATATGCCTTCTCGGAGGCATCACTGAAAATATGAATCTTGCTGCTTACATCTGAATGATCCATATAGGAAGGGTTATAGCACCTAGGAAGCGTTAGCTGTGGTAGAAATTGAAGCTCCTCTTCCCAGTCAATCCATGCTTGCCGAAGCTCACCAGGGAGTTGTGGATCGCCCCAGTTCCGGTGGTTTACCCAAAGCTGCTGCACAATTACCTTGCCTCGGGTAGTATTTGGCAGAATGACTCCCAGGGGGTCATATTGACTCGCCAGCACCCGGTAGATGCTCCGCATCGTCAAGGCATTGTAGGTGACCGGTCTGTGTTTAAACCCAAGATGATCCAGCTCGCAGTGCCGACTCAGGCCCAAGGTCGACTCTCGTGGGTCAGCTTTGTCTTAAGAGAGCCACAACACCAGCTTAGAGGACCTGGCTTCCGAAGGTAGGCGACTGACACATTACATTACTGGCCCACCGTCGGATGTCAAAAACCACCAAAGGATAAGAGGGCATGTAACTTTTCCACCAACAGGTGCGCCTCATGGACAGAACTCAAACTCTGTAGACAGTTGTCTACATAGAAGCATTTGTCCACTGAGAATCTTACATCCTCGTCAGGGGTACTGTGCAGTGCCACATGTCGCTGAAGGGCGAACGATGCACAGCAGGGGTTACACCAGAGTTTCCGCTAGAAAAAAATGGTGCCGGTCAAAGTGACCGGCAGAGGTTTCGTTTTTCGGACGTTTTGATGATATGCAGGTCAAAAATTCCTGAAAGCAGTTTGTGTAACTTAAAAAAAAAAAGACATAATCAGGCCGTATATGCAACATGTTTATTAGCCTAACTTTCAAATAGACGGAAAAAAACATGAACGTCCGATTGGCGTCAATCAACCAATTTTTTTAACTCATAGGCGTAATTTGCGGGTGGGACAGGTGGGACATGTCCCCACCACTTTTTTATCTTGCTTCACGGATGAACCTAACTAATACAAACAAAACATCTCTGGTTAACTAGAAGAGTATAATTTCATTCGTTTGTAAATAAGAGGCGATCAGGCGCTCGTTGCCGCTGTTATCAGTGCTGCAGATTTCTCTTGCGGCTCGTGCAGTCTCCACACAGACGAGCGCTTTAATCTAACGCTTAACCCAGCTAACACAGTTACGTTGTGAAGACGTAACCGGACCGGACCATATTCGTCGTAGCGACGTACCAAATAACGTTCCAATGACGTAACTTTGTGATTCCCATAATCGTCGTGGCGACGTTATAGTGGGACGTTGCTGGAACGTGACGAGCACGTCCCAACGACCAAACTGGCACGTTGTGAGAACGTAACCTTAAAGGACCATATTCGTCGTAGCGACGTACCTAATAACGTTCCAGTGACGTAACTTTGTGATTCCCATAATCGTCGTGACGACGTTATACTGGTACGTTGCTATAACGTGATGATCACGTCTCAACGACCAAACTGGCATGTTGTGAGGACGTAACCTCAATGGACCATATTAGTCGCAGCGACATACCAGGTAACGTTCCAGCGACGTAACTTTGTGATTCCTGTATTCGTCGTGGCGACGTGATTATATGTCGCTGGAACGTGGCAGGTACGTCCTAACGACCAAAATACCACGTCCACCTTTATTTGAATAATCTCACCTTTAGTCCGGGAAATGAAGATGTGCTTGGTCCATAACCTTGAAATCCACATAGAACTGATACACTCAAACATTGAATTCTCTGCTGTAAAACCTTATTAATACATTTGTTTTGATTTTAGTTAATATATTTAGGGATTATGTACTCGTAGATAATAAAAAACGATACAAACCCCTATTAAATTGTAATAGAAAATGGCTCAAAACCACACTGCATTAATTTAATAATCAGCATTTATTCAGTGTTACTTTGTACAAATATTAAGTCAACATTTAAACAGTGTAAAGTGTCAACAAATTATGAGTACAGAAATGTAACACGTCCATTCATTAATTAAACAAACAACATAAGAAATGTAACCAATTATTAAAATATTTTATTGTCTTATTAGGGAGTAGTTAAGTATTTTCTCACTTATACTTATCAATACTCATATTGGTACTACTCTCAATAATTTAGCACAAAAAAGACATGGAAAAAAAGAGTTATCAGTTTCTTTATTATTACTTTTATTTGCAGAAATGTCCTGCGTGTCCTGTGAGGCACCTGCTACAAATGTCTGGTGGTGATGTGCTTTATTGCTTCACTACCTGTAGCTAAACCTGAACAATGTGACAATTACAAAAGATATATAGTCCTTGAGCTATAGTCCTACGTTCATAAAGAAATATGTAAAAAAACACTACATAGAGTCCTAGCATCTTTTCTGTATTATTGGGCCAAAATATACATCAACAGGTTTTTTTTTTGTTCAAGAAAATGAGCATGATGACTTTCTCAGGAAGAATCTGAGACCCCTCATTCCTGACTGTGTCCCAGCTGTGGAAAAAGCTTCAGACAGTGTTGATGAGGCAGAGGGAGATGGAGAGCTGTGAGAGAAGAGGAAGAGGGTCTTTCTTACCCCACCAGCGGAGGGCAGGGTCTTCTGAGGATAGGATAGGAGGATGGGCTCTATATATTCACTTTGGATCTTTGTAAACTGGAAGCTGAAAAAAAAGCCATACTATTGTAGGTGTATTGCTTTTTGTTAAAAAGGTATAATTTTTTTTTTTTTTACTTACATGTTCTTCCTCCTCTTCATCCTCTTCCTTATCCCGAGCTACACTGTCACATCTTCATCATTTCCTGGCAGCTGAAACAGAGGAGAACCTTATTAATGTTGCTAATCTGTGTTTTTATGCTTTTGAAAGAGTCTCTTTAACTCAACAGTCACCAAGGCTGCATTTATTTGATCAAAAATACAGTACAAACTGTAATATATATTTAAGTGATAATTCACCCAAAAATGTCAATTCTGTCATGAATTCCTCACCTTATGTTGTTCCAAACCTGTAAGACCTTTGTTCATCTTCAGACACAAATGAAAATATTTTTGATGAAATCCAAAAGCTTTCTGACCCCTCCATAGACTGCAACACAAGGCCCAGAAAGGTAGTAAAAACATTGTTAAAATAGTCCATGTGACTCCAGTGGTTCAACCTTAATGTTACGAAGCAACAAGAATACTTTTTGTGTGCAAAAATAACTTAATTCCACAATTTTGATCTAGCCTGTGCCAGTCTCCTTAACGTTGTAATTATTGATGTCTTTACATCCTTTCTGGGCCTTGAAAGTGTTAATTAAATTGCTGTCTGAAGATGAATGAAGGTCTTACAGGTTTGTAACAACATGAGGGAGAGGAGTTGATGACAGGATTTAAAGGTTTGGTAGAACTAACCCTTTAAATTGAAAACAGCTATTTTACATTGTAAAATTATTATTATTCTTATTATTATTATTTTAATATTCCTGTCATTAAAGCTGAATTTTCAACATCAATACACCAGTCTTCAGTGTTACATGATCCTTCAGAAATCATTCTCATATGATGATTTGCTGCTCACAAAAACATTTATGATTATTAGCAGTGTTGACTTTTGTGTAAACCATGGTGCATTTTTCAGGATTCTTTGATGAATAAAATCCTCATATTAGAATGATTTCTGAAGGATCATGTGACACTGAAGACTGGAGTAATGATGCTGAAAATTAAGCTTTGATCACAAGAATAAACTACATTTTATAATATATTCAAATAGAACCCAATTATTTAGAATTTAAATATTATTTCAATATTAGATTTTACTGATTTTTTTTAATCAAGCAAATGCAATCTTGGTGAGCATTAGAGACCTTTTTCAAAGAATTGTACCAAAACCAAACTTTTGAACATTATTGTATGTTTGAGGTTTTACTTACTAGTCACATGGTGATAATGCCAGGGTTAGTTCATCCCAAAATGAAAAATATCCCATGATTTACTCACCCCCAAGCCATCCCTAGGTTCTTCAGGCGAACACAATCAGAGTTATATTTAAAAATGTCCTGGCTAATCCAAGCTTTATAATGGCAGTGAATGCTTCATTTTTGAAGTCCATAAAAGTGCATCTATCCATCATATAATTGCGCCACACAGCTCCGGGGTTTAAAAAAGGTCATCTGAAGCAAAGTGGCATGTTTGTGTGAGAAAAATATCCATATTTAAAACTTTATAGACTAAAATAACTAGCTTCCAGTGGTCAGCAATGCGCGAGTCGACTTGCGCTAAAAAGAATAACCCTTGACGCATGCGTATTGACGAACGCAGAAGTACAGAAATTAGAGCAAAACAAAACATAGCATGGGGGGGGTCACCCTTTTTAGCGCAAGTCGACTTGCGTAGCCTACCGCATATCACCAAGCAAACCAAGCAATATTCACTGCCATTATAAAGCTTGGAAGAGCGGGGACATTTCTTTATATAACTCTGATTGTGTTCGTCTGAAAGAATAATGTCATATAACTTACACATAGGATGGCTTGCAGGTGAGTAAATCCTCACCATTTAAGAGATGTTGTCCGACAGGAGATCTGCTCCAACTCTGCTAACTTTACAGTGCAGGCTGCAGGGCATCAGCATGGAAGCATCAACACTTTATCAGAGCCAAATATATAAATTATACAACGCCAGGTTTATTAAAAGGAAAGAAGCTACAGCAAAGGTTAAATGCAGAAAAGAGAAAGAATGGGTTAAAATATTGTTAAAAATGGACAAGGTTAATCAATCACCTTTTTCAGTTCACCTGTGTTTTCTACTTCTCTTTCAGCAGCTTCCTTCAGAAATGTTGGAAACTTGCTGGGAGCTTCACCTCTGTTGTAGAGGGGTTATTTTGTCCCTTCTGAAAATCACAGAACATTTTATTATATGACAACGTCGTCAGTTAGTCGTCATTTGGTCAGCGTGACATTACTTTATGACAACGTTGTGAGGACGTCGTGGTAAAGTTCCATTTTTAAAATTTTTGGCTAACGTTCCAGAAACGTTGTGGGCACGTCCTCAAAAGACGTCGCTAGTTTATCCCTCAGAGAACGTTGTAAGGACGTCGCGGTAAAGTTCTATTGTTTTAAATTCTTGGCTAACGTTCCAGAAACGTCATGGGCACGTCCTCAAAAGACGTCGCTAGTTTATCCCACAGAGAACGTTGTAAGGACGTCGTGGTAAAGTTCCATTTTTTTAGAATCTTGGCTAACGTTCCAGAAACGTCATGGGCACGTCCTCAAAAGACGTCGCTAGTTTATCCCACAGAGAACGTTGTAAGGACGTCGCGGTAAAGTTCCATTTTTTTTAAATCTTGGCTAAAGTTGCAGAAATGTTGTGGGCACGTCCTCAAAAGACGTCGCGTGTTTATCCCACGGAGAATGTTGTAGCGACGTGGCCCACTGGTCTTCATAACTTTCCAAATTGCATTATTAATTTACAAGTATTATCAAATGTATGCCATTTTGATTTATATGGGACATTTACTTAATTTATCAAATATTCTAAATGAATCCATGTTTGCAAATCGTATTGGCAAAAACAATAAAAAATCTAACAAAAAAAAAAAACACAATTGTCCCACTATCACGTGCGGTGCCGGGAGTGGCATTTTGCATCTGAGCGGGTCATAGAACTTCAAAATGAGTTCTAAATTCATTATTTATTATTCTTGATTTGTATTCATGTAATTCTTGCTGCGTGACTTTGACGTGGTGATGGGTCAAACACTGGAGCGGCGCGGAGTTGCCATGGAAACGGTGCAGCAACACAACAGACAAGCCGCAAAACTTCCTCTGTCGTTGTTGTTCCCTTTCGGGGAACTCGAGCTGCGTCGAAACGCTGTGAGAACGCCTCTGTTTAAATGCGTCGTGAAGCGCCTGTAGAACCATTCCATCGGAAAAAAGATCGATCGTCGGCGTGATGACGTCATCGACCGGAAGCTATAAAACGTCCGTGAAAACAAACAGGAACTAGCTTCTGAGCCTTCAGCAAGCGATCTGTGTGAACCTGTCTGTCTATTTGGTGTTTTTGTCTGTCTATTATACAAGAAAGCAGAGATTTTCCACCCTTTTTGTTAAATATTACATATATTAACAGAAAAAAGAGAAAATAAATAGATAGAAATGGCGAGTGAAAGCAGCAATTTCAGAAAGTGTGTTCCTCCCTGCCCACGCTACATCACGGGCGGGGACACACATCTTCTCTGTGTTGCATGCTTGGGAGCGCAGCATGCCCAGGCAGCCCTCGAGGGGGCTGCTTGCGAGCACTGTGAGCGTATGCCACTGAGAACGCTGCGCTCCCGCCGGGCACTCTTCGAGGAGGGTGCCTCGGCTCGTGTTCCCCGCGGCTCTGGTCCCGCTGCCGCCGAGGCGGAGCGGAGGCTGCAGTCGTGGGGATCACAATTGGATGTTGCAGAGGGGTTAGAGACGGGCGCTGCCTTATCTCTGCCCTCACCTGCTCCATCCAGCGGTTCTTCTCGGGGCATGGAAGCACGCATGGCGGTTTCTTCCCCCCCGAGAGAGCCGCCGGTACTTCATCTGTCCAGCTCTGAGGAGGTGGACGTTGAAAGTATCGATACTGAAGATTCGCCACTTCAGTCCCCTGCTAGTGAGGAGCTAGTTGAGGTTTTGACGCGAGCAGTGGCCAGATTAAACATCGACTGGCCCACTGAAAGATCTGAGGCAGGAAGAAAACGTCATAGTAAGCTAGACGAACGCTTCCTGCCGTCTCGCGCTTCAGAACCTCAGCGACGGGGCCTGCCGTTCTTCCACGATTTGCACACCGAGGTGGCAAGATCGTGGAAGAGACCGGCTTCATATCGTGTCTTCAGCCCGCAGACTTCGGTCTACAGCAACATTTGCGGGCTGAGACAGTATGGTTATGGGGCGATGCCAAAGGTTGAAGAGACGCTTGCGAGCCATCTCTCGCCTTCCTCGGCATCGTCCCTGAAGGCCCCGACTTTACCCACCAGACCTCTAAAAACAACGTCGGCGATGGTGGGTAAAGCGTACTCGGCGGCGGGTCAAGCGGCTGCATGCCTGCACACGATGGCTATCGTGCAGGCATACCAGGCTGACCTGCTAAGGGATTTGGACGGTAGTGATGCTGTGGGGGGTGATATTATCGCTGAATTAAGATCATCAGCCGATCTAGCTCTCCGGGCCACCAAGGAGACGGCCAGATGTGTGGGCCGCTCCATGGCAGCATTGGTGGCTACGGAGAGGCATCTATGGTTAAACCCCACAGACATCAAGGAGAGGGAGAAAGCCTTTCTGCTCGATGCGCCGCTTTCTCCTGGAGGCCTCTTCGGTGACGCAGTTCACACTGTCACCGAGAGGTTCCAGGAGTCGAAAAAGCAAGCTGCGGCGCTCAAGCAGTTCCTCCCTCTCCGGGTCCAGGTCCCTGGGGCTGCTGCTGATACCACCAAGCAGCCCAAGCCGAGTACGAGCTCCTCCTACAGGGCTCAGCAGAAACAGAGCGTCGCTGCCCGAGCTCCCCCTCAGCGTGGGGACGAGGGGCGGCGCTCTCAGACGAGGCCTTCGAGGGGCAGGGCTGATCTGCGGACAGTCCTGATCGCCAAGAAGGCCTCGTCGAAGCGTTCCTGACGCCAGAAGCGTCAGGACGCTGAGGGTGGTTCCCCCCGTAGGGAAACGGTGCTTACCCCTGCCTACGGTACCCGTTTCCCTACGGCACCCTCGGGGGGCCGCGCTGCCAACCCTGCCGCAATGCCGGGGAGCAGTCGGTCTCCGCGGGCCACCCGAGGGTGGTCCGCACCCCCTTCGGGGGGTCCCCGAGCAGTCAAGTCAGTTGTTCCCTGCCGGTCCGCCGCTTCAGGGCACTGTGCTTGTTGCTCAAAGTACACCAGAGGCCAGCCTCGAGAGGCTGGTTCCCTTAGTAGATTTTCTAGACGAGTGGAAACGTCTACCAAATATATCTCGTTGGGTCCTGCAGATAATAGAAAAGGGGTACGCCATTCAATTCAGAAGTCGGCCACCTCCTTTCTGCGGTGTCCTGCCTACAGAGGTGGGCCCGGAGCAGGCTCTGGTAATGGCACAGGAAGTAGAGACACTCCTGCAAAAAGGGGCTATAGAGAGGGTTCCCCCTCCCAGCAGGGAGTCTGGCTTTTACAGCCGTTACTTCATCGTGCCGAAGAAGGATGGGGGCTTACGCCCGATATTAGATCTGCGGCTATTGAATCGCTCGGTGGCCAAGCTAAAATTCAAGATGCTTACACTCAGACAGATTGTAGCGCAGGTCAAATCGGAGGATTGGTTTGTCACCATAGACCTCAAAGATGCGTATTTTCATGTCTCCATCCTTCCACATCACAGGAAGTTCCTGAGGTTTGCCTTCGGGGGAGAGGCATACCAATATCGTGTACTTCCCTTCGGTCTAGCACTGTCACCCCGCACGTTCACCAAGTGTGTGGATGCAGCTCTGGCGCCGCTGCGTCTACAGGGCATCCGCATACTGAACTATATCGACGACTGGCTGATTCTAGCGAATACAGAGCAGATGGCGGTTCAGCATCGAGATGCTGTTCTCGCCCATATGTCGAAGCTGGGGTTGAGGCTGAACGCCAAGAAGAGTGTGCTTTCTCCGGCTCAGAGAACCACTTTTCTGGGTGTGAACTGGGACTCGGTAATTATGCGGGCGCAATTATCGCCAACACGCATAGCATCGATCCTGGCAGCCGCCAAAGAACAGAAGCTGGGCCGAGCCGTCACTGTGAAACAGTTCCAGAAACTGTTAGGTCTCATGGCAGCAGCGTCCAACGTGATACCTTTTGGCCTACTGTACATGAGGCCACTGCAGTGGTGGCTCAAGACAAAAGGGTTCTCCCCGAGGGGAAATCCGCTCCGCACGATCAAAGTCACGCGGCGATGCCTACGTGCTCTGGTCATGTGGAAAAACCCGGGGTTTTTATCTCAGGGTCCCGTGTTGGGGGCTCATGTTCGTCGCGTAACGCTAACGACAGACACCTCTCTCACGGGCTGGGGGGCGACCATGAGTGGTCGCTCGTCCCAGGGTCTATGGCAGGAGCATCAGCGGCACTGGCACATAAATCGGCTAGAGATGCTCGCAGTGTTTCTTGCATTGAAACAGTTCCTGCCCGACCTCAGGGGCCACCATGTACTAGTCAGAACAGACAACACGTCCGTGGTGGCCTACATAAACCACCAGGGGGGTCTGAAGTCTCGTCCGTTGGACAAATTGGCACATCGGATCCTCCTGTGGGCCCAAGGGAAATTGCTGTCAGTCAGGGCAGTATATATCCCGGGGGCCCTGAATCAGGAAGCAGACAGCCTGTCGAGACAGGGGCCGAGGCCCGGGGAATGGAGACTCCACCCAGAGGTGGTGGAGCTCCTTTGGAAGGTTTATGGGAAGGCAGAGATAGACCTGTTCGCTTCGGCGGAGAATTCTCACTGCCCGCAGTGGTTTTCTCTGACCCATCCGGCCCCGCTGGGGCTGGATGCCATGGTACAGGAGTGGCCGAGGCTGCCTCTGTACGCCTTCCCCCCGATTGTCCTGCTTCCAGGAGTTCTGGAGAGGGTACGCCGGGACGGGGCCCAGGTACTTCTAGTGGCTCCGAACTGGCCGACCCGAGTATGGTTTTCGGACCTGATATCTCTCCTGGAAGGCTCTCCGATGGAGATTCCGACCAGGAGGGATCTACTCTCTCAGGCGGGCGGGAGATTCCTGCACCCACGCCCAGAGATGTGGAAACTGTGGGCCTGGCCTCTGAGGGGGCTAGGCTCATAGAGGAGGGTCTCTCGGCCGAGGTCGTAGAGACCATCCTACACTCCAGAGCTCCGTCCACAAGGAAGCTGTACGCTTTGAAATGGAGACTTTTCTCAGCATGGTGCAGAGAACGCCAGTGGGATCCAGTTAACTGCCCGGTTGGTACAGTGCTGGAGTTCCTGCAGGAGAGGTTCTCTGCAGGGTTGACCCCCTCCACACTTAAGGTGTACGTGGCGGCCTTGGGTGCTGTCCACGTCCCTTGCAGTGGAGTGTCTTTGGGAAGACACCCTCTAATTACACGCTTCCTTCGTGGCACATTAAGGTTGAGGCCAGTTATGCACTCGAGGGTCCCGGCATGGGACTTGGCCATTGTTCTGAGGGGCTTGTCCGGACCTCCGTTCGAACCTCTGGAGGAGGTTTCGGATAAGTTCCTCACCCTAAAAACCATCTTCCTTTTGGCCATATCATCTCTTAAAAGGATAGGAGATATTCAGTCTCTGTCGGTAGAGCCCTCATGTCTAGAGTTTGCGCCAGGGATGGTGAAAGCATTTCTGCATCCCAGGCCGGGTTATGTCCCCAAGGTTCCTACGAGCCCGCGGGGCCCCATCACTCTACAAGCCTTCTGTCCTCCTCCATTTATGACGTCAGACCAGGAAAGATTAAATCTGCTGTGTCCTGTGAGGGCACTGGATACTTATGTCCACAGAGCTGCCCTGTGGAGGAAAACTGAACAATTGTTTGTTTGCTTTGGACCCCCTAAGAAGGGGGCCCCAGTATCCAAGCAGAGGATGAGCAAGTGGGTGGTCGAGGCCATCTCACTTGCTTATGAAGCTACCGGGCAGCCATCTCCACTGGCTGTCCGGGCGCACTCAACCAGGGGTATGGCTGCTTCTAAAGCACTTTTGTCGGGGGCTTCCCTCCATGATATCTGTAACGCGGCCGGTTGGTCGTCTCCTTCTACCTTCGTCAGGTTCTACGAACTAGACCTGGCATCTACAGTAGGGGCACAGGTACTCTCGTAACCGTGTGCGCTTCGGCTTCACACATACGAGACACTTGGTCCTATGGCGATGTGGGTATAAGCGTTCTCACAGCGTTTCGACGCAGCTCGAGTTCCCCGAAAGGGAACGTCTCAGGTTACGTATGTAACCCTAGTTCCCTGAGGGAACGAGACGCTGCGTCGCTTTGCCATACTCCCGGCGTGTCCGTGATCACTTACTTCAGGCTTTATCAGAAGTTAGTTCCTGTTTGTTTTCACGGACGTTTTATAGCTTCCGGTCGATGACGTCATCACGCCGACGATCGATCTTTTTTCCGATGGAATGGTTCTACAGGCGCTTCACGACGCATTTAAACAGAGGCGTTCTCACAGCGTTTCGACGCAGCGTCTCGTTCCCTCAGGGAACTAGGGTTACATACGTAACCTGAGACGTTTTCACTATAATTTCAGGTGAGTTGTCTTTAAAGTAACACAAATAATACACACAACTGTTACTGACATTTTCCTGACATTTTTTATGTGTCATTGACACGCTTCTGTTCTGTTGAATATTTACTTTATAGAAATGTAGAGTCTTTGGAAAAAAGTCCGTATAGCACATCAACCGTTTTCCGAACAGTAAGTTAAGTTAACGAGGCTAACGTTAACTCTATAAAGTTAATCTCTTGTTTAGGCTTTGAGTCACATGTGTAAATGATAGTTTTATCAAGTTTTTTTTTTCTTCTGGGAATTGAATGGGTCATTGAAGGTGGCTAATTAATTCAACTAACGTTAACGTTATGTGTTTGTTGTTAATCGACGAAGCCACTTACATTAACTTAATATTAACACGGAGCGCGAAAAAAACGTGTTAACATATAATAAAATGTTCTGTGATTTTCAGAAGGGACAAAATAACCCCTCTACAACAGAGGTGAAGCTCCCAGCAAGTTTCCAACATTTCTGAAGGAAGCTGCTGAAAGAGAAGTAGAAAACACAGGTGAACTGAAAAAGGTGATTGATTAACCTTGTCCATTTTTAACAATATTTTAACCCATTCTTTCTCTTTTCTGCATTTAACCTTTGCTGTAGCTTCTTTCCTTTTAATAAACCTGGCGTTGTATAATTTATATATTTGGCTCTGATAAAGTGTTGATGCTTCCATGCTGATGCCCTGCAGCCTGCACTGTAAAGTTAGCAGAGTTGGAGCAGATCTCCTGTCGGACAACATCTCTTAAATGGTGAGGATTTACTCACCTGCAAGCCATCCTATGTGTAAGTTATATGACATTATTCTTTCAGACGAACACAATCAGAGTTATATAAAGAAATGTCCCCGCTCTTCCAAGCTTTATAATGGCAGTGAATATTGCTTGGTTTGCTTGGTGATATGCGGTAGGCTACGCAAGTCGACTTGCGCTAAAAAGGGTGACCCCCCCCATGCTATGTTTTGTTTTGCTCTAATTTCTGTACTTCTGCGTTCGTCAATACGCATGCGTCAAGGGTTATTCTTTTTAGCGCAAGTCGACTCGCGCATTGCTGACCACTGGAAGCTAGTTATTTTAGTCTATAAAGTTTTAAATATGGATATTTTTCTCACACAAACATGCCACTTTGCTTCAGATGACCTTTTTTAAACCCCGGAGCTGTGTGGCGCAATTATATGATGGATAGATGCACTTTTATGGACTTCAAAAATGAAGCATTCACTGCCATTATAAAGCTTGGATTAGCCAGGACATTTTTAAATATAACTCTGATTGTGTTCGCCTGAAGAACTTAGGGATGGCTTGGGGGTGAGTAAATCATGGGATATTTTTCATTTTGGGATGAACTAACCCTGGCATTATCACCATGTGACTAGTAAGTAAAACCTCAAACATACAATAATGTTCAAAAGTTTGGTTTTGGTACAATTCTTTGAAAAAGGTCTCTAATGCTCACCAAGATTGCATTTGCTTGATTAAAAAAAATCAGTAAAATCTAATATTGAAATAATATTTAAATTCTAAATAATTGGGTTCTATTTGAATATATTATAAAATGTAGTTTATTCTTGTGATCAAAGCTTAATTTTCAGCATCATTACTCCAGTCTTCAGTGTCACATGATCCTTCAGAAATCATTCTAATATGAGGATTTTATTCATCAAAGAATCCTGAAAAATGCACCATGGTTTACACAAAAGTCAACACTGCTAATAATCATAAATGTTTTTGTGAGCAGCAAATCATCATATGAGAATGATTTCTGAAGGATCATGTAACACTGAAGACTGGTGTATTGATGTTGAAAATTCAGCTTTAATGACAGGAATATTAAAATAATAATAATAAGAATAATAATAATTTTACAATGTAAAATAGCTGTTTTCAATTTAAAGGGTTAGTTCTACCAAACCTTTAAATCCTGTCATCAACTCCTCTCCCTCATGTTGTTACAAACCTGTAAGACCTTCATTCATCTTCAGACAGCAATTTAATTAACACTTTCAAGGCCCAGAAAGGATGTAAAGACATCAATAATTACAACGTTAAGGAGACTGGCACAGGCTAGATCAAAATTGTGGAATTAAGTTATTTTTGCACACAAAAAGTATTCTTGTTGCTTCGTAACATTAAGGTTGAACCACTGGAGTCACATGGACTATTTTAACAATGTTTTTACTACCTTTCTGGGCCTTGTGTTGCAGTCTATGGAGGGGTCAGAAAGCTTTTGGATTTCATCAAAAATATTTTCATTTGTGTCTGAAGATGAACAAAGGTCTTACAGGTTTGGAACAACATAAGGTGAGGAATTCATGACAGAATTGACATTTTTGGGTGAATTATCACTTAAATATATATTACAGTTTGTACTGTATCAAATAAATGCAGCCTTGGTGACTGTTGAGTAAAAGAGACTCTTTCAAAAGCATAAAAACACAGATTAGCAACATTAATAAGGTTCTCCTCTGTTTCAGCTGCCAGAAAATGATGAAGATGTGACAGTGTAGCTCGGGATAAGGAAGAGGATGAAGAGGAGGAAGAACATGTAAGTAAAAAAAAAAAAAATTATACCTTTTTAACAAAAAGCAATACACCTACAATAGTATGGCTTTTTTTTCAGCTTCCAGTTTACAAAGATCCAAAGTGAATATATAGAGCCCATCCTCCTATCCTATCCTCAGAAGACCCTGCCCTCCGCTGGTGGGGTAAGAAAGACCCTCTTCCTCTTCTCTCACAGCTCTCCATCTCCCTCTGCCTCATCAACACTGTCTGAAGCTTTTTCCACAGCTGGGACACAGTCAGGAATGAGGGGTCTCAGATTCTTCCTGAGAAAGTCATCATGCTCATTTTCTTGAACAAAAAAAAAACCTGTTGATGTATATTTTGGCCCAATAATACAGAAAAGATGCTAGGACTCTATGTAGTGTTTTTTTACATATTTCTTTATGAACGTAGGACTATAGCTCAAGGACTATATATCTTTTGTAATTGTCACATTGTTCAGGTTTAGCTACAGGTAGTGAAGCAATAAAGCACATCACCACCAGACATTTGTAGCAGGTGCCTCACAGGACACGCAGGACATTTCTGCAAATAAAAGTAATAATAAAGAAACTGATAACTCTTTTTTTCCATGTCTTTTTTGTGCTAAATTATTGAGAGTAGTACCAATATGAGTATTGATAAGTATAAGTGAGAAAATACTTAACTACTCCCTAATAAGACAATAAAATATTTTAATAATTGGTTACATTTCTTATGTTGTTTGTTTAATTAATGAATGGACGTGTTACATTTCTGTACTCATAATTTGTTGACACTTTACACTGTTTAAATGTTGACTTAATATTTGTACAAAGTAACACTGAATAAATGCTGATTATTAAATTAATGCAGTGTGGTTTTGAGCCATTTTCTATTACAATTTAATAGGGGTTTGTATCGTTTTTTATTATCTACGAGTACATAATCCCTAAATATATTAACTAAAATCAAAACAAATGTATTAATAAGGTTTTACAGCAGAGAATTCAATGTTTGAGTGTATCAGTTCTATGTGGATTTCAAGGTTATGGACCAAGCACATCTTCATTTCCCGGACTAAAGGTGAGATTATTCAAATAAAGGTGGACGTGGTATTTTGGTCGTTAGGACGTACCTGCCACGTTCCAGCGACATATCATAATAACGTCGCCACGACGAATACAGGAATCACAAAGTTACGTCGCTGGAACGTTACCTGGTATGTCGCTGCGACTAATATGGTCCATTGAGGTTACGTCCTCACAACATGCCAGTTTGGTCGTTGAGACGTGATCATCACGTTATAGCAACGTACCAGTATAACGTCGTCACGACGATTATGGGAATCACAAAGTTACGTCACTGGAACGTTATTAGGTACGTCGCTACGACGAATATGGTCCTTTAAGGTTACGTTCTCACAACGTGCCAGTTTGGTCGTTGGGACGTGCTCGTCACGTTCCAGCAACGTCCCACTATAACGTCGCCACGACGATTATGGGAATCACAAAGTTACGTCATTGGAACGTTATTTGGTACGTCGCTACGACGAATATGGTCCGGTCCGGTTACGTCTTCACAACGTAACTGTGTTAGCTGGGTAAGCACTACAAGATGTTTTTGAATGCATTAGAGAAAACGACAAACGAATTACTTACTCAAAATTACGTGTGTGAATAAGTGCTACCTGTTTAAAATGTGCTTGCACCCGATCAGATTCAGTAGAAGGTAAAAAAAAAAAAAAAAATTCCCTTAAACTTTAACATCCCGCTCATGCCAATCGCCGTGATCATCTGTATCAAGCTGGTTGTTTACCGTGAGTTCTGAACACTGCACTATGTGCTTATTTAAATCTTTTCGTTTCTACACATATTAGGCTACATATTCCTCATGTCTGAGGCAAGCCTGCCGAGTTTCAGTTTATTTGAGACGCGCTTCAGTTAATGAGCAATGAAAGCGATGGCTTCCGCGACCTAGTCTACTTATTTATATCTTATTTATTAAATACATGCAATTAACCGAAGAAACCTTTATTAAAATTAAGAGACAATTTGTACAAAACGAAAGAAAGGCTTTTTACAAAACAAAACTTAATATTAAACTAAATATAACCACCAAAATAATTTCTGACCCACTTGCATCTTTGCACTTATAGCCTATCAGATGAAATCTAAAAATAATATTATGATATTTAAACATAAATATGAAGAAAAAAAACATTGTTTAATGGCTACAACAAGTAGCCTATAGTAAGCTACAGATTTATGTCATGTCTGAGCTGGATTTGAACGAACATCATTTTACCGATGGGTTCATGAGCGCGCGCCTGCGGATTATTGAGCTGATCACACCGGCTCCGCTCCGCTAATTAGTCATTACAGGCTCGTTCTCGATACTTACACGGGCAGGGCCGGTCTCTTGGGTGCGTGGGCTCGGGTAGGGTTGGTCTTTATTTTTTTTTGAGCCGATCTACGCTCTAGTTCTGGCGAAAAATGTAGTGCTGTGCCTGCCCGTTGTCATAAATTGTTCTCGTGATGGAGCGGTAGTGGAGCGCTCTCGGAGCGAGTAAAAACCACAACGCTCCGACTTTTAAAAAAAATCGCTCCTCACTCCATTCAAAATCTCGCCGCTCCGCTCCGCTCACATAGCCTACTCTGCTTCGCAGGCTGTGGAGAATTGCAATCCTCCATAGCCACGGAGCACTGTCATGACAGCGAGGGCATCACGTCGCAGGCTTACGGTATCGATAAGAGGCAGTTTTAATCTGACAATTTGACCGAAAAGATTTCATTTTGTCGGACATTTAATTTTTTCCCCGGCCAATGTCCGGTAATTACCGGAAAACGGAAACCCAGGGTTACACGTAGTCCCGAAGAGAAGGACTTGCCACTCATAAGTATCTGGAGGTTCATCTCGACGCAGGTCACGCCATAGGAAACGTAGGAGTGGTCTGTCCTCAGGCAGTAGCAGGACTTGATGGAACATCCCACCTATATACCCACTTATGGCCAAACAATGCTCCGTTGAACCGCGGGAGGACACCCAAAAGAGAGGGGCTTAGGACTGGACCAGGTAATAAGGAGTCGCTAAGGTTCAGCCCCTCGTACTCGAAGGAACAGTTGAACACTAGGCGTTTTTTTCCATTGTGAGCGAGCAAATCATGTAGTATATACCATTTCTCTCCTGAGGCTCCCTCTCCTTCATTCTGCAGCTTGATGCCAGCTAGGCATGTGCCGATATCAGTTTTTCATGTTGCGATAAATTGCTGAAGTTTTATCACGGTATGCGATGTATTATCACGATATTGAAATAAGTTGCAAAAAAAAGTTGTCATAGCATAACAGCTTTAAGAACTATTTTTGTAATAACATAACTGGATGTTTAATACAATAGTGCACCAAAAAATATATACAGCTCTGGAAAAAAAATTAAGAGACCACTTAACATTGAGAAACAATGAGAAATCAATGTTAAGGGGTCTCTTGATTTTTTTCAGAGCTGTAAAAGTACAATTTTCAAACTGATTAAAGTGCAAAAAGAATTAGGCTATAAAGAACAACAGGTAGGCTAACAAATAAGGTCTCATTATTTAATGCATTAACTAAGATTGAGCAATAGCTACATTTGTTACAGAAAGTATAATGTTTTTGTTAATGTTAGTTAAGAAATACTGATCATTGTTAGTTTTATCTTAGGTCCATTAAAAAAGTTATTTTGATTTTGATTGCAATGTTATTAAACAGTAACTAAGAAGTTAACATTACTTAGAATGATTAATTCTTTTTTAGTATTGTTCATTGTCAATTTGGTAATAATTAAGTCGTATGTCTCAAAGTTTTACTGAACAATAACAAATAATAGAACAGTTCTAATTGTTAGGGAATGTTGTAGTCCAGATTAAAACATAAAAATCTTTGTTTGAAAATAAATAGCCTATTAAGTCTTTAAATATTAAGTATTTGTTGCTGTGATGAACAACATTGAGATTACAAAAAACTAATGGCTGTTTTAAAAACTACACGTGGTTTTTTATTGTTTGCGGGTTTCCGGGGAAACTGCTACATTCTGCAGTTCATCAGCGCCCTCTGCTGTCTCTACTGAGCGGCACTTCATCAGGGCGTCTCCTTCACAGGTTCAGTCATGTGCAAACGCACATTGGGCTTGTTTATATCTGAGCGTTTCCCTTTGACGCAGAATACAGCGGTGTTGAGCATTTATACGGTTGATGGGCAAAGTATTCTTGAGTGCATTCTAAAAAAATTATACATTTTTAATAAATTATTATTTACAATATTTTAAAGTGCCCACGATAACAATATCGTGCATATTCATTATTGTGATAAATCGCATTATCGAAAATCGACACATGTCTAATGCCAGCACCAGTCACCTCCAGCTTCTTAAAGGGGGGGTGAAACACTCAGTTTCAGTCAATCAATCAATCAATCAATCAATCAATCAACTTTATTTATATAGCACTTTTATAATCACGATTGTGTCAAAGCAGCTTCACAGTGTAAAACAGGATAATATTGTGACAAAATTAGATTTGGCTGTACAGTCGTACTGGAGAAAACAGTGATGTTATCAGCTTATTTTAATTTATCATATAGCAACAATTTTGGCAGATCAGTATTTAAGTTTATAGAATTAAATAAGACCTAATTCATACATTTTATTTGTATAATAAGTTGAATAACTTTAATCATATTTTTAGTGTCCCCAACTGAGCAAGCCAAGCCAAAGGCGACAGTGGCAAGGAATCAAAACTCCATCAGGGCGTGATGGAGAAAAATAAACCTTGGGAGAAACCAGACTCAGTCAGGGTGCCAGTTGTCCTCTGGCCTATTAACACACCGTGTAAGATTATTATTCTGGCAACCTTACAGGTCAGAAATCATATTAGATTGGAATATTCAAAATTTCAGGGTATCACGGAAGAGACAGATTTATTTGGAAATAAATGATGGGATGGGGCGTCGATTACACAAGAGTGATTAGAGAATTAGAGAATTATTGCGCCGAAGATGGGTTTTGAGCATGTCGAGCCAGTGAGGCAAATTCAGAGGAGACACCAATTGACACGGCTCAGCAGACGCTCCGATCCGGACAGGGCCCAGATCCGGGAATAAACCTCGGGATAAACAGAGAGACTAACATTAGCGTAGATGCCACTCTTTTTATGATGTAACGAGTACATCAGGTGTTATGGATGTTGCTAGGCAACGTGGGGGAGAGGACGCTGGCGTTGTCTGTTCGCCGCTTCTCCACCCACAACAAATCATGTTAATGTACTATTAGATTTACATTTTATTTTATTTCCTTATGTTTGTGACTAGTCTAACAGTCAGAGCTACAATTGGGACTGTTGCTGGCAGCCACTGAGAACTCGTTGTTCGTCGTTTCGCCGTTTTCAACCGCTTCTCTAATGTTTACGTTTGAATTGCTGCGGTTGGTTTCTGGTTTGGAGGACATTTGATGTTTCTCGCCGCGGGTGCTCACTGGTGGTCTCCCTTGGGCTTAAGCTGCATGGTGGCTGAAGTTTGCACCGGGCTAGCGTCATCCGGGCTCTCGTCGTCGGCGTCCGGCATGATGTTGGGATGTTCTGCTTCTCGGCTGCGCCGCTGTTCCGTCCTGCATTGCGACCGTGGAGCGACATCTGCGCCGGCCCCGGTGTGTCCACAGAAGTGCCCGGAGGAATGTTCTGCCTCCTGCATGGTGCTGCGGCGATCCCCATCGTTTGAATCATCATGAAGAAGACCCATCATCTGGTCTTCAGCTGTCGTGCCTCAGCGATGTCATCAGGACACACCGCTGGGAGAAATTTTAAACATGGAGTGGACCACAGTGTGCTGCGGAGCTAACAGAGACTTCCACCATCAGCTGTTTTCTGTTCACCATCAGCTCTGTTTCTGTTCACCATCAGCTCTGTTTCTGTTCACCATCAGCTCTGTTTCTGTTCACCATCAGCTCTGTTTCTGTTCTGTTTTCTGTGTTGGTTGATTGTTTGTAGTATTCTGTATTTTTACTTGTTATTCATTTTTTGTGTTACCCCCCTTTGTTGCACTTTGAGATTCTTCGGAATGAAAAGTGCATTATAAATAAAATCTATTATTATTATTATTATTATTATGGGAAGTGTTCCCGGTTACGGCTGACCTAGTTAATGCAGCCTAACAATCAGTCAATCTCATTTCAATCTTGAGAATCTATAGAGTACTGTATTTAGTGGACTGTCACCATTTGTGTGTGTTTACTCACAGTTTATGAGGACATGATTCGGTTTATGGACTATTGTATGCGACTAAACCTTAGCAGTAGCAAGCAAAATGGTTTTGCATGTCAGGCTAGTGTAACGTTATACATAGAACAACAATGGAGTAACATTAGCGCATTTGAATGACGAAACACGCTTTGTGAGTACAATATAAAAACTAAACTAAAATATTTCTTGTAAATATCAACTTAAACTAGCCTGACAAGCCAGACCCACATCAAGATGTTTGGTCTGTAAACTCACCATTGACAGCTCAATCTGAGGGGCGGGATAAACGGTTGTCTTTCAAACTCCCTCTGCACGCGATAGGATAGCGCTACACCAACCAGAGCAACGAAGGTGAAACAGAGCTCGCTGACAGATTAAACATTCACCGTATCCGGTCGGCTAAACTCTGAACACATCTTCCCTTTTTTAGAATGGCTTTAGTGCCGTTCTTTGTTCTTTTCTCAGAGAAAAGCTTAACTCCAAGTCTTCCAGAGTCGCGGTCAAAGCTGATTCGAAAGACCGCCGCCGAATGCCAGTTTCGGTTTACTAGAAGCACCCAAACGCAACTCAGCCGTAGTCATTATGGCCCCGCCTGCCGACTCTATACACCACGTGATTGGCCCGTCCAGATTGTGAGGAATACAGCTCAGAAGGGTATTGAGAGTTCCTAGACGACACTATATTAAGACACAATTAAATTTGCTGCCGCTAGGGTGCGTCTAGAGTTCTAGGCTAAACTTAAACATTAATTTAATCAAATTAAATTAAACTGGTGGTATATATATATATTGAATCTGTAGTAATATTCTCATCAGTGTTCTGTCAGCTTTTACATAGGCCTACTTAAATCTGCATATTTGTGATATTCACCCCAGGGTTATTTAATTTTATAAAGGCCATTTTTTAAAATCTTATTAAATGTATGTATATATGAAAAATGGGCTACAGGTGCTGCATTCCCCGGGTCAAGCCACTTTGGGCTACAGAGAAGCAGCACTGGACTGTTGCTCAGTGGTCCAAAGTACTTTTTTCAGATGAAAGCAAATGTTGCATGTCATTCGGAAATCAAGGTACCAGAGTCTGGAGGAAGACTGGGGAGAAGGAAATGCCAAAGTGCCTGAAGTCCAGTGTCAAGTACCCACAGTCAGTGATGGTCTGGGGTGCCATGTCAGCTGCTGGTGTTGGTCTACTGTGTTTTATCAAGGGCAGGGTCAATGCAGCTAGCTATCAGGAGATTTTGGAGCACTTCATGCTTCCATCTGCTAAAAAACTTTATGGAGATGATTTCGTTTTTCAGCACAACCTGGCACCTGCTCACAGTGCCAAAACCACTGGTAAATGGTTTACTGACCATGATATTACTGTGCTCAATTGGCCTGCCAACTCTCCTGACCTGAACCCCATATAGAATCTGTGGGATATTGTAAAGAGAAAGTTGAGAGATGCAAGATCCAATTCTCTGAATGAGCTTAAGGCCGCTATCGAAGCATCCTGGCCCTCCATAACACCTCAGCAGTGCCACAGGCTGATTGCCTCCATGCCACGCCGCATTGAAGCAGTCATTTCTGCAAAAGGATTCCCGACCATTGAGTGCATAACTGAACATAATTATTTGAAGGTTGACTTTTTTGGTATTAAAAAAGCTTTTCTTTTATTGGTCGGATGAAATATGCATTTTTTTTGTTGAGAATTTTGGGTTTTACAATAAAAGACCTGAAATATTTCAGTTGGTGTGCAATGAATCTAAAATATATGAAAGTTTAATTTTTATCATTACATTATGGAAAATAATGAACTTTTATCACATATGCTAATTTTTTGAGAAGGACCTGCTTATATGTTTTTCTTTTTTTTTCTTCTGTGAAATGCATTAAGTTGCACAGAAGGAAGCCCGATCTGACCTGCCCTGTAAAGTTTAAGTTGCGGTAGCCTACTACTGTTGATCAGTTTGTTATTTTGTTAGGCTGAATCCGAGATCACCCCCTATACACTCAAATAAGGCATTATTTAAGGGGACAGCTATTGTCCGAAACCATAGTGGACATGTTTGAGTGCACTCATTCAAATTTTAGATTCAGCCCTGGAGAACGACAGATGACGTCAAACGCTGAGATTTTCTTCACTAATAAGCAATTTTTAAACTATGCACGAAAATGAGAAATCTAGCCAAAATCGTATTTTCCATGCATTAATCTAAACTAAACAAAAAAGTATTAAAGGGCCTTTTCTCTTTATTCCATAACAAAAAGGAAATTGAATGATCAGATTGTGCTCCGTTTCGACTTTTCTGACATCCTTTACTGTTCCCTGATGATGACCTGATGATGACCTGTCTGGCCTACTTTCTGCGGTTTGAATTTTACAATATTGAATTTGATGTTCTGAATTTCTTCTTCATCTGAAATCTTGAATCTGTATTTTAAAAAAATGAATTTTTACAGTTTATTAATTCAGAACCAAACATCTGCTGTTTGAAAATACAATTTCAACATAAAAATATTTCAGATGTGTTCAATTTCAAATGTTCTATATTCAACATTTAAAAATTCAAATTCAGAATGATGTAAAATAAAATATCTTTAATTTTGTTATATTTTCACTATAGATTACACTATTGTATAGATTATCCTACACAATTGTTGTCAATAATTCATATTTATCCAATTCAAATTCAGATTTTTTCATATTTCTACGTCCATATTGGATGTTCAGTAATTGAACCTGGGTGAATTTAAAATGAATCTACTTTGTATTTTTCAGATCAATATATTTATTTATTTACAATATTTTCTCTGAATCTCTTGCTCTATCTCTGCAGTCCCCGCACTGACCAAAAGAAAGCAGTGTTGTGTTAGTTTTGAAGCAAAAAAACCCCCTCTTGCTCTTTGTGAAAGAGCACACCATGTGTGCTGCAGCCACTGTGACATTCAGATTACTTTGATATAGTTAAAAAAAGTCATATTGCAACAAATGTTAACATCACATTTAAAAATAAACTATGACACTATATCACTATTCAGACATGACTAATTTTCTAAATGGCATTTTAGTTAAAATTCTTATCACCTGACATCTTTCATTTCATGTACATTTTTTAACAGTGTGTGTGTTTTCTATATATGGACTTTACAGAAGGTCATGTGCTGTGTTTGCAAAGATCACTTTTGTGATCAATTATTTACTGATATAATTTAATTAAAATTTTAAAATTAATTAAAAAAAAGGTAAATTTCACATGATTGTCTAGTTTATATATAAATTTTATAATAAAGTTTATAATAAACTTCCATAAAATTTAGACACACATCTTACTCTTACCTGACACTAACATTAAAATCATCGCTCCAGTTTCTGTGATTTGGCTCCATTTGTTAATTTGTTGGTTTGTCCATTTGTTAGTTTTATCTACACTCAGGAAAGTCCTTTTTGAGCTGGACAATTTTCAAAAGTCAGTAGCTCTGACCAACAGAAAGTGAGATATTTTGGTTTGAATGTGAAAAAAAAAACTGAATAAACTGAGTTTTTACGTTCACTTCGTTGGCGATTCATTCTTTTTCTTCCAAACTCAGTCACCATGACGCAAAGATACCGTAGATGCTAAAATGCAAACTGATATTGGATATCTTAAACGGTGTCGCCATGGCGAGGGACTAAAAAAAGGACAAAAATTTAAACAGAAATTCTCATATCTTAAAATCATTGTTTGATTTAAACTAAATTAAGATTGTATGTTCTGTAATTGAACCTGGATGAGTTTAAAATTAATGTACTATTTTTCAGATCAATATATTTATTTAATTTAATATTTTATCCGAGTCCTACACTCTTGCTCTACCTTCAGTCACCAATAGATGGCAATATTGTGTTAGTTTTCAAGCAAAACACCTTGCCTCTCTCTCTCTCTCTCTCTCTCTCTCTCTCTCTCTCTCTCTCTCTCTCTCTCTCTCTCTCTCTCTCTCTCTCTCTGTGTGTGTGTGTGTGTGTGTGTACATGTTTTTCTAGGCTGGTGGGGACTTCAACCTGAATGCACACAGACTCATGGGGACTTGTGTCACTCTGGGGACCTAAATTGAGGTCCAAATGGGTACAAGCTTAAGACATACAGAATGAGATCTTTTGAAAATGTAAAAATGCAGAAGGTTTTGTGTAATAGGAAGGTTTAGGGGTAGGGGCTGTGTAGGGGGATAGAATATATGGTTTGTACAGTATAAAAACCATAACGTCTATGGCGAGTCATCCGAAAGAAAGCGCCGGATGTGTGTGTGTGTCTGTGTTTGTGTAGGGGGATGGGTGCCAGCTGCATTTTGATGGTGAAAAGATTAGTTCTTTCATTGCTGTGTGCTTTGGCCTGCATTTGAAATTTAAGGAGAATAGGGGATAAAAAATATATTAGTCTGGGTTTGATTAAAAAATAAATGCATAGAACCAGTTAATTTGTAGGGCATTGACAATATATTTTATAAATTATATTTATATAATATAAATTATATAATATAATATAAATTATATTTTATATAATTCGTTAAATAATTGCGTAAATACAAATATGAAAAGACCTTTAAATAAACACTAAAGTCAACATGAAACAAAGGACACCGAAGATGTTAAATTGCGAATGGATATTGATTATCTCAAACTGTGTTGCCATGGCGAGCGATTAAAGAATAACAAAAAGGTAAACAGCAGGAGTCTAATTTCGTCTAAAATCATTGTTTGATTTAAATTAAATCATGATTGCATGTTTGATTACTGACCCTAAATTAATTTTAAAATGAATGTACTTTATTTTTTGATCAATATGTTGGTTTGCTTTAACATTTTGTATTTGAAGATTAATTCTTGACTCTAAAAAATATTCTCTAATTTATACATTATTTCTATTAAAAAAAATATTACTAACAAAAGAAAAAACACATTTGATTTTCTTTTTAAAACAATGAAGTGTGTGTAACTTAAAAATAAGCTGATTAATGCCTTTTGCTAGAGGACAAAATGAGAGCCAAAGAGATATAGAATATAGAATAGAATAATCAGAAGGTAGGAGTATAGTCTTATTTATTACAGATGTACGAACCCACTGGCCTGTTTCCAGTGTTATGAACTGTAAGCTACATCAATAAATTAAAACAATTTCATGGGCACTACTACTGTTATAGGCAGCAGAAGATTATAACGAGCTTGCTTCTGCTTTTCAAACATGGAAGTGTGACAAAGGCACATATGCTATATAAATTTTCTAATGGCAATAAAGGCATATTTTTTACACATCACTATACAACATGAGAAAATTATTAAGTCGTATTAACGAGAAAATTATGTCGTTTTTACTACAATTAACACTAAAAAATGTATATGTGGCAGCAATGTGTTTCTGTGTGAATAGATTACAAAGTGTTCACCAAAACCATGTGTTTTGTATTGATTTACAATTTAACAAAGTTATCATAGTTGGTTAAATGGTTTAAGTCGTTGTGCCACCTACAAGCCTTTTGGTTGTAGTGTAAGTTGGTAAAGAAGATGCAAAATGGCCATAACTACATTACCCTTTTTCATAGAAAAATTGTGATTAATAATTGTAATTTTTAATTTTGAGCAAAATAATCGTGATTATCAGTTCAACCATTTTTGAGCAGCCCTACACCGCTGATCACCTAACCTGGACTGTGATGTTTTTTTTTTTTGTCTCACCTTTCTAGTTGCAAGCATTTTGATTCACTATCACTTGGATTTTATATACACAGTTGGACACTTTCAGGAGGACTATCAACACACTGGGACTCATTTGGAGTGTTTTAGGGTATGGTGTTATGGATTCTATGCTTTTTTTAAGAGTCTATGCTTCTATGCTTTTAATAGATTAAAAGGTAAATATGCTGATTTCTTGTTATAAATTAAATTACCCTTATTAAAGTACCCTTATTATCTGTATATCATGTAAAGACATATCAAAATCAAGAACGTCTCGGTTACGTATGTAACCCTCGTTCCCTGAGGAGGGAATGGAGACGTAACGTCAGTGACTGACGAATGGGGGTTTCGCCTAGAAGCCAATCATCTTCGAGATCTTGGAAAACGCCCAATGGCAGTGCCAATGCCATGGGCATGCGAGATTTGCATGCGTAACTCCGCCTACCCACCTGGGTATATAAGGAAGTAGCTGGCATGTATCGCATTATGATACCTGCTGAGGAGCCAAGACTGAACTCTCGGCCGTTCCAGCGGTACAGCGGAAGTGGCAGTGGGACGTTACGTCTCCGTTCCCTCCTCAGGGAACGAGTGTTAAATACGTAACCGAGACGTTCCCTTTCGTTCAGTCACTCCGACGTAACGTCAGTGACTGACGAATGGGGGTCCCAATGCAATAACGCCACTCGGCTGTCTTCCAGTGCCCTGCGCAAGCGTAAGAACCCTGATGCAAGTTAGGACGGTCAAAGGCCTCTACTTAACGCAGGAATACCAAGGTACACTGGGAGGCATATTCCAGGAGGAGATATGCGCCAAGATGCCTACCCATAGGGAGGACTTAGGAATACACGTATGACCCGGGGGGCTGCATACGGAAGATCACTGGGGTACCAGCCGCAGGTGGATTTTTAACCCCAGGGGGTGGCAAGGTTGCCAAGGGAATACACCCGCTCAGGGAGGCTTATGGTGGAAATACACATGTGGGGGTCGCCGGAGGGGAACCATGCACATGGGGCACCTGGCCGGACACGAGTGTCTGGGCTAAGGGCAGACTTACTGGCGTCGGCGTCGTCAGTGCTGGAGGAGCTCAGGGCTCTCGGGGAGCTCACCTGAGAAGAATATTGCACGTATCCAGTCCGTGGAGTGGAATGGCAAGCAAGCGAAGACACCTGAGCCAATCCTTACCGGCCACTAGTAGAGGTGAGTACATAGTCGGATACAGGCTCCACTCGGAGGTCATAGAACCTGCCGAATGTGTTTGGTGTCGCCCAGCCTGCAGCTCTGCAGATGTCTGTCAGCGGAGCGCCATGTGCTAAAGCCCAAGAGGAGGCCACACTCCGAGTGGAATGGGCCCTCACCCCAAGGGGACATGGACGTCCCTGCTGCTGGTAAGCCAAAACAATGGTGTCCACTATCCAGTGAGACAGCCTTTGCTTTGAGAGAGCCTTCCCTTTCAGCTTCCCACCATAACAGACAATGAGCTGGTCTGAGGTCCTGAAACACTGGGTCCTGTCTACGTAAGTGCGAAGGGCGCGTACTGGACAGAGCAATGCCAAGGCTGGGTCTGCCTCCTCCAAAGGCAGCGCTTGCAGTTTCACCACCTGGTCTCTGAACGGAGTGGTGGGAACCTTGGGCACATATCCAGGCCGGGGTCTCAGGATCACGTGAGAGTCAGCCGGCCCGAATTCCAGGCACGCTTCGTCAACCGAAAATGCCTGCAGGTACCCTACCCTCTTGATGGAGGCCAATGTGGTCAGGAGCGCTGTCTTCATAGACATGCTTAACATCTACTGACCGCAAAGGCTCAAAAGGGGCCCTCTGCAGAGCACTTAGAACTACTGAGAGGTCCCAAGAGGGTACGAGAGGAGCACGAGGAGGATGTAGTCTCCTCACACCCCTCAGGAACCTGATGACCAGGTCATGCTTACTTACCATTTTCCCGTCCAAGAGGTCATGATAGGCAGCGATAGCAGCCACATAAACCTTCAGGGTGGATGGAGACAGCCTTCGATCCAACCCTTCCTGGAGGAAAGAGAGCACAGACCCGATCGTGCATTTCCAGGGGTCTTCTTGGCGAGAAGAGCACCAATTGACAAAGAGGTTCCACTTCAACGCATAGGCCTGTCTCGTGGACTCAGCCCGAGCGGAAGTGATGGTAGCCACCACCGTAGGTGGTAGGGTACTCAAACCTGCCGCGTCCCAGGAGACGCGGGTGCCACAGGGTGCCCCGTCTCTGAGAGAGTCGATCCTGTCTCAGAGGAATCGGCCAGGGAGGGGCTGTCGCAAGGAGAACTAGTTCTGGGAACCAGGTCCGGCCGTGCCAGTACGGGGCGACCAAGATGACCTGCTCCTTGTCCTCCCTGACCTTGCACAGAACACGTGCAAGAAGGCTTACTGGGGGAAACGCATACTTGCGTAGGCCCTGCGGCCAGCTGTGCGCCAGTGCATCCGTGCCGAGCATGCCCTCGGTCAGGGAATAGTACAGGCTGCAATGGAACGAGTCGTGGGAGGCAAACAGATCTACCTGTGCGTCCCCGAACTGATCCCAGATCAGCTGGACCGACTGGGGAGGGAGTCTCCACTCCCCAGGGATTGACTGAAACCGTGAGAGCTCGTCGGCTGCACGGTTCAGGATCCCCGGGATATGGACAGCACGAAGGGACCTCAGGCGCTTCTGACTCCATAAAACGAGATGGCGGGCGAGTTGAGACATGCGGCGGGAGCGTAGACCGCCCTGGTGGTCGATGTACGCTACTACGGCCGTGTTGTCTGATCTGACCAGAACGTGTTGGCCCTTCAACAATGCTAGGAAGCGGTGCAAGGCGAACCGAACTGCCAGCAACTCGAGGCAATTGATATGCAGGCGGCTCTGGCTCTCTGACCAAGAGCCGGCGGCTGCATGTCCATTGCACATGGCACCCCAGCCCGTGGTGGACGCATCTGTTGACACAACAACATGTCCGGGAAACTCGTTCTAAGGGCACACCTGCCCGTAGAAAGCTGAGGTTCGACCACTGGGTGAGTGTCTGTCTGCAGGCCCGAGTCACTGGGACCCGGAGCGTGCCAGACTGCCATGCCCATCTCGGGACTCGATCGCGAAGCCAGTGCTGAAGCGGTCTCATATGAAGCAATCCGAGCGGCGTCACCGCGGCTGCAGATGCCATATGCCCCAGGAGCCTTTGAAACAGTTTCAGTGGAACCGCGCTCTTGCTCTCTATTTGACGGAGGCAAGTCAGCAGTGACTGCGCTCGCACGCCGGTAAGCTGCGCACACATGGCGACCGAGTCGATCTCCATACCGAGAAAAGAGATCCTCTGCACTGGGCAGAGTTTTCTCTTCTCCCAGTTGACCCGAAGGCCCAGACGGGCTAAGTGGTGGAGAACCAGATCTCTGTGTTCGCACACCCGGTCTCGAGAGTGGCCCAGTATGAGCCAGTCGTCGAGATAGTTCAGGATGCGAACCCCTTGCTGCCTGAGGGGCGCAAGGGCTGCCTCGACAATCTTCGTGAAGACGCGAGGGGACAGAGCTAGCCCGAATGGTAGTACGGCATACTGATATGCCCGCCCTTTGAACGCAAACCGTAGGAACGGTCTGTGTCGCGGAAGGATGGACACATGGAAGTACGCGTCCTTCAGGTCGATCGCTGCAAACCAATCGCATGGACGAACGCATTCGAAAAGGCATTTCGCAGTCAACATCCTGAACGGAAGCCTGTACAGGGATCGGTTCAGGACGCGAAGGTCCAGGATCGGTCGTAACCCACCGGATTTCTTCGGTACAATGAAGTAAGGGCTGTAAGAGCCGGACTTCATCTCGGCTGGAGGGACGAGCTCGACTGCGCCCTTCGCCAGTAGGGTCGCGATCTCCGCACGCATGACTGGGGCATTGGACCCCACCATGGTGTACCGGACACCCCGGAAGCGGGGAGGAGCTCACGCGAACTGTCTCGGCAGTCGTAGCCACGCTCCCAGGGAGTGTACCAACGGGGTCATACGGCGCACCAGCGTACCCTCGGTGGGGCAGCGAGGCAGCGTTACCGGCCCGGACTCGGGTGGCATAGCGGCCTGGTGTCTGGGTGGCGGTAACGGCTGCGCCCTGACAGAGGAGACCAGGGAAGGACTCGCGTTCCACTGGGGTCTGCTCTGAGAGTGGGCTGGCGACAGAGAGGGTCGAGAGCGGCGTGGCCCGGGGGCGGCGCACACTGCCGTCACCGGTCTCTGGGTGCTCAGGGATGGGTTAATCAGTTCCTTCTTAAAAAGGGTGCTGCTGACCCGTGGGCCAGCAGCTGGACAAAGGATTCTCCCCCGGCCCTCCACCGGGGGAAGGGGCGGACCTGCCACCGTCCCATGAAAGAACTGCCCATCCCAGAGCTGTCCGTGTCCGGAGCGCCGCTGGCCTTTTTTCAGCAGGCTGCGGGGCTGGCGCGGACTGGGACGGCTTTCTGCAGCGTGCTCCGCGGCGTGGCCAGGGTGAAGGCTGCTGCTGTGGCCACGCGGGAGGGGGTCGCAGGAAGTCGCCCTGGCGGCGAAGAGGCTGAGGCAACTGTGCCGGTGGCGCTAGGTGCAGCAGCGGGCCGCCGGGGCAGATGGCCTCAGTCTGCCTCTGGGGACGGCCAAGAACTGTTGGGCGCAGTCCCTGACCGTGCCGCCGATAAGGCCGGCCTGGGATATGGGCGAGCTGAGGAGGCGGGCTCACTCAGCCTTCCCACATCGACCAAGTAAGGCCAATTGTCTTTCCCGGACCACAGCTGTGGACATCTCCTGACCCAGGGGGCGTGTGGTCACCTACGCGGCGCTGGGCGGGATCGGTGGCGGCACGCCTTTCTCGAGGCAGTGTTACCGGCCCGGACTCGGGTGGCTTAGCGGCCCGGTGTCGGGGCACTGGTAACGACTGCGCCCTGACAGAGGAGACCAGGGAAGGACTCGCGTTCCACTGGGGTCTGCTCTGCGAGGGGGCTCGTAAGCCCTGGATCAGCTCTGTCCTCGTGCATACGCATCGGGGCGGCAGCTTACCCCATAGCACTGCTGGACTACGCCACCGAAGTAGACGAGCCAACAGGCTTGAGAGGGCGCTTAGGATAGCCTCACCACGTCAGGTCAAAGCACTCAGTGGACACCGTAGTGCGCAACAGAGCACCTGACTGAGGGGGAGGGACCCCAGTGTACCCTTAGGCCGCGACCCCTCGAGGGCAGAGAAGGCGGAGGAGGCCACCGAACGGTCGCGGGAAGACCCGGAGATCTCCCGGACCGCGTGCACTCCTCATGCATCTCGGGAGCGAAATGGCATTGGGGGCGGGGCCCGCAGCTGTCGGGTGCCACCTCCAAAAACCAATCGCCCAACCGCGAGCACTCGTGACAGGGTGGAGATTCACCAATTCACAGAGATGGAGATTCACACCAGCCCGAGGCTCGCGGCTGCCTGAGATAACATGGCTGTCAACTCTAGGTCAGATTCTACAGTGCTACCACACCCGGAGGCGGAGCATAGCCGAATCGTCATCCCCAAAGGACTCTAGCTCACCTTGAGATGCGGCAATCGACCTCTCGCCGCTATCTGGAGTATGAACGAAAGGAACGGGGCGTCAGCAGACGGTCCCGCTGCCTCAGTCCAACACTCACTGGAAGCGATGTGCAAGAGGGCGGGAGTGGCCGGGAATGATCGTCGGGGTTCTTAATACCACAGCACCGCCCTCAGGTCACCCTGGCCACCAGCCAAAGTACCACCTCTCTCGGAGATGGTAGATCGGGGTGTGGCAGAGGGGACTCTCTCTCTTTACAGAGATCATTGAGTCTCGACGACAACATCGCGATGGTCATGTTCCCGCAGAGGGAACACAGCACATCCACAAACACTGTCCGAACGTGCTGCCCAAACACGTCGAGCAGTGAATGCGTCCCAAAGACAGCAACAGATATCGACCGCACCCGGAAGACGTGCCACATGCAAGCTCTTTTTGTGAGAGGAAGCTCTGCAGAGTGCCGAAGCGACCAGGGAAAACACACACAGCTGTTGCAGATCACTGCACAGATCAGCAGGCAGGCAATGTGAGATCGCTGGAACGCGCCGTACACCAACACCCTGGAGAACCGCTCGTCTCGAAGACTGAAGAGAGGACTTCAGAATTCAGGCTTGCCGGAGTGAAGAGATGCTCTTGGCTCCGAAGCAGAAACATAATGCGATACATGCCAGCTACTTCCTTATATATACCCAGGTGGTTAGGCGGAGTTACGCATGCAAATCTTGCATGCCCATGGCATTGGCACTGCCATTGGCCGTTTTCCAAGATCTCGAAGATGATTGGCTTCTAGGCGAAACCCCCATTCGTCAGTCACTGACGTTACGTCGGAGTGACTGAACGAAAGGGAAAGGCGGTTTCTATGGCTGTTATCATCTATCTATCTATCTATCTATCTATCTATCTATCTATCTATATATATATATATATATATATATATATATATATATATATATATATATATATATATATATATATATATATATTTTTTTTTTTTTACATTTATGCATTTGGCAGACACTTTTATCCAAAGCGACTTACATTGCATTCAAGGTACACATATTACATTTTGTCAATTCTCGCTTTCCCTGGGAATCGAATATGTATTCCTTGGTGTTGCTAGCGCCATGCTCTACTGTTTGAGCTATAGGAAATATATGAGCTGTATCAATATCAAAACAGTCACACTTAAAATCCATAAATTAAAAACAAATTCTATACTGCATTTCTAGAGTCCAGTTTTCTGACAAAGTGATAAATATTTTTTTTTAATTCTAAACAAAACAAAACCTGACAATACATAATTAGTTAAATAAAACATAACTGCTCTCTATTTTATTATACATTCATAACCAATTTTATCTATTTAAAACTTCAATAAAGCATTCTGTTTCAGAGACCTAGCAAGTCAAGCTGAACAAAACCTGAATTAAAGGTGATCTTTTTTTCCAGCACTTGACTTATATTTCCTATTTTGAAATAAATCTCAAACTTTTAGTCCAAGAAACAAGAAAAAACAACAGGCCACAAGAAGAAAAAGCATCTTAACAGAAAAATCAGTTACCATTTAGCCCACAACAGTCCAAATCTATTGTCTTTTGATACAGTATAATTAGTCATTGTATAGTTTAGTTTTGAAACATGTGTTGTCCTGGATCATGTTGACAATCATCTTCTCATACATGCGGTGTATGGATGACACGCTAATAATCCGACTGATTCTCTTTAGAATTTTTAGAAGGGGACGGCGGGCGCCTTTCGAACGTAGTTTGCGAAGACTGTGAAATAAAGCCTTGGCCAGGTCCTGACCTCCATTCTGAATCTTCCACAAATGGAGGAGCTGTAGAATATAACGTTGTGAGGGACAGGAGTGGACCAGGGCCTGTAAATCCTCGTTGCTCACTTTCGCACCAGGTAAACTATCCATCAAGAGCAACAGGTCTTCCAAAGTGAGGTTCTTTACACTAGCACATCGAGATACCTTCCTCTCACAGTGGTTTACACCTAGGAGAAATTGGGAAAAATATGTTAGTACTAATAGCCTAAAGTACCTTACACTGATGTTCAAAAAACACAGCAGAAGTATGTAAATGATTTAATCTATGCTTCTGGCATAGCAACTGGACAAACTGCAAGTTACACTGACTCTAGTATACATTTAACCTTGAAGTAAAATTTCCTTGAACTTGAATTATTCTTCTCTTTCTTCCAGTTTTTTTTTAAACTATAATTCTATTAAACTAGGCATACGTATTATTTCCCAAATAGCTGTATATAAAATCCATAAAAAAATGGCAAATAGTGTAAAATAAGTTTTTACAGGTACGATAGAGCTCCAGAGGTTGACGTCACACAGCCTAAAATCCGCCATTTTGGCAGGCGCTAGAGCGCTAGAGCGCCTGTAGCATTGGTATCTATAACATAATTTAAAACTATATTGTTTAAACCTTACTATTTCCACTTGATGGACAGCTTATGTGCATCAGGATGCCAGAACAAGTGGGAGAAAGCAAATAGGAAATAATTTTATCGTATTATGTTGTTGAATGCTGTGAATTTCAGTTAATTCTTCATTCTTAACTACTTTTGCCTCACATAAATAACGATAGAAATAAGTTCCCATTAAATATGATACTTAATCGTGGAATACGTAAAGGAATGTAAAGGAATACGATTCCTTTATCGAGACACATGAAAACCACCCCGGTGGCAGTGTTTTTTGTTTTACCAAACGGTGCTTTAGGGCTGTGCCGGTGAACGTGAGTAGCACCACCACGGTGGCTGAGTAGCACCGGCGTTGGTTGGCCAAACATTATTATTTTTTTTTTTGTATGTGAATTCTTTTCGTGGATATTATGACACGAGTGAAGCACTAATTTATTTACAAAATAAATAATTGGTCCGCAAGTAAATGTTACCTCGCAGCATAATATTCATGCCGAACAAGGAAAGTAACTTGTGAGGTCAGCCAAATTTAAGCTTTGCATTTTTGCGATCATGGAATCTCTTATTTATTTTCCTAAATCATGAGAGACATAAATTAAGTATTTCGGCCGGCATGAATGTTATGTATTCATGGCTGCGAGGTAACATTTAACTGCGAACCTATTATTTATTTTGTAAATAAAGTGTTGTGCCTCACTCCTGTCATAAGTCACGTAAAATAGCATCTACATACAAAAAACAATTGTTTGGCCGACCACCGCCGGTGCTACAGCCACCAAGGTGGTAAAAAAATAAAATAAAAACTGCCACCGTCACAGCCCTAGAAATGTTTTGTATAATCTATTTAGTTTTGCTATGTACAACTCTATGTCGTTTGATTTAAATTGCGCAGTGAACTCCGTTGCCTTGAAACTCATGTTGGCGCCAGCTGTTCTTGCCTGCCAAAATGGTGTCGTAAACAGAATGGGTCACGGATAACATATTTGAATGTCGAAACTTTTCTGTTTAGGTAACAAAACAATTATTATTGTAACATTATGCTCACATTAGACAATATATACATTTTAAATAAGGTATTAACCTAAATATACCTAACCTACACCTTATCCTAAACATGTTGTATATTTTTGTAGTTTTCCCTTATAATAAGTTAGAGCAAAATAATTCATCGTAAACTCAATAATTAGGTGATCTCCCTTTGTAATTACATTTCTAGACTGAAAGATCAAAGCATTTATAGACTCAAAGATCTAATATTTATCGTAAAATCTTTTTTTTTTTCTTTTTTTTTCTTAAGCATCCTAAACTTTTCAGAAGACATTCTATTTTACATTCATGCTGACGCCGCAATGCTACACTGTAAAAAAAAAAAAATCAGGCCCCGATTGAACATTTTCTTGTGACTGATCACATCTAAAATGTTTAGTTGGCCAAAGTGAATTTCTGTGAATTACATTGCATCAATCACAGAAATTAAATTGTGATTTGGCACCCCAACTGAGCCAGGTTTCGTCCAAGGTTTATTTTTCTCCATTATGCCCTGGAGTTTTGATTCCTTGCCACTGTCGCCTTTGGCTTGGCTTGCTCAGTTGGGGACACAAACATTTGCATTTCAAGTAAATATCCAAATAAAATGAATTACTAAATTAATTATATCAAATATATCACTAATCTGCCCACATTGTCACCATATGATAAACTGAAATGAGCTGATGCTGATGACATCAGTTTTATCCAGAGCGACTGTACAGCCAAATCAAATTTAGTTGCAATATTTTCCTGTTTAATACTATGAAGCTGCTTTGAAACAATCATCATTGTAAAAGCACTATATATATATATATATATATATATATATATATATATATATATATATATATATATATATATATATATATATATATATATATATATATATATATATATATATATATATATATATATTGACTTGTTGAATCTAAGCCAAACTGAGATGACCTTGGATGATGCTGAGGAGTTTGTCTTGGTCCTTATTTTGTTCTCTCCAGAGACGGAGCAGATGAAGTGCCTGCTGCTGAGGACTGCAGCTTTTCTTCAGCCTTTCAACACTCTTCCAGTCCACTTTGCGTCCTGGAAGGCTCTCAGAAAGACGCTCCACAGGGACAGAGGCCAAAGAAGGTGATGCAAGGAACTGAAATATTGCTTCCTCACATAGAGTAATTTCTGGAATCACAAGGTTTTGCAGAAAGAAAACAAAAAATTAAATTAAACTACTATACACATGTCTTATGGCTTTAAGCTAATGTGTAGGTTAGTAATATTTTACCCTAGTTAGTTAGTAATCCATTAAAAAAGGTAAAGTTATCTAATATAATATAAAATAAAATGTTACATAAATATCTTTGTCATGACAACTTTTGGAAAGATTAGCAATGGTAATGTACATGGCAATGTTAATGTATTTGGTCTTGGTGAAACAGATCTGCTAGATTGCTGCTGTTGATTATTGCTGCTGCTGCAGAGCAAGTACAGAGTCTTGCAAAAACTGCTGATATATCCACAAATATGCTGCTGTGAGCATGTAACCCCCCCCCCCCCAAACAAAGCAGGAGGCCAGAGATATTGACAATATATGCATGCTGCAGAGTGTAAGAAAATAACTTGCAGTTGACAGCAGCTTGACTGACACTGTGTGAAACTGAAATTAGCAGCACACATACATTTAGCACACATTTAAACATCGCCCTTGAAAATAAATGAATGCATCATAGGAAGTTAAGCAGCTAAATATGGTGAACTCTGTTGAAAGCGCAAATGCTTAATTCACTTTATAAGCCAAAGCTTAGATGGCATAGCCTCACAACAATTACATACAATAAACCACTTGCTTCTGCATAAACACAACTTCATAAATTCTGCTGCTTATATGCTTAGTAATTCCCTTCTGCATTGAATGCAAGACTGTTAAAAATTTTGCTCAGTGTGCTTTGTGCTTTTATTGGTGCTTAGGGGCAGGCAAAAAATCCCTAAATTTAATTTCATGATCTTATAATAAACAATCACGATCCATGATCTGAATTGTGGTCTTCCCAATTCTGGTATGTACTATTGAGAATATCCAGACTGGAACAAGCATATGGACTTATCTACTTGCACAATTTAAAACACAGTATAGCATTAAACAATCAAGTTGTCAAAATAGTCTTTAAACCCTGAGTTGATACTTTAAAACAATGTATATTCTTCACTGTATGAATTAAATATATAATGATTCTTAATAAAACTAATAAAGTTATTCACTGAAGAGCAGGGAGTGATTTTGGCTGTTTCTAAAAATCAAGAATGCAAACTTCCGACTTGCGTCCTTGGTAGTTCAGTCTTGCCAAGTTAGATTTTGGAGAATGAACTCTCGAGGAAGTCTGGTACAAGTTAAGTACAAATTACCAAAAGTCTGGTCATTCTTCTAATGGAACAGCAGCATTCTTGATCTACTCTGGTTATCTTTGTGTGTGTATATATATGTGTGTGTGTGTTTGTGTGTGTGTGTGTGTGTGTGTGTGTGTGTGTGTGTGTGTGTGTGTGTGTGCGACAATAAAACAAAATGTCATAAAACGCTACACTGCCTCTTTCATAAAAAAACTAAAACAAAAAAACCTTGCATGTATATTTAGATTAGAATAAAACAAAATATAAAACACAACCCTGCCTCTTTTAGTTTACATTTTTAATTTTTTTTACGGATTATGTGGTTCAGACATTAAGTGTGCATATGATTATCTTCACTGTAATAAAATTAAATATTGATATTTAATTAAATATGAGTTATTCAGTCCAAATATGACATTAAACACAAGCCAGTCTATTTTTCTTAAATGACAGTTTTATTTTTCAATAATAGCCATTATAAAAATATAAGTAGAAGAAATAAACAATTCAGTCAAACATACAGAGCCAGCGCTAGTAGGCTACAACAGTGAAGTTAAATAGCCTAAAAATATAAAGTTATGAAAATTCTCTTTGGCCACAGCCAAAATGATATGCCAGGGAACAAATGTTAGATTCATGAGACCAAAGTTTGCCAGTTAGATCTACACAAGACAAATTATATCTCATGTTTAACCTCTACAAGCGGCAAACGTCAGAAGGTTACTTTCCAGTCCAAGGAAAGACGGCTCTCGGCAGGGTTAACGAGTGCTGAGTGCCTGATGATCGACTGGAATAAAACTTTTCAGATCTCACAACTCTGAAAACATCAGATCAAAATTTTAAATAGCCACTATCTTTATAACTAAACCACAAATGTGAGCTTTAAACTACATTTTGTGACACAATAAAAGCAGTGTATTTAAATGATGCTGGGTTTCTCATCCGCTATTGATGCTTGTTGGTTTGGTGCGAGAGAGAAATAGAGGCGACTTTGTGTCAAATTTGATTGATTGATGGCTGTCATAATTCCATACCATTCCATTAAAAACAACCCCCATTAAATACAGGACTATAGTATGGTGTTTAAAGATAAAACAAGTTAAAGTTTTTCCCTTGACATACATACATATAGCTTTTTGTAAAAAAAGTCAGTGTTCAATCATTTAAAAAGTTTTTTTCCAGAAATATAAAGACAAGTTATAGAATATATTTTGTTTTCAAAATGTATATGTATTAAACATATCAAAGAAAGCATATTAAATGAATACTGTTAAGTTATTTCACTTACACTGTTAAAGTTTTCTTTAGAAAAACAATGTTTTCTTACGGATTTCAGTGCAAAAGCATTCTCTCTGGAATGTGCTGTGGAAGCGTGCGTAAAGACACGTGCGTAAAGGCTCTAGCACTCCCATCGATGTGGAACAATGGATAAAAGTAAAATAAAAAATAAAAGCAAAACGAATAACATAAAGTTGTTTCACATTAAATTTTAACACTACATTTTTATTTTGTTTAGACAAAAACAATGTTTTCTTACGGAGTTCAGTGCAAAAGCATCTTCTCTCCCCAGTGGCTAAATCGTCAGTGAGAGCCAGGGGTCCAAGTAAAGCCACCCCCAGTCTCCGCCCCTAACACTCACCCTCGATGCTGGAGAATGCATCAGTTAAAGGATGGTAAAATAAGTAAAAACAAATAACGCTTAAAATAATAGTCGTTTTAGTTAATATTTTTGTTTAGTTCGTCATAGTTCATCATTTAGGGTTCGTACGGTCATGAAAAACCTGGAAAAGTCATGGAATTTAAAATAGCAAGTTCCAGGCCTGGAAAAGTTTTGGAAAAACAAATTAACCTGAAAGTTTTGGAAAAGTCATGGAAATTTATTTCAAAATATGTATGTAATAGAAGATATGTTTAAGTGATAATATAGGTTAAACAAACTTTGTAAACATACTCGAGACTAGTACGGATCCGTTCCTTCGATCCACCCGACTGCTGCATTCTGTCAGAAGTCAGATTTCCTTTTGCAGCATTGAGCATTACAACCAATCACACGCATTTCTGTCGAGCATGATGGCCAATCAGAAGCGTTCAGATTAGTCATTACTGAAACCAAGCATTGTGTTCAGTGCGCGCGCACTCTGTCTGAATTCTGACTGAAACTTGCAAATTTTCCCGTCATCATCAAAGTCAACAAAGTTCAGATTGATGTACAAGATTAATATCGCAGTATCATCATCTTCCATGATTTTAACGGGAGTGTTTGTGAGAGTGTTTAATTTAAACTCGCGCTAGACCCAAGTTATGGACTCGCAATCGATCACAGTCTTAACGTTAGTTTATTCCGGTTAATATAATTTATTCATCTTGCTGGTAAGATCATATGAATTTTCTAATGCATAAAAAACATTAATATAACTCGTAAAGGTTGTAAGATTCCTTTTTCTGTGTAGTCAGAATAGCCTATATGACGTGTAGTTTCCCCAAACACACACACAAAAAAAATCGACGACATTAATAATCATTATTACAATATCAAGAGCATTACCTGACAATAATGACTCTGTAAAGAGTTAAATCATTTTTTATCATTTGAGTAACATTAAACAGCCTGTGTAAATAAACATTTATGCTATTTTAGATTTCAGGCTTTTGTTAATGATAACATTTTATTGATAACAATCTATATAGTATTCTGATTGATTTAAGTAATTGTTTAATTTAAGTATTTGACAAATGACAACACAGGTAATCATTAAATTTTTTACTTATACGCTCCTGGAAATCAAATGCTTACCGGAAGTGAATTGCATGAAGGCTGTTGGATAAAGCGTTATTTGAGGTAAATTTTTTTTATATAAATACGGATTGATTTCTCACACAGATAAACATCACATTTTTATTTTTGTGTGAACTATCCCTTTAATTCATTGCTAGGGTCCGACAGATTTTTCTTCGAACCATCTTTTGTATTAAACCACATAGCGTGTCGTTAATTAATTAGTTAAAGATATGCTGTGAATTGTGATTTAAACATGGATTTTTCTTATTTTACATGTATACACAGATGTTTCATAGATGCTTAGGTCATGAATATTTGTCTAAAAGTCATGGAAATTTATTGGTAAAAATTTGTGTGGTGTGACAGGCAGCGGGGCGAGGGACCGCGAGAGCGGGCCGGTGATTAATGTTCACGAGTGCCAGCTGCGTGGCACACCGGTCTCGTCTTGCCGCCATGTGACGGGAGCATATAAGGAGGAGCAAGAGCTGCGGAAGAGGAGAGAGGACCAGGCCTGGATTTTATGTTATGTTTTGTTTTTGTGTTATTATGTGTTTGTGGGCAGTCGTCCGTGAGGGGCTGCCCATGTTTTATTTGGTGTGTTTGCGGGCAGTCGTCCGTGAGGGGCTGCCCGCGGTTTTACTTTCATTTTGTTTATTTGTTTGAATTAAAGTTTGTTGTTAAACGTTCGCCGGTTCCCGCCTCCTTCCTTCCCATCTACGAACATCGTTACATTGGTGCCGAAACCCGGGAGGAAGGAGGGACGCGCTGTCGGAGAGCCCTCGCTGCTGAGGGGGATCGCAGTGCTGAGGAGTTCGGGCAGTGCGTATGATGAAAGACCGCGAGTGACTGCCCGAGGCGGTGGTGCTGGAGCGAGTGAAGACCGGTGGGACGGAGAGCTCGCTGCCGTGCCCCTGGGTCGAGGTGGGGTGGCGGCCGTCCTGGAGGGAGCGGAGGAGTTGCCGGCGTTCGCCGTGGGCCGGAGCCTGCTGCCATCCGCCGGAACGGGGAGGAGCAGGGAACGCGGAGCTCGCTGCCGACTGCCCTCAATAGGAGGAGCCGCCAGGGGGCGGAGGAGGATCGGGCCGTCCACCGGCGTCCAGCACCATCGCATAGCACCGCGAGGAAGAGCCTCTCGGCTGGTGAGGACCGAGCGGCAGTGTGTCGGGGAACCGGACCAGAATTTTTTTTTCTCTCTTTCTTTCTTTTTTCCCTCTCTCCCCTCTCTCGTCCGCGGGCTCCTCATGCTCCCGTCTACATTTCTCTTGCCTCTCTGTCCTTACCCCCAGGTGCCGCGGCCGCCGTGATCGGCCCCCCCGGGAGGGGGGAGGGGGGAGTAGAGCGCAGTCTCGGGAGTGCCCCCCGGCCTGCGAGGGGCGATGGGGGTATGTGGTGTGACAGGCAGCGGGGCGAGGGACCGCGAGAGCGGGCCGGTGATTAATGTTCACGAGTGCCAGCTGCATGGCACACCGGTCTCGTCTCGCGGCCATGTGATGGGAGCATATAAGGAGGAGCAAGAGCTGCGGAAGAGGAGAGAGGACCAGGCCTGGATTTTATGTTATGTTTTGTTTTTGTGTTATTATGTGTTTGTGGGCAGTCGTCCGTGAGGGGCTGCCCACGTTTTATTTGGTGTGTTTGCGGGCAGTCGTCCGTGAGGGGCTGCCCGCGGTTTTACTTTCATTTTGTTTATTTGTTTGAATTAAAGTTTGTTGTTAAACGTTCGCCGGTTCCCGCCTCCTTCCTTCCCATCTACGAACATCGTTACAATTTGTATGAACCCTGATCATTAGTTATTCACTCTGTAACACTTTCGATTCACTTTCACCTGTAATTGTTTCAAGTCTCACACGTTCACACACACACACACGCGCGTGCGCTGTGCATGGCGGATCTGAGCAAGGGACATGCTGTGACGGGATGACAGACCTCAGCAGGCCTGCAATATAATTATTTTCTCTTTAATATTCTAGAGATGGTTCATGACTGCTGTGTTCACTTAATGTCATATGGTAGAATGCCACTAGGGTGAGTTGTGGTATGATGTAAAACAAAATGCATGTAACAGAAGAAGTAGAGAATGGTATATGCAGTGCTAGTAAAGACACCATAGCTGTGTCTCATTTCGTTAAATTTCGAAGGCTGCGTCCTCCGGAGGACACGTCCTGTGTAGGATACAGTATACGGAGTGTCCTCAATCAGAATTAAACGAGACGTCCTTTGTAGGACACACAGGCAGGAAGTATCACGTTGCTATGCCAACAAGTTCAGCCTCGTTGCGCTCTCACGCCAGTTATATGAATGAAAATTATTTATAACTTGAAAATGACTATGAAATGTTTCTTGTCTTGACAGCAATGTACTGTTCTAAACGTTTAAAAAGCACTAAAGCGTTGTAATCCTGTTAACCACAATCATCTGTTTGAGGTAATAGAGCTTAAAAATAAAACAAGCTTGAACTTACATTTTAAACACCACACCTACGCTCGCATGTATATCTGGCAGTGTTGCCGTTTTTTCATATAATATAAAAAAATATTTATGATGGTTGTTAACGGCGACGCAAAGAATTGTGGGTTATCTCCAGCCGCGAAGGCTACAACCCATGCACATGCCGAATTCCTGTGAAAGAAGGACGCATTCGAAGGTTGCGTTTGGAGTGTCCTACTCACTTTTTTTAAATGAGACGGCCTTATGACGTATGCACCCTTCAAATGCGACCTCCGGAGGATGCAGCCTTCTGAAATGAGACACAGATCAAGTGAGTTACTTTCGTGTGATATCTCTTGATTTATTTTATATGAGTACATAACAAACTGGCGACGAGGATGGCAGTTCATCTTCCGCCGACATACTTACAATGTCCTGGTGAGCCTACAATTTCATTTGGAATATGGACGCAAATGTTTGAGAACTACCTGCTTGCGATTCATGCAGAGGGAGATGACTGGCCTGACACACGTAAACGTGCTACATTGCTTCACTGCCTCGGAACAGAAGCACAGAGAATTTTCTACACTCTTCCTAACACTGGTACGACTTACGCATCTGCACTCACGGCTCTTAGGGCGCACTTTGTTCCAAAAGTGAATGTCATTGCGGAACAACATAAATTTCTGCAAAGGGAACAAAGACATGATGAAAATATCCAGCAATATGTGGCCGCACTCCGTGATCTTGTGTCATTATGTGCATTTGATGATAAAGAAGATGAAATGCTGAGGGATCAAATCGGTGAGAAAGTGTACAGCAGTCAAATTCGTGAACGTTTATTGCTCGAGGCGGATCTAACGTTGAGGGCAATACAAATTGCAATTCAAGTGGAAAATGCGATGGCTAATGCAAGTGAATTTGCGAAGCCTGCCGAATTACCAGTTCAAAGACTGCACATGAGAAAAAAAGAAGAGAATGCACATAGATGTACACAAGAAAAGCTGTAGAGTAAAACGAAAGTATATTCGGAACGCAAATGCTACCGGTGTGATTCCAGCAGTCATCTAGCAAATTCCAAGCAGTGCCCAGCTTTAAACAAGACCTGTAAGTTATGCGGCAGAATTGAACATTTTGCAAAAGTGGGTCGCTCGGCAAGGAAACATAACATCCGTGAAATTGAAGTTCCTGAACTGACGGTGTTGTACATGACCAGTACGTCTCCTGCTACTAACAAGATTGTGAGTAACATTGAAGTGGGCACATTGTCAGGCTCTACAATGCAGAATGAGATTGTTGATACAGGATCTTCTGTATCTTTGCTGCCAGAGCATATATATAAGCAATACTTTTCTGAGCTGCCCCTTGAACAGTCTGATGTGCGTCTTGTCACACATGCAAAAGAAAACCTTCTGGTGCTGGGATGTATTTAACGCGTGCACAACATGGAGATTATTCAGTACCTGCTGAATTCTATATTGTGAAAATTGGAAACCCATTGATGGGAATGGATTTCAAAAGTCCCTTTAGATCTTTTTGAAACGTGAAAATTACCTTAAGCTGTTGAAGTTAATTTTCTTTCCTTGTGATGACACTATAATAAAAAAACATTTTAATAACTTTCCTTTTAGTGGTGTTTTACGCTCTGTTATTCTACTTTATGCCAAAGTTATGTGATTTTATTTTAAGCTTTGTATCCTACGTATCCATTAAAAATACACAAAAATAAAGCAAATACATTTTAATGGTGTCTGGAGTGTGTGTTTTTTTCTCTACAGTGCAGCACTCGTATTCAGAGTTAGACAGCATATTTTTCACCTGCAATACAGATACAGCTGCAATTAGCTTGTTTCATTAATCATCAAAACATACAGAACGCTTTAAAAAAATACTCAAAGCCATATATTAAGCACTTTACCACTGATAATCTAGCTACTGTAAATCCCTAGGAATTAGGTGTTTTTTTAATATAATTTGCTAAAACAGCATGACAGTGAATTTACAAACAAACGAAAAGAGACACTGTATCATTTGATTTCTATTTGAATTGATTTCTTTTGATTAGCAATTATTTCTAGTAGCTGAAGGAATCTTTTCTTTCTCTCAATCCTCGGTTAAAACACGGGTGCGTTCATCAGCCCCTGCAAAATCCACACAGATTTTAACATGTGATGAACCATGGTCAGTCAATTAATGCTAACGTTACATGGACAAGCTGAGGTAACAAACTTGTTAATAGTAGTTTGCTATGTAACCAACAAAATTTTGATAATATCAAATAAAGGAGAAATATATTGTTTTAATTTACTGAAGTTGTGTAACTATCTTATTAAACTGCTAAACAACGAACGTACGTCGTATGCGCACTTCAGAATCTCGCCGGAAGTAGTAGGCCATCTGGGTACTGTTCGCATACTGTTTTTCAAATTCTATGAATTAGGACATACTACTCTGCTCACGTACTGTTTTTCGCATACTATATAGTATGGAAGTACGCGATTTCGGACGCAGCCTCTGTCTCATTCTTAATGAATGGGCCATTTGAACAAATCGTTTGAATGAACAACTCAATGACTCGCTTACCATCTGCATTTGCGGTCACTATCGACAAAAAAATCTAATTTGTTATTTTTTTTTAAAAAATCATTCCAAACACATTTTAATTCAGGAGTTATGTATATACAAAACTGTAATCTTTTTGTGATAATTTTTTTTTAAATGATTATAAGAATTCTCCGCCGAGGCAAATAGATCTATCTCTGCCTTCCCATATACCTTCCATAGGAGCTCCACCACCTTGGGGTTGAGTCTCCATTCCCCGGGCCTCGGCCCCTGCCTCGACAGGCTGTCTGCTTCCTGATTCAGGACCCCCGGGATATATACTGCTCTGACTGACAGCAATTTCCCTTGGGCCCACAGGAGGATCCGACGTGCCAATTTGTCCAATGGACGGGACCTCAGACCCCCCTGATGATTTATATAGGCGACCACCGATGTGTTGTCTGTCCTGACTAACACATGGTGACCCCTGAGGTCGGGCAGAAACTGTTTCAATGCAAGAAACACTGCGAGCATCTCTAGCAGATTTATGTGCCAGTGCCGCTGATGTTCCTGCCATAGACCCTGAGATGAGCGACCACTCATGGTCGCCCCCCAGCCCGTGAGAGAGGCATCTGTCGTTAGCGTTACGCGACGAACATGAGCACCCAACACGGGACCCTGAGATAAAAACCCCGGGTTTGCATGGGTCACATGACCAGAGCACGTAGGCATCGCCGCATGACTTTGATCGTGCGGAGCGGATTTCCCCTCAGGGAGAATCCTTTTGTTTTGAGCCACCACTGTAGTGGCCTTATGTACAGTAGGCCAAGAGGTATTACATTGGACGCTGCTGCCATGAGACCTAACAGTTTCTGGAACTGTTTCACAGTGACGGCCCGGTTTAGCTTCTGCTCTTTGATTGCTGCCAGGATCGATGCTATGCGTGTTGGCGATAATTGCACCCGCATGATTACCGAATCCCAGTTCACACCTAGAAAAGTGGTTCTCTGAGCCGGAGAAAGCACACTCTTCTTGGCGTTCAGCCTCAACCCCAATTTCGACATGTGTGCGAGAACAGCATCTCGATGCTGAACCGCCATCTGTTCTGTATTCGCTAGAATCAGCCAATCGTCGATATAATTCAGTATGCGGATGCCCTGCAGACGCAACGGCGCCATAGCTGCATCCACACACTTGGTAAATGTGCGGGTTGACAGAGCTAGACCGAAAGGAAGTACTCGATATTGGTATGCCTCTCCCCCGAAGGCAAACCTCAGGAACTTCCTGTGATGTGGAAGGATGGAGACATGAAAATACGCATCTTTGAGGTCTATGGTGACAAACCTATCCTCCGATTTGATCTGCGACACAATCTGTCTGAGTGTGAGCATCTTGAACTTGAGCTTGGCCACTGAACGATTTAATAGATGCAGATCTAATATCGGGCGTAAGCCCCCATCCTTCTTTGGCACGATGAAGTAACGGCTGTAAAACCCTGTGACTCCCTGCCGGGAGGAGGAACCCTTTCTATAGCCCCCTTTTGCAGGAGTGTCTCTACTTCCTGTGCCATCACCAGAGCCTGCTCCGGGCCCACCTCTGTAGGTAGGACACCGCTGAAAGGAGGTGGTCGCCTTTTGAATTGAATGGCGTACCCCCTTTCGATTATCTGCAGGACCCAACGAGATATGTTTGATAGACGTTTCCACTCGTCTAGAAAATCTACTAAGGGAACCAGTCTCTCGAGGCTGGCCTCTGGTGTATTTTGAGCAACAAGCACAGTGCCCTGAAGCGGTGGACCGGCAGGGAACAACTGACTTGACTGCTCGAGGGCCCCCCGAGGGGGGCGCGGACCACCCTCGGGTGGCCCGGGGAGACCGACTGCGCCCCGGCATTGCGGCAGGGTTGGCAGCGCGGCCCCCAGAGGGTGCCGCAGGGAAACGGGTACCGTTGGCAGGGGTAAACACCGTTTCCCTACGGGGGGAACCACCCTCAGCGTCCTGACGCTTCTGGCTTCTAGATGCCTCTCCGTGGCCACCAAGGCTGCCATAGAGCGGCCAACACATCTGGCCGTCTCCTTGGTGGCCCGGAGAGCTAAATCGGCAGATGAACGTAATTCAGAGACAATATCCCCCACGACATCACTATTATCCAGATCCCTCAGCAGGTCAGCCTGATATGCCTGCACGATCGCCATCGTGTGCAGGCATGCAGCCGCCTGACCCGCTGCCGAGTACGCTTTGCCTTCCAATGCCGACGTTGTCTTTAGAGGTCTGGTGGGCAAAGTCGGGGCCTTAAGGGACGATGCCGAGGAAGGCGAGAGATGGCTCGCGAGCGTCTCTTCAACCTTTGGCATCGCCCCATAACCGTATTGTTTCAGCCCGGCGATGTTGCTGTAGACCGAGGTCTGCGGGCTGAAAACACGATATGAAGCCGGTCTCTTCCATGATCTTGCCACCTCGGTGTGCAAATCATGGAAGAATGGCAGGCCCCGCCGTTGAGGCTCTGAAGCACGAGAAGGCAGGAATCTCTCGTCTAGCTTGCTCACATGTTTCCTTCCTGCCTCATATCTTTCAGTGGGCCAGTCGATGATAAGTCTGGCCACTGCTCGCGTCAGTACCTCAACGAGTGGCGGCAGCGGGACCAGAGCCGCGGGGAACACGAGCCGAGGCACCCTCCTCGAAGAGTGCCCGGCGGGAGCGCAGCGTTCTCAACGGTAACTTCTCGCAATGCTCGCAAGCAGCCCCCTCGAGGGCTGCCTGGGCATGTTGCGCTCCCAAGCAGGCAACACAGAGAGAGTGTGTATCCCCACCCGTGATGTAACGTGGGCAGGGATGAACACACTTCCTGAAATTACCGCTCTAACTCGCCATTACTATCTATTTATTTTCTCTTTTTCTTGTTAAATGTGAAATATTTAACAAAAAGGGTGGAAAAACTCATGCAATAGACAGACAAAAACACCAAATAGACAGACAGGTTCACACAGATCACTTGCTGAAGGCACAGAAGCTAGTTCCTGTTTGTTTTCACGGACGCTTTATAGCTTCCGGTCGATGACGTCATCACGCCGACGATCGATCGATTTTCCGATGGAATGGTTCTACAGGCGCTTCACGACGCATTAACGCAGAGGCGTTCTCACAGCGTTTCGACACAGCTCGAGTTCCCCGAAAGGGAAAATATGATTTTGAAACAATGTACGAGGGAGGCAAACATTTCGCTACATATGCAATAACTCACGATGGTAACGAGTTTACAGCGGAGGGTACAACTTCTGTGGCAAGCATGATCAAACACTTCAGACATAAAAAATACTCTAACTATACATTTTTAGCCCACAATGCTTTGGTTTGACTCACATATATTACTGGAATATTTTGTAAATGAAGGGATACCATCAAAAATCATTATGCAAGGTTGCAGAATAATTTATATCTACGATACGGCATTTAAGCAGAGATGCATAGATACACTGAGCTATTTGCCTATGGGTTTAAATAAGATACCTGCTGCCCTTAATCTTTCCGTAAGAGATAAAGGTTTTTCATTCTGCGAGTTCCTGAGTTGAGACACTTTGGCGTTGACGCATAATAATGCATACGTCAATCAGTTCAAGACATACTCCAACACATCGATCCAGTGGTTGGAGTACATTAAAGGGTTACTTCAGCGATTAGCATATGGCTTTGTATTAGGGATGGGCATTTTTGTCAATTTTTCAGGTCTTGATTAACCAGGGCGGGGCTTGTGTGGGGGCGGGGTGTCTCCGTCATGGAGATATGAAAATATTAATACTGTTACGAAAATGTATGCTGACAAAAACATGAGATGTCTATGCAACTATGAACATATGACTGTAAAAAAATAACTGCTAGATAATGATGCATAAATGTTTTTGAAAAAGAAATATATATATCTATATATATATAATCTATATATATATATATATATATATATATATATATATATATATGTATCAAATAATCCAGTCAATGATATCGGGCATTGTATTTGAGCTGAAACTGTGAATACACCACCCCGCAGAGCTTTGCTAGCGGATTAATAAACTCTGTCAAATGCATCCTATATGAGATTAATCAGATATATGCCTATTACAATTTACATCTGCCCAAAAGGACGCAAATGCACACGTGAACTTGACCATGCTAGTGCCATGCTTGTGCTTGAAAACAAAACTCATTTTGAATGCACTCTTTCCTTAACAACAACGCTAATGGGCAACAAAACCACTGATAATTTACAACACTATAATCGTGTTCTCATTATACTACATGAAAGATTGGCGCTGCACATATTTTTTTTTTCATGATCAAAGTAAGTAGCCTACAGCATCACTGTGCATTTTCGAATCCATGAGAAACAACTTTAAAACAGTTCTACAGTTAAAAAAATTAGTAACACTGCTGCATTATTAATATCATTAATGATTTTGAAAAAGAAATAGCCTATCTAAAAATAATACGACAGTATTTGGGCTGAAGAGAATGAACACCAGCCGAAATAATGGCAGCGCTTTGCTAGCTGGTTATTAAACTCAAACAAATGTCGTCCTATATGAGATTAATCAGATATAGACAACATATAATCAAGTATTAAACAAGTAATCTTACAACTTGCATCTGTGGAAAAGGACATGGATGCGCAGATGAGCTTGACCGCGCTCTGACTCTCGCTGTGGATTTCCTTTAACAGCTGATACACAAGAAACTAAAGCACGGAGAATTATATGACAATCAGGTTCTCATTGTTATGCTGTGTATGTGACAGATTGGTGCCGCACATCTTGCATTCTATTCCATGATCATTCACAGTGCTTCAGGCGTCTCTGCACGCTTTAGTTTCACTTTATTTGGCGGTCTGGAAGGCGTGCTGTCTAATGCTAACCAATCAGACCTCAGTTACCATCCAAAATGCCACAATAATCAATCCGAGAAATATACAAATATATTTTTTTAAGTCAGGGCGATCATCGTTATCAAGATCGATCGGTGTGTCACGTTCGAGTGCTCGACCACTGTTGCCCATCCCTACTTTGTATAGAAACCCTGGAGTATATTTGAATGATTGTGCTTCCCCCCCTCATATCCCCCTGAGACGAGATTTATGCATTTTATTTCTGGAAAAATTCCTCCCTTGACGCAAACATCGTCAATTTGTGCCATCGGAGGAATTGTTGGCCAGAGGCTAAAGACTACAGCCAGCAGAGGGAGCCATTTCCACATGTTTTCAACTTGCGCGTGGGGGATGGGAGATCACACTCACAGCACTCAGCTCGCAGCTACAATCTAAGGCATTCATGTTTAAATGGTGCGGCCAGCAAAGTAAGTCTTTCACCTTCTCAAACCAATTCCTATGAAAGTTAAGCTTTCAAAGGCATGAACTGAAAACGCGCCAGACTGAACATGCGCTGTGAATCTATGCCGCGGGCGCGTTTACCTCAGCTCTCATCACAAGCTCATCCATGACTGTCAATATATCTGACTCCTGCAGCTTTTTGGACACATTTACTTGATCAAGATTTCAACACAGGTTACTCCCTTTAAAATCAACTCCGACACACACAGTGTTACACAAGTTTATCTGATTTCACCAAGGGATTAGATATGAGTTGGCACATTAGTTAGCTATCCTAATGTCGGCCTAGGGAGACTTAGCTTAGTCAATAACATTGGAACATGCAATATTAAATCTAACTAGCTAAAACGTCGACTTTAAGAAGCTTTTTGTCTTAACCTTGGAACACGCAATAGTTAGACACTTTAGCTACAACATCGATGCAAGCAGCTGTTGTCTTAAATATTGGTACACGCAATATTTAATCAATCTAGCTGTACTGAGGCCTAAAGGAGGAAGTAAGGAACACGTGTAGTGATTTTTACTCAGTTCACCGATGACGTAGTGATTTTCAGATCACGTGTCACTTAAGGTGTGGTTATGAGTGTATCAGATGACCCCTCCCTCTTTGATACGGGGCACCAGCTAAGAATACTATCTTAACAATATAAGAACACTCGCAAAAGAGCTGTTCAGTAATTCAGAATTAATGTTAATTAGAGGGAGTTGGTCAGCTGATTTATCTGAAGTATTTGTGAGTCTGGACAACCAGTAGAGTCTTTGATCATCAACACAATGAAAACACAGTGTAATAAACTGAATGAAATTTATTAACAATAGATATGCAAGAGTAAATACTTCAACGATTAATAATGCAAGTAATGGATATATACTTCTAAAGGATAGTAAACTAATAACCAAAAAGTAATGAATGAAACAATAAAACCAATAAATGATGTGAACACATAATGGATAAATGCAACGCTGTTGAACAGAATGCAGCAATGGAAGAGAATTGACCATTTTGATTGAGTAATTGTTATCTAAACAGGTTAGAAAACATATGCTGCATGTATAAACTAATGCCAAGGTCCAATAAAAGGAACCATGATACATATAAAAGGATTCAAAATTAATATTTAACACTTAATCAACTATTCGTCCAGCAATACGTTGAAATTAGAGTACAGTATCAATCTTGAATCGGGATATTTATTACCCGTTCCAACGGCAATAATATCAATTTTATGTTCACTGTTTGAGAGCTTAGGTAACACAATTGATCAGTTTGAGGCAGTAACTTATAAACACATAGCCAAAGACACTTGTATAGATGAAAAGGTAAACAAAAGTTTATTGAACTATTCTAAACACACACAAACTAACGAAAACACACATTCATACAGTTACTGGGAAAGGGATGTTTGTTAATGAAAAGGAGTGAAGTCCCAATGATTTCTTAACCATAAACTGAAAATCAATATATTAGCAGGTCAACCTTAGTTTGTTCACTCTGGGAGACCGTGGAGATCAGCGAGAGCTGCCGCCGGGGGAAACCCGGATGGTGCTCTCGCTTCTCTGCGTGTGTGTGTACTTTGGATATGGAATGCCAAGGGGGCCAGAACTGCTTAAGTTTTTCCTCCCTCACTACCCTCCTCGGTGGGGTGGCTGTATGCAGACCACCTCCACCCTGCACTCTTAATGCATGAGGGTAGTTCTGACTGAGTCGGGGTTGAGCTGCACATGTTGACTAACCGTAATCAGGTCATGGCGCAGGCCCTTGGCCAGACGATGTCCACCTCTGTGGTCCAGAAACGCCCCCTGGCTTGCCTTGCTGAGAGGTGAGTGGTCGTCAAAGTACACTTCACGATGCTCCCATCTCACAAGGTGGCCATTTCGGCGACACTGTTGAGAACTGAGCCCAGCAGTTATTAGCAGTCGGCAGCGGGCTGGGCTGCCCCTCAGTCTGCTTGTCGCCAAGGGTGTCGCCCCTGAAACAAAAAAAACCCTCGGCACAGTCTGCTCTACTGTGTTCGCTGCAGGGAGATGACGCCACCTGTCTCTACTGCTGTTTAAGCAGTCGGTGAAACATCACCTCTGAGACAGGTGACCTGGAGATGGGCGGGGCTGCTTTTCCCCAGGAGAGGGCCGGGTGGAGAAGGTTTGAGTCTAAATTCTGTTCTGCCGCTGGTCACAACCAGTGGTACCCAAATTCTCAAATTAAAAGAGCAGTTCCTCTATCTCTTGGTCCTCAGGGGGCTTGGAGAGTTGTGGCCGGTCAAACGCTGGACCACACTCATCCTCCTCCTCTTTCACCAGTGGGCAGCAGCAGATGACGCAGGGATGCACCACAGCCTCCTTGTGGACCCTCTGCCCTCCGTGGAATAAGGTATGTGTTGCACAGCACATTCACACCCCACTGTGGGCCGCCTCCACGAGACAGCCACCCAGGCCGGTGCCTGTATTCCACCTCGCTGCCCCACGGTGGTTATGCCGGTGGCCCTGATGAGCCCACTTGTTCGGTCTCTGCAAGTCGGGCTAGAGCTCCCAGTCCGTCCCGTTGGTTTATTCGGGCCACCAGGCTCGGCTATGCGATTAATTCACCCGGCGTCCACCCAGGTTCACAGACGTTCACTTCACCTCGGTGAAAGCTGTAGACGGCCATGTCCTGTGTGCGGAGGTCACAGTCCTACTGGCGAAGGACGCGATAGAGCCGGTCCCTCCAGCCGATATGAAGACAGGCTTCTACAGGCCGTCTTCATTGTACCCAAGAAAACCAGTGGGTTATGGCCAGTCTTGGACCTGCGAGTTCTGAATCGGAGCCTTCACAGGTTACCGTTCAAGATGCAAGATTGGTTTGCAGCGATTGACCTGAAGGACACGTACATTCATGTCTCGATTCTCCCCCGACACAGGCCGTTCCAGCGCTTTGTGTTCGAGGGGCGAGCATATCAGTACAAAGTCCTGCCCTTCGGACTGGCCCTGTCCTCCCGTGTCTTTACGAAAGTCGTGGAGGGGACCCTTGTGCCCATGAGAGAACAGGGTGTTTCCATTCTCAACTATCTCGCGACTGGCTTATACTAGCATAGTCCCGGGAACAGTTGTACGAACACAGAGACCTGGTGCTCAGACACTGCAGCCAGTTGGGTCTTCGGGTCAACTGAGAAAAGAGCAAAGTCGCCCCCATGCAGAGGATCTCTTCTCTCGGTATGGAGTGGATTTGGTCGAGCGGACAGCGCCCCTCACAGATGAGCGCGTCCAGTTGATGCTGAACTGCCCGAACACGTTTCAAGGCAGGATGGCGGTTCCACTGAAATTTTTTTAGAGGCTCCTGGGGCATATGGCAGCCATGGCGGCAGTAACACCGCTCGGCCTGCTTCATATGAGACTGCTTCAGCATTGGCTTCTCGGCCGAGTCCCGAGATGAGCATGGCAACGTGGCACTCGCTGGGTGAGGATCACCCGGCCTGCCGCCATACCTTCAGCCCGTGGTCGGACCCCTCGTTCCTGTTGGCCGGAGTGCCTCTGGAAAAGGTGTCCAGGCATGCTGTGGTCTTCACAGATGCTTCGACCATGGGCTGGGGTGCCACGTACAACGGGCATGCAGTGTCAGGGGTTTGGATGGGCCCGCACCTGCATTGGCACATCAATTGCCTCAAGTTGCTAGCAATACATCATGCACCGAGCCACATCAAAGGTCGGTTAAGGGGCAAAGATGTATTGGTCCGTACGGACAACACTGCGACCGTTGCGTACATCAACTGCCCAGGTGGTCTATGCTCCTGTAGCAACTTGCCCCCCATCTCCTCCTCTGGAGTCAGAAGTGTCTGAGGCACTTCAGGCCATTCATGTCCCTGGTGGGCGCAACCGTGTGGCCGATGAGCTGTCATGAGCTGCACTCCCGGGAGAGTGGCGACTCCACCCCCAGGTGGTCCAGCTGATTGGGTTCAGTTCGGGTGGCACAGGTCAACTGCAGACATTATATGCAGACACTGTGCAAGGGCAGGGAAGATGAGGAGCAGGCCCTGTTGGTGGCCCTGTATTGGCCCCACCGGACCTGGTTCCCAGAATTCATGCTCCTCACGACAGCCCCTCCTTGACCGATTCCTCTGAGGAAAGATCTTCTAACTCAGAGATGGGGCACTCTGGCAACCGCATCCAGACCTCTGGAAACTTGACCATGTCTGGTCCCTGGACAGGACGCGGAGGTTCTAGGTGACTTACCCCAAGAGGTAGTTAACACCATCACTTCAGCTAGAGCACTGTCTACAAGACAGGCCTATTCAGACCTTGAAGCGGAACCTGTCCGTCCCAGGAGGATGCAAGTGTTGCATCCTCCTGGGCGCTTGCACGTGGCAACTGGCTGTCAGACATCTGTAGAGCTGTGGGCTGGGCGACACAACACGTTCGCTAGGTTCAATAGCCTACGTGTGGAGCCGGTCTCCTCCTGTGTTCTCACCTCAAACGGGTAGAAGCACTGAGAGACCCTGGCTCCTGTCGGCTTGCTGCGCCTCGACGCTTACACTCTTCAGAGATGAAACTCTGTGATTCCTCCACCGCCCTCGGTGCCGGGCATGGCTGAGTGTCCGGCATCAGGCCTCTTGCAGCTGAGAATGAGAACCGGTATTTGGCTTGGGCCATGTGAGCGACCCTGCGGGGATCCCACATATTGTCCCCTGTTGCTCCTCCCAAGAAGCCCGTGTCTTTCCCTTGGGAGAGCCCTCCCTTATTAGGGATGGAGCCTCCTCAGGGCGGCGGGCTAAGGCTCAGCTCTGTCTACACTAGGGGTGTCCCCGACTAAGGATTTACACATTTGAATCAGAATTTTCGAATCTCTTTATGGTCGACCAAAAGTCGAATCATCTGTGTGTGTGTAAACCATAGACTGGAAGAAAAAAATAAATGGTATAAACGGGTTGGGAAAGGCAGGACACTAGTCAGTAGGAGGCTAAGACTTTTTTTATTTTACTTTACACACGGCACACAGCCACCACTTTTAATAAAGTTATCAAAACTAGGCTACACCAAATTCGTAAATTAACCGTTCTCTCATAACATTTAAAAGCCGCGATTGAAACACAGAACATCACACAAATATATAAAAGAACATTTTGATAAATAAACCTAAAAAAATACCTGCCTAGAGAGGAAAAGAACACTTTGAGTGCGTTTATATGCACGTTCTTAAGCCGATTGTGCCTGAAGGGGGTCTCACACCGGACTGAAGCTCAGCGCCGTGTCTCAGGTAACGTTATCTCACTTCAGGCAGACGTGTATGAGGCGCCGTATATGACAAAAGCGAAGCGAACCTCGCGAGAGAGACCGACAGTGCGCGAGAGATGCCGAAAGTGCGCAAGAGATATCCAGCGTGTCCGCGAGAGTGACCGAAAGTGCGCGCGTGACCGCGAGAGAGACCGAAAGTGCGCGCGTGACCGCGAGAGAGACCGAAAGTGCGCGAGAGATGCCCAGCATGTCCGCGAGAGAGACCGACAGTGCGTTGGCATCACCTCAATCTGTTTATAATTATTATTATTAGCGTACAGATATTTATATGCTGTTTTATACTGTTCTGTATAACATACTTTTCTGTTTCCTATTGGCCTATTACTTTGGCGGGGCAATTCTACTCTGTATATGTGGGCAAATGTGTCTGTAATGTCATGCCAATAAAGAAACTTGAACTGATTTGAACTTGTGTCAGTCGACTTAAACAGTGTGCAAAGGTTTGAACTAGTTTCCTTCAAGTTTAGTTAGGGTTTAGGCTATAGGCTATATACATTAGGCTACTATAACCAGTGGTTAAAGTGGGATTTGGCAGGTGGGGGAACCCTCAAATTTTGTGTAGGTGTAACAGAGAAAAATGACTCACAGTGGGACAACATATTGTATATTGTGAAATAGCAATATTTTTTGGGATAAGAGTGTCACTGTGGCACCAAGTATCACAATACTTATTTATTTGATAGCCTATATGGTTTTATTTTGGTCCATCATCTACACTGATATGATGTCTGGGTCAGCGAAGAAAGTAAACAGGTCCACCAATGTTTAGATTATGTTTTATTAAGCATTTTCAGAAGTATTTCTTATAATTTTTTATTGAAGGTTATAAACGTTAGGTAAATAAATAAATAATAAATTAATTCACAATATGTAGCCTACACACATTCATTATCTTATGCATAATCTGATGAATTTATTTTACAACATTTATTAATTGCACCTCTGAAAAATACTGGACTCTGGACCACATCGGTCTCTCTCCCGCGGACACGCTGGGCATCTCTCGCGCACTGTCAGTCTCTCTCACGGACACGCGCGCACTTTCGGTCTCTCCCGCGGACACGCCGGGCATTTCTCGCGAACTCTCGGTCTCTCTTGCGAGGTTTGCTTCGCTTTTGTCATATACGGCGCCTCATAGACGTGAACATTATATACGCGCGAGCTCAATTTTGAATCGACTTCTGACAGAAGAGCTGCACGATGAGTGTATCTTGTAGTACAGGGTGAAATCAGCACGTACATTCACGATTTGAGGGAAATATACATTTAATAGCCGCGGACAGGCGTCGAATGTCCCTTAAAGGGGCGATTACTCAGCGCCGCAACACGTCTTTATAACACTGATATTGAGCACCCCCATATTGCCAAAATGGTATGATCCTCGTTTCATAACACCCACGAAGATTCGACTATGAGATCGGTGGTCGAATCCAGTCCTGCATATCGATGCATCGAATCTTCGACTATTAGTGGTCACCCCTAGTCTCCACATAACTCCTCTCGGTATGATGTGGTTCCGCTAGCGAGATTCCTATTCGTCGGTATTCTGACTTGGCGTCTCCGTTCCCTCCTTCAGGGAACGAGGGTTACATACGTAACCGAGACGTTTCTCTTAGCACGGCGTTGCTCGGCTGGTGGTCAGTCGTTGTGGTCAGAAGGACAAATAGTTGGTTTTGCGGGTTGGAAAGCCGGATCCTGGATGTCGTTAGCTGGTTGCTACGCGATGGGCATCTCTGTGGCACCACTGCGCAGACTCCAGGGAGTTTTCTACGGCGAGGTTTAGACGGAGTTTTGGAGTGTGGTGATGATTAAAAGCTCTGGTTAGCTCGGAGGATGCTGCATGCAGGCAGGAAAGGCCCGCACGATCAAAGCAGAAATCATCGCAAAACCATGGCAGTTAGTAAAGCACGAAGCAAAACAAAAAACGTCTCAGGTTACGTATGTAACCATGGTTCCCTGAGAGGGAACGAGACGCTGCGTCGAAACGCTAGGGGACGCCTCTGCGTGCCATGTCATGAAGCACTTGTGTAATCAGTCCAATAGCGGGACGACACGTCACGGGCGGGTGACGTCATCGACCAGGAAGCTATAAAGCATGCCCGGACCAAACAGTCACTAGCTTCTGGAAAAGTCGAACAAATCGATCACAGGCATGCCGGGAGTATGGCATCTCGACGCAGCATCTCGTTCCCTCTCAGGGAACCATGGTTACATACGTAACCTGAGACGTTCCCTATCTCGAGGGAACTTCGAGCTGCGTCGAAACGCTAGGGGACCTCAATACCCACGCCGTCAGAGTCCCAAATGTCTGTATGTGTGAATCAAATCCAGAAACACCCGGGACCCCGGTGTAGAGGCTACATCTAGATTGTAAAACCTCACAAATGTATGCGGAGAGGACCACCCAGCCGCATCACATACCTCTGACAATGAAACTCCCGAAATAAGAGCCATAGAGGCAGCCATACTCCTAGTGGAGTGGGCGCGGACCCTCATTAGTGAAGGATGTCCGGCCGACTCATAAGCGAGTGAAATAGCCTCGACTATCCACTTGCTAACCATCTGCTTTGAAGCCGGTTTTCCCTTGCTCGGGGACCCAAAAACACACAAACAACTGTTCTGAGTTTCGCCACAGGGCAGCCCTGTGGACATATGCATATAGGGCCCTGACCGGACATAGCAGATTTAGCTTCTCTTGGTCTTGACTAGTGAACGGAGGCGGACAGAAAGCCTGCAGCATTACTGGTCCCGGCACATTAGTCGGGACCTTGGGAGCATATCCTTCCCTCGGGAAGAGAAATGCTTTTACCATTCCTGGTGCAAACTCCAGACAAGAGGGTGCCACTGCCTAAGTAGGCACCCTCGAGCGTGCCGCAGGTCTGCGCCTCAAGGTACCACGAAGGAAACGCATGACCCAAGGGTGTTTCCCCAATGATGCATTATCTAATGGAATATGATAAGCAGATATCGCCGACACATATACTTTCAGTGTTGACGGAGATAACCCTGCGGAGAATTTTTCTTGTAGGAACTCAAGAACTGAACCGAACGGGCAGTTAACAGGGTCCAAAGCCTGGTGCGTACACCAGGCGACAAAAACTCTCCATTTGAGTGCGTAAAGTCTCCTTGTGGATGGTGCTCTGGAGTGCAACATGGTCTCTATCACCTCAGTAGATAGACCCGTGTTTATGAACTGGGCCCCCTCAGGGGCCAAGCCCACCGTTTCCACAGTTCCGGGCGCGGGTGCAGTACTGACCCCCCCGGCCTGCGAAAGAAGATCTCTCCTGACTGGGATTTTCCAGGGAGGACCTTCTAGGAGAGACATAATGTCGGCGAGCCATACTTGGCCCGGCCAGAGCGGGGCTACCAATAAAAGCTGAACCCCGTCCCGGCGGACGCTCTCCAGCACTCCTGGGAGCAATGCCAGAGGGGGGAAGGCGTACAGACGCAGCCTCGGCCACGTCTGTACCATTGCGTCCAGCCCCAGCAGGGCTGGATGCGTGAGGGAGAAATATGCTGGACAGTGTGTCGTCTCTCGAGACGCAAACAGATCCACCTGGGCTCGCCCAAAGCGGATCCACAGCTCCTCCACCACCTCGGGTGGAGTCTCCATTCTCCCGGCATCACTCCCTGCCTCGACAGGGAGTCTGCCGCTACATACAGGACCCCCGGGATGTACATCGCCCTGAGCGAGAGCATCTTGCCGTGGGCCCATGTTAGCATATGACGCGTCAGCTTCCACACCCGACGCAATCTCAACCCCCCCTGGTGATTTATATACGAGACCACCGAAGTGTTGTCTGACCGAACTAACACATGGCGGCCCCGCAGGTCTGAGAGGAAGTGTTTGATTTTATATGATTGAAACACAGCCATCAGCTCCAGCTGGTTTATGTGCCAGGAGAGCTGACGGCCGCTTAGACCTTGGGCCGAGCGGCCACTCATGACCGCTCCCCAGCCAGTTAGAGAGGCATCCGTCGTTAGCGTTACGCGACGACAAGGAGCCCCCAGAACTGGACCTTGGGACAGGAACCAAGGATCTTTTCACTTCACTAAGGCACGTAGGCAGCGCCGCGTGACCTTGATCAAGCGAAAAAGGGTTTCCCCTCAGGGAGAACCCCTTGGTCCTGAGCCACCACTGTAAGGGTCTCATGTACCGCAGGCCAAAAGGTACCCCGTTGGACGCTGCTGTCATCAGCCCCAACACTCTCTGAAAGTGTTTCACAGTGAGTGACTGACCTAGCTTTATCTGGTTCACGGTATCCAGGATCGTTTTTATCCTGGGAGGGGATAGCCGAGCCAACATTATTTTCGTGTCCCAGACTACCGCCAGAAAAGTAGTGCTCTGCAGCTTATAGGTGCCAGCACACATTTCTTTCCGTTCAACCTTAGCCCCAACAGTCTCATATGGGCGAGAACAGCATCTCAATGCTGAACGCCCACTGTTTCGACTATGCTAACACCAGCCAATCATCGATATAGTTGAGCACGCGAATGCCCTGGAGTCGCACCTGAGCCAGAGCTGCATTCACGCACTTGGTGAAAGTGTGGGGTGATTAAGCTAGGCCGAATGGCAGCACTCAATACTGGTAAGCTTCGCCCCCAAAAGCAAACCTGAAGACCTGTCTGTGCTGCGGAAGGATGGAGATGTGGAAGTATACATTTTTTAGGTCTATTGTGACACACCAGTCCTCGGACCTGACGTGACACACGATCTGTTTTATCGTGAGCATTTTGTTTAGCTGATGCAGATCTAAAAATAGGCCTTAACCCTCCATCCTTCTTTGGAACTATGAAGTACCGGCTGTAAAAGCCCGACTCTCTGCAGAGGGGAGGGACCCGTGTATAGCCTCTTTTCGCAGAAGAGTCTGTACCTCTCGTTCCATGACCAGAGGCTGCTCGGGGGTTACTACCGTAGGAGTAACCCTGCTGAACACGGGTGGGTGTGACCGAACCCTTTTTATAATGTGAGCAGGACCCATTCTGAGATATTCGGCAGAAGTTTCCACGCTGCCAGAAAATCTACTAAGGGAACCAGCCTCTCGAGGCTGGTCTCTGGATTTTCCTGGGTGGTCAGCCCGGTGTCCTGTAACGGATAACCGGCAGGTAGCAACCGAACTGACCGCCCCGGGGCCCTCACGAGAGGGCGCGAACATCCCCAAGCCGCTACGTTTCCGGGCGGACAAGGAGATATATGTTCGCCGGGGACCGCCGCGCCCTGAAGCACCAACGGTGGCAGGGTTGGCAGACCTGACTTCTGACAAGTTTAACAGACTAGACCAGTGATTAAGCAAAGTGTGCAAATCTATTTGCCTTTATTCACGTGAAAAATCTTTAGATGCAATAATTAAACGCAATTAATAAATTTAATTATAAACTCAGTATGTCTCATTTAGTTGGTAACATTTAAATTGGCCACAGTGTGAAATGACAAAATCATATAATAGAATATAACAGTATAACTACAAGCAGGTAAGCACTACAAGATGTTTTTGAAATCATTAGAGAAAACGACAAAATTACTTATTCACAAAATTACGTGTGTGAATAAGTGCTGTTTAAAATGTGCTTGCACCCGATCATATTCAGTAGAAGGTAAAAAAAAAAATTCCCTTAAACTTTAACATCCCGCTCATGCCCATCGCCGTGATCTGTATAACGCTGGTTGTTTACCGTGAGTTCTGAACACTGCACCATGTGCTTATTTAAATCTTTTCGTTTCTACACATATTAGGCTACATATTCCTCATGTCTGAGGCAAGCCTGCCGAGTTTCAGTTTATTTGAGACGCGCTTCGGTTCATGATGAAAGCGATGGCTTCCGCGACCTAGTCTACTTATTTATTTCTTATTAATTAAATACATGCAATTAACCGAAGAAACCTTTATTAAAATTAAGAGACAATTTGTACAAAACGAAAGAAAGGCTTTTTACAAAACAAAACTTAATATTAAACTAAATATAACCACCAAAATCATTTCTGACCCACTCGCATCTTTGCACTTATAGCCTATCATAATCAGATGAAATCTAAAAATAATATTATAATATTTAAACATAAATATGAAGAAAAAAAACATTGTTTAATGGCTACAACAAGTATAGTAAGCTGCAGATTTATGTCATGTCTGAGCTGGATTTGAACGAACATCATTTTACCGGTGGGTTCACAGTAGCCTATATAAATGCATGCGCACTCGCCTTTCAATTATGCAATGCGTCGGCATAACATGTTTCTTTGTTTCATAATATAAGAATAATGTTGGGAAACTTGTGTCATGTGCTCTCTGCTTGATTTTTAATATTTATATCATGTTAACCAAGAATAGTACTTTAAAATGTATTTCTACTGAGTAGTGCGCCATACAAACAGACACAGACCGGAAGTTAACTTCGGGCCAGGCGCGTAACCGTAGCAACGCGCGTGCGTTCGATGAAACCGTCTATACCATAATGATGTGATTGAGATCACTCATTTATGTATGTATAATTTTTATGCTGATAATAAATAAAAGAAAAAAGAAATGTAAAAGTTGTTTATGATTCCTTTATTTGTTACACACACACAAACACACACACACACACACACACACACACACACACACACACACACACACACACACACACAGACACACACACATCAGGATAGATTAACACGTCTGAAACATTTTAGAAAGCACGGAGTCTCGCTGCAAGACAAAGGGAACTCTCGCTGCGTCGGCTGACACTACGGGGAACGCCTTCAGCGTGACAGGTATCTGAACTACTATCAAATCATGGCAATCATGTTAACCGGCAACAGCCTATGGTGTCATCAAGGTGTGACCAGGAAGTATATAAGGGTGCCCTGCAAACATGACACCAGGTTCTTCAGGGACTGTCTTGTTTGAATGCTTCAAGTCAAAAGGTAGGGCTTGGGTTGAGCTGTACTTCGCAACCTTTTGCTCCGTGAGGGTTTGGTCGGATGCTCCCCTGAAGCCTAGCATGGCTGGCAGGCCACTGGATAAGCAGGTCCACGCTTGTAGGCACTGCCAGTGAGACTGTGTCTTCACACAGAGGGCTCTGTGGGCCTCTGGGATGGACCGGCCCCAAGGGGGGCTTATGAAGGCGAGCTGGCTGTGAGCAGCCAGCTTGGGCAGTCCGGGATGTTGACTCCAGGACTGGTGGTATGGCCGCTGTGTCCCCGGACTGACAGTAGCTTGTCTGCTGGATGACGAAGAACTGGACATCCAGTAAACACCTGGGGACACATCCTATCTAGGGTTCATATGACCATAAAGAGCCTACTAGTTGACGAGGTTTATGCTGCTGCCGACTTGCTTGCAAGGAGGCTGGATTTTCCAACCGGCCAGAGAGAAGTGGGCTGCTAGCAGGTAGTAGGCCCCTCCAGGCCTCCCCGCGGGAGTTCCCGCTCTTGGAAGCTCAGGTAGTTGGCAGATATTGCTATGGGAACGAGTTCCCAGTCTCCAGCTACCCTGAAGGAACTGGTGTTAACTACTATCAGGTGGTAGGCCTCATCTGGCCTCCCATGAGGGATCTGCCGTTGGGTAGCAGGCTTCACCTGGCCTCCCCTGAGGACGCGTTCCTGGTCTTCAGTCACTGGACTCCTATCAATGGTCTGCTAGCAGGTAGTAGGCCTCACCAGGCCTCACTGAGGACTAGCTATTGGGCTGAGCCTCCCTGAGGGTGAGCTCTGGGACCTCAGCCACCTCTAATGGTTTGCACGAATTGCTAGCGGACCCACCCAGAGGGCTAGTGTCCAGAGGCTCTGTTTTTCAAAAGACAGGATGGGCTAAACTGAAGTGTCCCACATAAAGGACACCAGGTTGGGCCTCCCTGGCGGCATTCTGTGATTTTTTCCCCGAATAGTGACTGGCTGGGGCGCCCTTGGTTCCCCTAGCAACGTACCCTTAAAGGAACCCCTTATGTTGAATGGGTTGGTTCCAGGCCTTTGAGCAGCCTGGATAGGAATATTACTGTATGAAGGTTCATACTGTATGAAAAATGTGCTTGTCCGGAAAAAAGTTAGATTTGTGTGTGTGTGTGTGTGTGTTGTAACTTATTCTGAAGCAATATTCTCAGTGTTTAATCAGATTTGACATATTTTAAATCTGCATATTTGCGATATTTTACCTTTATAAAGGGCATTTTCCCCTAATCTTATAAAATATAAGAGTAACACTTTAGAATAACGTTCAGTTGTAAGTCATTCAGGGGCGTAGGAGCGACTTTGACATTGGGGGGGGGACATTTTCGCCACTATGAATCAACGTCCATCCCACCACCATAATAGTAACAGTATAGTGACGTGGTACAAAATGCATAGAATCACAAACAGCAAATAAATAAACAAAATCATCCGTTTATCATCTGTTTAAATCATCTGTTTATTATTACACAAATATTGAAGTTGGGAAACATAAAATTGTACAAACCCCTCCTGTAATTGCAGGCAGAAAGGAAAGCAGCACTTTAAAAGGCAAATATTTGATTCGTAACCCCCAAAAACACAAAAGTCACATACGGCTTTGGAAACAAGCACTTGGAACTATAACTATTAAATTGTATCTATCATTATTATCTCCATATCAATAACATTTTCTGTGTGTATCAGTGGAGTTTTGCTGACATCTAATGGGGAAACTTTGGCACTGCACCCAAACAAACTGACAAAGATAAATTTTGAGTTCCCTTTCGAAAGGGAACTCGAGCTGCGTCAGCTGACGCTATGGGGGGAACGCCTCCAGCGTGACCGGTGTCTGAGCTACTATCAAACCACAGCAATCCTATTGACCAGCGACAGCCTATGATGTCATCAAGATGCGACCAGGAAGTATATAAGGGCGCCTTGCAAACATGACACCAGCATTTTCGTCTTCAGGGACTGTTTTTGTCTGAATGCTTCAAGTCAAAGGTAATCCAGATTCATTTATTTTCTGCCTGGGATTAAGAGCATGCACAGTCAAGCTCTTGTGGAGTCATTTGTTCGATTGTGTGTAATGTGAGCGAAGTTTTCAATCCGAGATCGCTCCGTTCTCGTCTAGCGCTCTTCCTGAGGGAAGAGCGTTTTTGCCTCTGAGATTAGTGATGTGATCCCCGATCACGCTGAGGCTGAGTGCGGATGCACGTCACAGTCCCTCGGATGGGGTCGCCGATCGCCGCGAGGGGATGTTTCCCTCCGGCGATCTAGCGACTGACGAGACTAATCACGAATGCTCGTAGGGATGGCTGGTGAGAAGGGAAATTAATTTCTCAGCCATCCTGACTGTGTATGCTGAGCCGATGGCTGTTATGAGTGCGCTGCATGCAGGCTGCGGCCGTCATGTGGGCGCATTAAAGGAGAGATCGCTCGTTTAAACGGAACGATCGATTTCTCCCCGGCCATAAAACCGTCGGCTCAGTTGAGCTTTTCCATTCCTTCCTGATCTCCTGACTGAGATCGTGAGGGTATGGAAGAACCCATGTTCAGTGTATTCACGGACATCAGCGGGTGTTAAATGCTGATGTTTGGAGGATGGGTGGATATGGGTATGTGTTCTAGCTCCAACCCTGCCATCTGAGCTTCTTTCAACTATGTTTCAAGAAGTTTAGATGGCGGGGCATACACGGCAGCGGGTCAGCCTGGTGCTACTTTTACGCCGTGTCGGTGTTGCAAGTATACTGGGAAGACCTGCTGAGGGATCTCAATCAGGGAAAATACCCTGACCCGCGGCGCAGCTGTGCGCCATATCAGCGATAGCAGGGCCTGAGGGCCAGTGTCACAGAAGCGCGGGTGGTGGTGTCCGAGGACCCGCACACCGCTGAGATCCGGGTCCCAGGCAGACGGGAGGCGTCACGGTATACGGACCAGTGACGGGGCCTGAGTGCCAACATCGCCTCTCATGCTCACCGCGGTTAAGGGCGGGGCGCAAAGAGGCGGACTCCCACATAAGAGGAATAGTATCACAACGCTGTTGGCGTGAATGAAATATCCCTCCCTTAGGTGGGTGAGTTAAGAATTACATCTCATTTACTGCTCTTCTTCATTTTCTCCCCAGGCGCTTCTTACATCCGGCCCTGAGGGGGGCCATGACGATGATACTCTAGACCCCGCCTGGCTGGGCTGTGAGAAGCGCACCCTCAGGCGGTTGCGCTCCTAAACATGCATACTGTGAGTAAAACTTATGTGTGGATATCGTCGCGCAGGAGGCGAGCTGGTAAGTCAACATTTATTATTTATGTTGTGTGAGACTTCATGCTCCCCGCCAAGGGTTTGGGGATCACGGTATCGATGGAGGACACCATAGGGCCCTGTAGTTCCCCTGTCCGGTGGCTAGAACGATTTTTTAGATGCCGTTATGTGGTATGTCTAGAGCTAGCTTTGCTAGGAGAGAATAGCCGCCATTGTATGTACAGCTGTGCGAACAGTTTTTTTGCCTTCTCTCTGTGTGATGAAGCAGTATTGAGGCAACCGCTCATTCTTGTAGGAATGGGCTGTTGTTTTAGGCGAGTGTGCTCTCCTAGTCAAACAGGAAGCTCTTAGCCACCCCAGGGTAAAGCGGTCAACGTTGCCCCTCGTGGAATTTCATAGACCGGAGGGTGAGTTTAGGCTTACGCACGAACTACAGATTTATGTCTAGCCTCGCAGGGCTTGGACAGAGTATTATTGAGGTTTTTTCGCTCCCCCGAGCCGCGTATAATACTCTTATGTAGGCTGGCCCTCTCCGGGCCACTGCATCGGTTGGCCTAGGCTTTTGCGGGATGGGGGGCATTTCTTTCCAAAGAAGGAAAGTAATTATCGCCCGAGGCCCTCGGTTTGAATATTGCAGGGCATTTTCTTTCGCATCCCTAGTCAGCCTCCTCTTACATTAGAGTCGTCCGGCCAAGGCCCGCCCCCTTCTCTGCGTTTTGGGTTTTTTAGTAATGCAGGTTGGTGTGAAGCAGAATGAACAGCGACTTAGCCAGTGGTCGTGGGGCGGGGTTTGGCGTCCCACGCTTGTACGCAGGTGGGCTAGTTTTGCGAAAACCCCGCTTTCCAGAGCTTGTTGTGGCTGCCACCTTCTGGTGGCCCCTGGCCCCATCCTGGAGGATGTTGGGCCGGTGGGTAGCATATTTGTGAATATTTTTTGCCCTCTGCTCTGTGTCTTCTGCTCCACCTTTTAGGGCTCGGGTTGAGCTGCACTCGCAACCTGCGTGCTTCGTAATGGTTCGGTCGGATGCTCCCCTGGAAGCCGAAGCATTGCCATGGCTAACGCCCTAGCATGAACGGTAGGCCGCTGCATGAAGGAAGAGCGGCCGCCCTGACGCAGGTGACGTAAGTTGTACTCCCCTCGCTTTGAGGGTCTAGGTACTTTCTGCTGAGTACACTGCTTTTGGCAATGTGTTTAGGCTATGTCTGTAGGCACTGCCGGATGGGACTGCGTCATCGCATGGAGGACCCCGTGAGCCTCCGGGATGAAGCCAGCCCCAGGAGGGGCATGGGCTACCAGCTGGCTGTGAGCAGCCAGCTTGGGCAGTCCTGGCAGTGGACTCTGAGCAGGAGGCCTCAGCAGGCCTCCTTGCGGGTGAGTCGCGACATCGGGCCAATGTGCGCCTGGGAGGAATATCCCCGACGATGTCGGCTTCAGCAGTACCTCGTCGACAAGCAGAACCATCATGGCCTCCCTGGGGTGATTCCCCAGGTGGTAACTGGATGTCTAGGTCTTCGTCAGCCAAGCAGACAGCCACTGTCAGCCCGACTTGGAGCGGCCAGCATTCATCTGACCTGCCAGCGAGCATTCGTCGCTGGCATGGCTACAAGCCCAGTTAGTAGGCCTCCCTAGGCCTCCCTGAGGGCCTGCTGGGGTGCAGCAGGCCTTGCCGGGCTTCCCTTGAGGGGGTATTCCCGTGCTTCAGGTGTTAGACGGCAGGTAGTAGGCCTCACCAGGCCTCCCTGAGGGCCTGCTGTGGTAGCAGTAAGCCTCGTCTGGCTTCCCCCAAGGGGTCGTTCCTGGGCTTCAGTCACTGGATGATAGGTAGTAGGCCTCGCGGGGCCTCCCTGAGGGCCTGCTGGGATGCAGCAGGCCTCATCTGGCTTCCCCTGAGGGGGTACTCCAGGGAACTAGCGCTGGATAACAGTTCCTGGGCTCCAGTCACCAGATGGCAGGTAGCAGGCCTCACCAGGCCTCCCGGAGGGCCTGCTGGGTTGCAGCAGGCCTCATCTGGCTTCCCCTGAGGGGGTGGTCCAGGGCCTCGGCCACTGGGTGACAGGGATTAGGCCTCGCTAGGCCTCCCGGAGGGTGAGCCCCGGGTTCCTATGACAGTGAGCATGGTTGCTAGCCAGGGCGGCTAGCATGATCTGCTATCAGGTAGCAGGTCTCACCAGGCCTCCCTGAGGTCGTTCCCTGGTCTCAGTGCCGGCTACGAGTAGCCTGGCAAGTAGTAGGCCCTGCGGGGCCTCCCAGGGGGAATGAGTTCCTTGGACGGAGACACATAACTGGCTCAAGCTGACAGCTAGTGGTTCCTGCCATCAGGCTTCAGTCCTAGCCGGCAGCACCTGATGGCGGGCGCATACTCTAGCACGACGAGTTTACACTGCTGCTATGCGGTCCTTACAGGACAGGGACTTGCATAGGTTGCCTACAGCATGGTACCTACCAGGCAGGCTTAAGAGCTCCCCTCTTAGGAGGGTTGTCTGTGAGCTTACGGCCGCCTGGGCCTGGTCAGTTGGTCGTAGGCCCCTCGGGGCCTCCCTGTGAGATCAGCCTGTAGGCCTTCTCAGGCCTCCTGAGCACCCCTGTAATGTATGTGCTCGGTAGATCCTAGGATCGAGCAGCTGACTCCCCTCGCTAGCAAGGGTGGGAAAGCACTACGCTGAGCGCTGTTCTCCAGGATAGCCCGTCTCTGAGTTCCGGCCTGAGGCGGACACTGCCAGTTCGCAGTCCCTCAGCTTGATGCCTCTCCAGAGGCGAGTTTCCAGAGGCTCTGTTGTTAACAGACTGGGCTGGCAGACGGAAGCGTCCCGCATAGTGACGCCAGGTCAAGCCTCCCTGGTGGCATTCGGTGAAGTTCTTCCCGAATAGTGACTGGCTGGGGCGCCCTCGGGTCCCCTAGCCACATTCCCTTAAAGGAACCCCTTCTGTCGAACAGGTTGGTTCCAGGCCTTTGAGCGGCCGGGGTAGGGTACATGAAGGTGCCCCAAGGCCACAGCTCGGGCTATGACCGTAGGGAATGCTGTCACTGACAGCCTAATGTGACCAGAGGGGGAGTGGTTCAGGCATTTCAGTTGAATTTGCTTGTCCTGACAGTTGTCACTGCCAGTAGGCATGCACTCCCCTCGGCATGGCGGCGTGGGTATATCGTTCCCCATAGCGTCAGCTGACGCAGCTCGAGTTCCCTTTCGAAAGGGAACGTCCCCGGTTACGAATGTAACCTTAGTTCCCTGAGAACAGGGAACGAGACGCTGCGTCACTTTTGCCATGCCTCGGGGCCTGCCTGCGAACAGTCCCTTCAGACGAAGAAGCTGGTGTCATGTTTGCAAGGCGCTCTTATATACTTCCTGGTCGCACCTTGATGACATCATAGGCTGTCGCCGGTCAATAGGATTGCTGTGGTTTGATAGTAGCTCAGACACCGGTCACGCTGGAGGCGTTCCCCCCATAGCGTCAGCTGACGCAGCGTCTCGTTCCCTGTTCTCAGGGAACTAAGGTTACATTCGTAACCGGGGACGATATCAACCTCAAATTTGGAACACAACTTTTTTTTATGGCTTTTTAGTTTTAGAGTTTACTGTTTAAAATGCTGTTTCATAGAAAATATATGTTTTATACAAAATATTATTCATAAATCATTTTCATAAACTTAAAAATCTATAACTTTTTTCTATTTTTTTCACTTTTAAAACTTTTAGTTTGGCTTCAACAATAATCTGCCACAGGTCTTCTTTAAAATAAGACCACACTTAAGTTTGTGCTCCCAATATTACATGTTTTATGACAGTTTTTTGACATAAATCTTTTTTAAATTGATGCACAAGGGTTAAATGTACTATGTATGTTAACATTTAGTCAGTTGGAAGTCAGAGTCCCTGCTACTGAAGTCAAAGAGCTTGAATAGGTGCTTGAAAACAATTATTAAGTGGACTCAAGGCTTATGAGAAACTAAGCATATTGTAATATTTCTGTTTATTGATTTGAGGAATTGACATTGAACAGGCAGCAACTCAACCGCCATCCTTGCATTTAATCCATTACAATTATGAATACATTTTAAAACCTCACCTCACACCCTGCTGTGCCACCTGCCTCTCCTTGTCTCTTCCATGGCTGCATCATGGTTCTCCTAATAAATTAACAACTGTAGCCTATATGATATTGCAGACAAATATGGGACTTATATATGATCATTTATGTTTATCTTGGGCTCTTCTGTATGTGGAAAATTTCACATATTCATCATTAATTCCTTTTAAGACCTCACCTCACACCCTCCACCTGTCAGTTCATCTGTAACTACTTTATCACCTGCCTCTTCCCTGATTGTACCAGCCTTCTCCTGATGACACATTATATACTTTTTTAAGTGTATATATAGGCTTGGTAAATGATAGGTTATGATGTTGTCCTGTCCTTGTGTAAAATATGTTGTATATAACTAAAGTTACTTACACTAACCTTACTCTTCGTAAAAAACTCCAGCAACGTTATTTCCTTTGTTTTTATTTTTTTCTGGGGTGGCATTATGCTGAAATTAGATGACAGAATGTTTTACTTTTGCTAAGGTTAACACCGAGAAATCGATTGCCAGCTATATATCTATATGGCTATCTATCTAACTTAACGTTATTTATAACCTTTTCCAAAGCATAGCATAAGTGATTTAATGTCATATGCCTCGTATACATAATTCAATTTTAAAAAGCTTGCTAATTTAAACCACTTGACTGAGACTAATTTACCTCATACAAAGTCGAGTCGTTCAAAATTGGTGCGCGCCAACGTATTTGTATCTTCCTAGTGTAATGTCTAACAATCAGATACTCCGAACGGCAGCAACATAAACAAACGTTACTGCGCGTGCGCGCGTTTGTGGCTCAAACTTAACTTCCGGTTAAGAGAGGCTGTGTTATCTTTCTTATGCGTTATGCCGTTATCATCTTTTATTTTAATTGTGCAACACTATCTTAATGTATATGTTTTTGTTGTTATTATAAATAATCTCCCATTTCTGTCTTCAATATAGAGTGGGGAAACGTCTTCCTTAAAAGGTAGTTCACCCAAAACTGAAAATCCTGTCATTATCTCACCCTCGATCATGTCGATCCAAACCTGTAAATATCTTAAAATTGTGTCCGAAGATGACCGAAGGTCTTACGGGTTTGGAACGACATGAGGGTGAGTAATAATGACCGAATTCAAATTTTTGTGTGAACTAACACTTTGACTTAATGCCGTTTTCTGTACAGTAGCCAAATGCGTGCGTACTCGCCTTTCAATTATACAATGCATCGGAATAACACGTTTCTTTGTTTCATAACATAAGATTAAAGTTGGGAAACTTAAACTTGTAGATTAAGTACCCTATTTGAGATTGATTGTATATGAATGCTATATGCATCACAAAAATCCTGTGCTCTATGCACTGCCATAAATTTTAGCGGTAAACACAAATCCGATCAGTTACTCCAGATGGTATCCACTTGACGTGAACAAATGTAAAGTGATCTGCTTGATCGCATCACGGTGATTGCATAATGCCAAGTGTAAACGCAGCCACAATAAGTTACCTCTACAGTAGATTATTTCTGATTACAAGCAAATACATAACAAGTAAATCACATTAGACATAGAGCTATTACAGTAGACGCCAATGTCATATGCAGTCAGATATGATATTTATGAAGCATTCAAGGCTTTTTGGTCAGTCGCATACTCTTTTTTTTTTTGCGCTGGTGTCATGTGCTCTCTGCTTGATTGTTAATATATCATGTTATCCAAGAATAGTATGTCAAAAATGTGTTTTTCTACTGAGTAGTGCTCCATACTATCTACAGCCAGATCGATAAACAAACACTGGAAGTTAACTTCGGGCCAGGCGCGTAACCGTAGCAACGCGCGTGCGTTATGAAGCTGGTGATTTGCGAATGGTGATATTCAAACATAGCATGAAATCACTCTGGGTTTGACTGGCAAAACCGAATATCTTCTTTGTTGCGCTTTCAAAATAAAGTTCCAAATGTTACAGTTTTTGTCCCTGCGTATAGGCTGATTTTTGGGTGGGACACATGCAGCATTTTCCAATATTGAGGGGGACACGTCCCCCCCTGTCCCCCCCGGTTCCTACGCCAGTGAAGTCATTTATAAGTGGTTAGTTAATGATGAACTAATCATTTACAAAACATTCATAAATGATTATCAAGTGATATGCTAACATTTTATAAATGTTTTGTAAATTCCGTTACAAGTCATTTACAAGTGATTAGTAAATAATTGACTAATGATTTATACATAACTACGTGTTCATTAATGATTAATGAGTGATTTGTTAATTATTTTACTTATATTTAGTAGATTCAGGTATATGTGATTTACAAATGATTAGTTAATAATGAACTAATGATTTACAAAACATGACAATGCATTTCATAAATGTTACTGTTTTGTATGTTAGATAGATTCAGTTAGACATTATTTACAAGTTATCAGATAATGATAATCTAATAATTTACAAATCATAATTATACATTCATAAATTATTAATATGGTAACGATTTACAAATCTGTCATTAGTTAGGCCTATCTTTAAAAAAAAACATTTCATAAAATAATCAAACAGATCCTTAGTAAATGGTTAAGTTACTAGTTAATGTATTATTAATCAACGAAATGTCAATATAATATTATCTCAATAAATTGTTAATCTTGAACAAATGATGATCAAACCATTAGTAAATGATGAGTAGCCCATATAATGTATTGTTGCATATCCCAATGCATCAGATCAATACGCATTTAATTCTTTACATTTGTAAAAGTAGACATGATTTTATAAATATAAATATGCTACTTTTTATTGCAAAAACTGACCAAAAACCGTATAAAAGTATTAGCTCATGTTGTATTCAACATTTTCAACGAAGTCATACGATATCGTTATGTGAAGAACAGAGTTTATCTTAATGTTTTAATCATTGAAATGATCCCTTTATAAATGCATATTTATCCTATTTATCATTCAAATAATACTCCTGTCCTGACCATAGACAGTAAAAGAAATGGACTGAGCGATCCCATTGACGTCAACGGCGAAATAATGAAGTCAACCTAGGGGCACTGATGGCTGAATGAACTGCGCAGGCTCAGACTGAGCTTGACGACGTAGATGTGACGTGAGCCTCCTGTCGGACAGCTGTAGGTCTTCTAGTAGTTGTGGAAAGTGAAAGCTGAATCACGTTGTTTAAATATTTTCTCCCGTTGCTTTTGGCTCACTATGGGCTTCTTCCCATTCTTCCCCCTTGACTTTATCAGACTTTATGTCTCCACGCTCCCCCCGAATGCCTCATAGACAGTAAAGATTGCCTGCGAGCGTCTCCTCAGGTCTATACGGTAATTTCTCAACTGTGCGACAGAGTCGCATTGGTTATGACGCAATCGTTAGCCTATTCAGCTTCCTTAACACCTTCTGCGGGGCAATAGTGTAAGATACAAGGTAATGGAGCCTTTTATGCATTGTCATGTTTCTTTAGAAATAAACAATGGACAAATGGAGTCTTTAAACGTCTCAGATGTAAAGTAATTCACTGTCAAAGTGACTCAAAAATGAATGGGAGTCAATCGGATGCTAACAGCAGGTGATGGCTTGGTTAGCAATGGCAGCCCCTAGGGGTGGAACGCTATCCGAGCGCTAGATTACCCCCTTGGTCCTGACTCTTAGCAGGACGCAATCGGTTACATGACACACGAGAGCCAATGGCATTTTACAATCAAAGCTGAGGTAATGAAGCAATTGGTCACGAGACACATGCCAGCCAATGCTGTCAAAGCTGTCGTGACGTTTCTTCCGGAAGTTCCGGGCTGCAAATTTTGAAATGTGTCAATCATTATTCATCGGCCAGTGGATGGACTCGACGCTGCTGATCGCTTCTGTGGATTTACTTCACAAAAACCAATCGTTTGGCCTCGGGACACTTGGAATATTTGTACTTTTTGAATAAATTGTTCCTGCAGTCGTATCTGCCTGTTTTTTTTATTTATTTTAAAACACAAATGGGTAGTTTTAGGGAAGGGATTGGTTGCGAGTTAAATGCTTTCAGTATTTCGACGAATTACCTATTTACACATTTCTATTGCAACAGGTGAAGAATAGCAGAATTTAATTTTCACATTTAATGTTACATTTGTTGTAGAAATCAATTGACACATTTGCAATGGGTGAGAAATATCTACAAATGACGTGTAAAACATTTAAGTAATGAATAGTCTACACTTTAGATTAGGGGACGCTAAAAGCATTGTAAATGCCTTGTATACGTGTGCAGATCATTTGTAACGGGTAAGAAATATCTACAAATGATGTGTAAAACATTTACAAGTGATGAATAGTCTACACTTTAGATTAGGGGACGCAGAAAGCTTTGTAAATGCCTTGCGTGTGCAGATCATTTGTAACGGGTGATAAAGATTTGTAAATGATTTATTCATGCGTTTACAACATCCTCTCTAGCAGGTGATGAACACTTTGAGGTGTGTACTTTAATGTAAATGCTGACTGGTGAGGGTATAGACCGCTGTCTTCTCTGACACGTGCACCTGATGCTTCACTGGAGGGTAAACCAGTTCACATTATCACTAGACCCCTCACAGAACACAAGTCTGCACCACTGAGTAAAAGGATTTAACTTAATGCACTGCAATCCCCTGACTTTAAGTCATTCTAAAATGTTTATTAATTTGACAACTAGTAATCTATGATTCTTTAAAAAAAATTGCTTTAGCATAAATGCATTTTGTGGGTTTTAACAGACCAGCTTAAAAATGTAATGATGCATCAATAAATTATATATTCATTATCTACTAATGGTTTGATCATAATTTGTTCACAATTAACAATTGTTTATTGAGATAATGGTACACTGACATGTCAGTGATTAATAATATATTAACTAGTAACTTAACCATTTACTAAGGATCTGTTTGGTTATTTTATGATATGCTATTTTTTAAAGATAACTTACAGATTTGCAAATTGTTAGCATATTATACTTAAACATTTATGAATGTATAGTCATGATTTGTAAATTATTAGTTTATCATTATCTAATAACTTATAAATAATGTATAACTGAATCTACAAAATATACAAAAAAGTAACAATTTAGTAACATTTATGAAATGCATTGTCATGTTTTGTAAATCATTAGTTCATTATTAACTATTAAACTGTAAATTACTTATAACTTAATCAACTAAATATATGTAAACAAATCACTCATTAATCATTAATGAACACGTAGTCATGTTTCATAAATCATTAGTTAATTATTTACTAATCACTTGTAAATGGCTTGATTAGTGTTGATTAGATGATTAGTTCATCATTAACTAACCACTTATAAATTACTTACAACTGAACATTATTATAAAGCGTTACCAATATAAGCTATGCTTCAGGTTTCATATTATATTCTTAAATTTGATCTAAATATTAAATTAAAATAAGACACTATAGGGATGTTACCAATCAAAATAAATTATTTACCCAGAAAAATTACTACTGCATTAAATATTGTTATGAGATTTATATTTTTGAATAAACAAAATAAATGTTGAAAAATATAGGAAACTAAACCACCAGTAGATGGCAGTAGGTTAGACTTAATGAGTGAGTCATTAGCTGTGTCCCAAAGTGAAGGGTGCACACTTCGAAGGCCATGCACTTCGAAGGCCAGGCCAGGCCATGCCTTCAAAGTGCACGAAGTGCATGAAGCTGCACGAAGGGTGAACCGAGGAAGAGGGTTGCCAGGTCTGAATAACAAAACCCCTCCAATAATTATTCAAAAGTATCGGAATCACGGCCAGAATAGGCCACCAGTGTGTGCCGCTATGACGTAATCGCACTTCAAATGCGGCCTTCCAGAGTGCGCGCACTTCACTTTGGGACACAGCTACAGAGTCATTAATTTAAACGATTAATTTAAATGACTGATTCCTTTAAGCATGAGGCAGTCGTTTACGAACAGGTTATTGAATATTTGATTCAACCACTGTATCATTCAGAACACGTGAGACACGTTATGGTTCTGCTGTTTGGAACTTTGTTGCTTCAAATCTTTGTTTGGAACTATTTTGCAGCTGAAATAGAACACAAACACTCAATATTGCATCTAAAATGTAAGTAACTAATGTTAATGATTGTTTATGGAGCTGTCATAGGAAATAACTGACATTTTCAATCGCGATGGTATACAGGAAAACAGCACATTTGGTTGTGTGATGTTGTTTAACTGTATCATATGTTATAAAGATAACATAACATTTTGAATGTTTACTGCAATTACTGTGTGAGCGGCGCTTTTTTGATTTCTCCTCAAGATTGTCAACAGCGTGTTGTTACCGTCAGTTCATTACATTAGCCTTTATCCATATCCACTATCAGTACACCACTTACACTAAATTAATCCTTTGCATCCTGCAAAGTTAGTTGCTGGGCTGTATTGTTCACTCCTTTAGTTTTGCTGAGCTGCAGGAATGCAGCGTGCTCCTTAATATGGTATTTCTGGATTAAATTGGTAGTATTGCCAACAGAAGAACTAGTTGGCGTGGCAAGCATAAAATATCTCTACACATCCGACTCTCTTGCTCGCTCCATGTTGCTGACACATGTGAAGCTGACGAATGACGTAGGGTTCTGCTGCGATAAAAAAAAAAAAAAAAAAAAAAAAACAACAACACCTGGATCGGCCTGTGGATCTGTTCATTTTTCCGATCCCCGATCCAGCTTTGTCGTCAGTATCACGGCCGATATCCGATACTAATATCGGATCGGTGCACCCCTACTAAAAGTACACAGCTCGTCTTCAGTGGAAGGAAGCTTTTTTCCATCACGTGCAACCAATATAGAAAGCACTGAGTCATTAGTTGGGTAAGTAGGCTAAAATAACCTCACGTGCAACCTATTAAGCACGGAATAAATATTTTACATTTTTTAAACGGATTTAATGGTTGTTACCAAATGGGCTACCAACATTCTGACCCAAATTGCTTTATCGCCTTTCTGGCTGTTGTTGCAAATGGAAATATCAATGATATCTGTCCATTGGAACGCTATTGCTTTTAATTTAAAACGGTTCATTTAAAGCAATTATTTTTCGAACAGATGGAATTAGAAATACAGGCCTGGCCCTAACAAAAGTCTGCTTCAAATAAAATAAAAGCCTGTTCCCTTCTGCAGTTCAGGTAAATAAAGGCCCCGGTCTTAATTTAAGGAATTACATATCTTTATTCTTGTCTTTTTTTTACAATTACAATTTCAATTTCATGTAGTCGTCGTCAAAATTGTTGGTACCCCTGGTAAATATGATCAAATATGGCTGTAAAAAATAATCTGCATTTTTTATCCTTTTGATGTTTTATTAAAAAATAATAATAATAATCACAAAAATCCAAACTTTCATTTAAGTAAAATAATTGAAAATGGGGGGTAAATCACATTACGAAATAAATTATTTTCTCTAAAACATGTTGGCCACAATTGTTGGTACCCCTAGAATTTTAAATGAGTAAAATATCTCTGAAATATATTTACATTTTTTTTTTTTTAGCACACCAGGGTGACAAGGAACATGAAATTGTCCAGCTATGATGTCTTGTTTCACAGGAGTATAAATATAAGGAGGCATAAAAGTCAAATTCTCTTAATCATTTATCACAATGAGTGAAACCAAAGAATATAGTTCCCTTTCGAAAGGGAACTCGCGCTGCGTCAGCTGATGCTACGGGGGGAACGCCTTCAGCGTGACAGGTGTCTGAAATCGCTATCAAATCACAATCCTACTGACCATCGGCAGCTGGTGATGTCATCACCGTGCGACCAGGAAGTATAAAAGGGCACCGTGCCAACATGACGCTATCCTTTCGTCTTCAGGGACTGTTTTGTCTGGTTCGCTGGAAAGTCTAAAAATGAAGTGCACACGTAAAGTGAAGGGAGCGTACAGGAAGTGCGCTGATCTGTGTCCCAGGTTTCTCACGCCTGAGGACACACACACCCTTTGTGTGCTCTGCCTGGGGGAAGAGTACGCGCGGGAGGTTCTCGAGGGGGCTTCCAGCGCAAACTGCGAGCGTTTTCCATTGAGGACGCTCCGCTCTCGCCTGGCCTTCTTCTCGAGGGAAGAAGAGCCAGCATCTGGGAGCGGGCCCGCTCACGCTGAGACTGAGCGGCGCCGTCTGTCCTGGGGCTCCCAGATGGACCTGGCTCATCGTCTGGAGAGTACATTTCTCGCGGACGATCACCAGGTCGCGAGAGCAGGCTGACGAAGGAGGAGTCGGATGGAGACTCCTTCTCGTCGTCAGCCCGTGCTCTTCCGGTCGATCAGAGGATGGATGAGGGGGAAAATGAAGCTGAGGCTGAATCCTCCCAGCCATCCTGCCCCGTGTATGGGGAGCTGTTAGATGTAATGGGGCGCACGGCGCTGAGACTTCAGCTGCCGTGGCAGAGAGCCAGGGGAGAGGCCGCACGCCCTGACAATTTGGGCGATCGGTTTCTCCCCGACCATAGCTGCCCAGCTCCCGGGAGCCTTCCATTCCTCCCCGACCTTCACGAGCAGGTCGTGGGGGCATGGAAGAAACCCTACTCGGCGCGAATCCATCGACATCAGCGTTTTAACTTCGCTGATGTCGAGGAATTGGCCGAGGCAGGGTATGTGTCAATGCCGCCCATCGACGAGACGTTCGCGAACTATCTCGCCTCCGGGCGGCCATCAACACTAAGAGCTCCAGCCCTGCTGTCTAAACCATTAAAGACGACGCGTCTTAACGGCAGGGCATACACGTCGGCGGGTCAGGCGGCGGCGGCCTTGCACACAATGGCGGTGTTGCAGGCCTATCAAGCCGATCTGCTGAGGGACCTCGATCAGGGGGAGGGCCTACCCCCTGATGCGATGACTGAGTTGCGCCGCACCACGGATCTCTCTCTCCGGGTGGCCAAACACACAGCAGTCGCCATCGGACGGTCGATGGCGGCTATGGTCGCCACGGAGAGGCATCTGTGGCTGAACCTGGCGGACATCGGGTGGAAAGAAAAGGCTTTTCTCTTCGATGCCTCGGTCTTGCCCTCTGAACTTTCCGGCACCTCCGTCGAGGCGGTGGTGGGAAGGTTCAGAGAGGCGACGGGCGCGCTCAGCGGCATATAGAACGTGTTTTCCGCTGAGGTCCGGGGTGGCGCCCAGGCAGGAGGGTGTCCCTGGCCCTTCGAGATCCGAGGATCATCGACTGGGCCAACGCAGCAGCGTGGCCTTGTGTGCACCCCCTCCGTGGAGGAGTAGGACGCAGAAGAGGCGGGACACCCGCAACAGGAGGAGGGACATCGGGGAGAAGAACCGCTTCCAGCGCCGGAAGCGAGGTGGTGAGTCTCCGCCCCCGAGGGCGCGGAAGTGAGTGTTGTGTCCCCTCCTTTGTTTTTTTGTTGTTTTTCTTTTCTCTCCCGGGCGCGCTTTACACCAGGCCGCGCGGGCCGATGATGAGCGGATGTGAGACTCTGACGGCCTGCCAGGCCGGTGTGTGAGAGTGCCCCACCCTCAGGTTAGTGCGCCGAAGCATGCATGTTACATGAAGCGATGAGGCACTGAAGACAGCGGGTGAGTCCCCTTTTAGGGCAAACATTCTTCCTTTCAATGCCGTATGTTTGGACTCTATGCTTCCCTGAGGGATATTTTGTCTACAAAAGAGTGAAGTAATTAACAGTTGGAAATGTGGGCCTGTAGTTCCCCGGTAAAGGTGGCTAGAACGATGTTTGTATAAACACGGAGTGTTTATGTAGGCTGGATGTTTGCTAGCATAGCAACAGTAGTTTATAAGGCTGTTTCTCTTCTGGATATGTGTAATATGAGCAGTTGAGGCCACCGCACATGCCGCGGGCATGTAGCGGCAATATAAACTGATGTATGTTCTCCTGGCGAACTTTTTTAGCTGTAGTCACCTCTGGGTAGCGTTGGCACCTCTGCTAGTGAAATATCTAGATGAATATGTGAGGTTAGGCTAGCGCATAGACCATAGCGCATGGTCTGTCCCAGCCCTTTTTAGGGCCGTTGTTTTTGGGATTATCAGACCGATGCTAGTGCATCAAGTTGGCCTAGGCTGTTGATGGGATGACGGTGGCGTCTCGCGTTGGCATATCGCCCTGGCAGTTGCCCCGGGCTCCTGTCGGTAGTCCCGTAGGAGCTTTGTATCCCTACCCGGCCTCCCCGCAGTAGGGTCAATGCCCACCCCCCTTCTGCATTTGGGGGTTGTTATTAATGCAAAAAGGTGTGTAGCAGAATAAATCGCGACTCAGCCAGTGGTCGTGGGGACGGGGTAGGCGTCTCTTCGCGGTGCGCAGTAGACTGGTTTTGCTAGCACCGCCCCCCAGAGCTAGTGCGGCCGCCACTTCTGGGCGGCCCCCCGGCTTGGTTCAGGGATTGGCCGGTTGTGTGTGTTCAATATCTTTCACTTTTTGCTCTGTGTCTTCTGCTTCACCTTTTAGGGCTCGGGTCGAGCTGTACTTCGCAACCATCGGAAAGCATGGGTTGGTAGGATGCTCCCCTGGAGCCGAAACACTGTCACGGCTGACGCCCTTGCGCGGACGGCGGACCGCTGGACGACCAGACGGCCACCCTGGAGGCAGGTGGCGTAAGTTGTACTCCCCTCGCTTTAGAGGGTTTAAGCCGTTTTATGCTGAGTGCAATGCTGTGGGCATTGTGTTTTAGGTCCACGCTGGTAGGTGCTGCCTGGGAGACTGCGCTGTCGCAGAAGGCTTCTATGGGCCGCTGGGGCGGACCGACTATAGAAGGCTTGCTGGCGGGAGACGCCAGCCAAGGCAGTCCGGGCAGTTAACTCTGGGTCAGGTGGTAGGCCTCGGTAGGCCTCCCTGCGGGTGAGTTCCGACATCGTGGCCCATGTGAGCCGGGGAGGGTTCTCCCCAGCGATGTTGGCTGCAGCAGAAACCTCGTCATAAGTAGGCCCCTTACGGCCTCCCTGGGGATGAGTCCCCAGGTAGTGACTGGATATCCAGTCCTCATCAGCCAGTAGACAGCCACTGTCAGCCCGACTTCTAGGGCTCGCTGAGTTTCAGCACGCCTCACATGGCGTCCCCTGAAGGGGTGACCTAGGGTTCCGACCATTGGTTGACAGGATCTAGGCCACTTTAGGCCTCCTGTAGGGTGAGCCCCGGTTCCCAGGTCTTGCAACAGTGTGCGTGGGTGCTAGCCAGGCGACTAGCATGGTCTGCTATCAGGGACAGGCCGCTTCAGGCCGTCCTAGGGTCGTTTCCCGGCCCTGCGGGGTTTCCGGTGGGATTTAACATCGGATAAGCACCGTTCGTCAGCAATCTAATAGGGAACTGCCATTCGGCAATAAGCCTCTCCAGGCAGCCCTAAAAGACCGGACTGTACGTAGGCATCAAACAGGTCTCCCTGGAGGCGAGCCCCGGGAACACAGCAACTCCCGACAGTTTGCACATTGGCTGGCAGGAAGTAGGCCGCTCCAGGCCGCCTGAGGTTGAGCCACGGGGGCGCCCTCGAGTCCCCTAGCCACATTCTCTTAAGGGACTCCTTCCTTCAAAGTAGTAGGTCCCAGGCCCTCGAGCAAGCCGAGAGTAGGAAACCTCAGTTAAAACTTGTTTAGGTTCTCTCTTAGGCATATAGCTTGGGCTATGACCGTAGGGAATGATGTCACTGGCAGCCTGTGTGGCTAGAGGGGGAGTGGTTCAGACTTCCTGCGAACACTCGTCCAGGCAGTTCTCACTCCCAGTAAGGGGCGTGCACTCCTCTCAGCATGGCGGCGTGGGTATATCGTTCCCCGTAGCGTCAGCTGACGCAGCGCGAGTTCCCTTTCGAAAGCGAACGTCCCCGGTTACGTATGTAACCTTAGTTCCCTGAGAACAGGGAACGAGACGCTGCATCACATGGCCATGCTTCAAGGTGTGCCTGCCCACAGTCCCTTCAGACGAAGCGGATAGCGTCATGTTGGCACGGTGCCCTTTTATACTTCCTGGTCGCACGGTGATGACATCACCAGCTGCCGACGGTCAGTAGGATTGTGATTTGATAGCGATTTCAGACACCTGTCACGCTGAAGGCGTTCCCCCCGTAGCGTCAGCTGACGCAGCGTCTCGTTCCCTGTTCTCAGGGAACTAAGGTTGCATACGTAACCCGGGGACGTTCTGATGTGCAGCAAAAGATTGTTGAGCTTCACAAAATAGAAAGCGGCTGTGGGAAAATAGCTAAAGCACTAAAAATCCCCATTTCCACCATCAGGGCAATAACTAAGAAGCTTCATTTAACTAAAGATATTACAAATCTGCCTGATAGAGGATGTGTGTGTATATTGTCCTAATGCACGGTAAGGAGGAACTTTTAAGTGTACAAAGACTCTCCAAGGATCACAGATAGAGAATCATAGAGATTAGTTGAGTCTTGGGGTCAGAAAGCCTGATTCAAGAAAAATCCTCCTCGCTCATTTATAAACAAACTCCAGCATATTCAGTGGTCCAACACGACTGGAAAGTCAAAAGGGACCTGGTTCTGTGGTCAGATGAAACTATAAAAACAAAGGATAAAACAAACAAAGAAACAAACAAACATGGATAAAACGTACCCCATGCCCACAGCTAAAAATTCCAATGGATTTTTAATGTTGTGGGCCTATTTTTTGCTGGAGGTCCTGGACGTCTTGTTCAGATACATGGTATTATGGATTCTAGCAAATACCAAAAGATAAAAAATCAAAACCTGATGGATTCTGCTAGAAATCTTATAATAGGCCATGGTTGGATCTCCCATTAGGACAATGATCCTAAACAAACATCAAAATCAACACACAAATGTGTCACTGAGCACAAAATGAAGTTTCTGCCATGACTATCCCAGTTTCCTGACACGAACCCTATAGAAGATGTGTGGCTAAACTGAAGAGAAGAAGCACCAACATGGATCTGGAAATCTGAAGGAAATGGAGAGATTCTGTACGGAGGAATGGTCTCTGATCTCTATTCAGGTGTTCTCCAAACTCACCAGGCATTATAGAAGAGACTCAGAGCAATTATCTTGGGAAAAGGAGGTTTCAAAAAGCATTTAATAAAAGGGTACCAACAATTGTGGCCAACGTGTTTTGGAGAAAAAGCATTTATTTCATAATGTGATTTACCCCCCATTTTCAATTATTTTACTTCAATGAAAGGTTACATTTTTGTGATTTTTTAAATAAAAAATCAAAAGGATAATCAATGTAGATTTATTTTTTACAGCCATATTTGATCATATTTACCAGGGGTACCAATGATTTTGACCACCACTGTATGTCACTTCCTCATCAGAGGAAATGTGTGTTTGTTGCATTAATTGGAGTAATTGGCACATGTCCATTGAATCTTCATGAAACAAAGAGACATAAATCTCCCACAGAGGAATTTCCAGCTGGCAAAGCCCAATGGGATTCATTGGTCAGCTCAACCATTGGGGTGTGATTTCTCTAAGATAATACATAGAATATCAAAATCAACTGCAGGCGGTCGATCCTTTTCCCATTTAGCACCTAAACTCTGGAACAGTCTTCTTAGCATTGTTCAGGAAGTAGACACACTCTGTCAGTTTAAATCTAGACTAAAAACACATCTCTTTACTATGGCATACACATTAAACATTTTTAACTTATACCGCGTTTCGACCGCAGGAACTTTACCCAGGAACCAGGAACTTTGGGGTTGTAGTCGGTGTGTTTCGACCACAGGAACTAGGGTCTAAATGATGTTCCGGGTAAATATTTACCCCTCAAAACGGCCCTGCTCACGAGGTGGTACTCTTTCAAAGTTCGGGAACTTTCAGGGGTGGGACTTGGGCGCTGAACATGCTGATTGGTTGAGCTCACGCAGCATTTTATGTTAACCACCATTTTTAAAGGTCTTTTGCGAACACGGTGTCTTCTGCGTTCAGTGAATATTTTGTTTGCAACAATGGAGTTGTTGAAAGAACGACCGCTGGACCGACAACGAGGTTCAGGCTTTATTGAGCGTGTATGCGGAGGAGGACATCCAGCGGGAACTGGAAACGGTGACACGCAATGAAAATGTGTATCTGAAGATATCGAGTCGGTTATGCGAGCTGGGCATTGTTCACACTGGAAAACAGTGCAGAGAAAAGTTAAAGGGGGGGGGGGTGAAACACTCACTTTCAGTCAGTGTCATGTCAATCTTGAGTACCTATAGAGTAGCATTGCATCCTGCATATCTCCGAAAAGTCTTTATTTTTTTAATAATTATATAAGAAAGATGCGCTGTTCCGAGTCTTTTCGAAAAAAGCCGAGCGGGTGGGGGGGTATCGTGTGAGCGGATGACGAGTGCGCACCGCTGTTATTGTGTTGAGTGCGTCGTAAAGCTGTGTCATCACTAACAGCGGGAAAAAAACTTTATTCAAAATAAAAAAATGGCTTTTAATCAGATACAGCCATACATCTATGATCCGGAATCAGACCCAGAGGCTGAAGTTGAACAGGAGCAGCAGCAAAAACGACTAGAGCAGGACGTCTCTATGTGGTACAAGTTATACACTAACTATATAATATGCTTAGCGACTTGTGTTATTTACATATTTATACTTGAATTATATCGTCGTATTTTTTTTCTTTGAAGGTGTACATGTGGGAAGTGCAGTTGTGCACGTGTGTATGTGTGTGTGTGTGTTTACGCGTGGTTTGTGTAGACAATTGTAGTAAGCGGACTGGTTTTGCACGGCAGGCTAGTGTTTACATAAAGACACGGAATAGTAGCACATTTGAATGAAGAAGCGCGCTTATTTAGTATATCATTTTCCCCCACTCTTTGTGTATTGTTGTTTGGAGTGCTTTTACAATACACAAACATAAAGTTACACATATAGTGGCCAGCTAAACAAATGTACACGCACTACACATCACATGCTCCATTGATCAATTAACTATACGTGATCATGTTTGGGGTACTAGATGGGCATAGGCAAAAACAGACATTTGAATCTTACTCACCGCCTGCGGTTCTAACGTTGAGACCTTTATCGTTGGGACTGCTCCATCCTTCAGCATTAGGCGATCGGAAAATCCGGCGTCGAGCTGGGCCTTGTTTATGAAATAGTCGGCACCGAAATGCAGCGAACAGATATAAACATTCGCGCAACTCAGTTGCTGATCTGGAAAAGCAAATTCCATCCACTGTTGCCTTACCGCAGGTTTTTTTTGGCAATCTGTACAGGGCTGTCTTGGTCTGGCAACCAAAAACACACTTTTTTGGTGACATTGTTAATTTCTTGAAGTCACATCACCTGTGCAGCGCAGCCTACGAGCCAGCGCTTTGATGGGCATAGTCTTTGCTCTTCAGCAGGCGCTTTCTGTACTGTCTGTCTATTTACTGTTGTTTTGTCCAGTTGTGAAAGTGTGTGAAAGAGAAAAGTAATAAATAAATGGAAGAGGGTTTAGGCAGTGTGTGCATCCATGTCCCTGCTACATTTTCGGGCTCGGATACACACCTGCTGTGTGTGCAGTGTCTGGGTGTTCAGCATGCCCGGGCGGATCTCGAGGGAGCCGCCTGCGAGCATTGTGAGCGGCTGACACTCAGACTGCTCCGCTCTCGGCTGGCCGTGTTCGATGAGACCTGCCAGCCTCGTGAGCCCCATGGTACTGCACCCGCGGTCGCTGACTTGTCAGAGGGTTTCGGGACTGCCTCGGCACTTTTTAATCCTCTGACAGTTCCGATGATCTTCCTCCCCGTGTGGAAGCCCGCTTGGCGGCATCTTCCCCCGGGTTGGAGGGTCCGATGCTTCAGCTGTCTGATTCTGAGGAATTAGATGTGCTCAGCATCGAGGAGGGTGACGTTAAAACACCATACACACTGCTTCATTCATAAAATAAGGTACTCAGGCAGTCCCCGAGGGGGCTGCCTGTAGTAACCCGGTGTTCTCCGTTCCTGTGCGGAAGCCCTCGATGCGGCTCTTCCCCGGGATGGAGAACCAGATGCTTGAGCGATCTGATTCTGAGGAATTAGATGTGCTCATCGTCGACGGAGTGCAGAAAACGAGAGCTCGCCACCTCATAATGCAGGCTCGATCTCGGGTTGCCAAGGCAGCGCGTGCATTACGGGTCTGCAACAAAAGTGAACACACGCTATCTGTGTACATGTGATACTGTTTAGCGAGGCATGCAGTCAGCTCCTGAGGGTGCTGGCTGTGGTCGTTGAGAAATATTTCGCAGCGTACAGAAACGTGCGTTTTCGAGTGTTTCAGCCTCGCGCCTGTGGTCTTTCATCTCGAGGGATGAAAGCCAAATATGTTGGGAACGAATCAAATCTCGCGTTGCTGAGGCAGCGTGGAGATGACGATTAGTTAAATACATATTTAAACAGTATGGTCTGGTGATTAGGGCTGCATTTAATTCTGAGGAATTTAAATTAAACATTATCTGACTTTGAAGAGTTAGATATGTCTATTCAGCCAATCAATTCAACATGTTCACTTGACGGATGATTATGGTGGCATTAGGTCTGAGGAATTAAATGGCTATATGGGTGTTTTTGGTGGCATTTAATTCTGTGCAATTAAATAAGATTTATCTGACTTTGAGGAGTTAGGTATTTCAGCCTATCATCCAAATTGTGTTCACTTGTATGTTTATTGCTCCCGGGGAGCGATCGAGGTCGCCTCCTCAGTGGAGTCTTCTGGAAGTCGATGCTGTGATCCGCCGTCTACGATGCTCGGGCCACATTGGCTTCCAGCGAACGCATGCTGCTCTAGCCACCTCTGCAGCTGGGCAGCGAACGCGTTCGCACACCGAAAATCCTCTCGACTAAGCCCTGCCGGGTGGCCGCTTCAGGGGGTTGGGCAGGAGGCTCGGTGGGTACCAGAGACCAGCCTTGAGAGGCTGGTTCCCCTAGTAGAGTATATCAGCGCATAGTTATTATGCTCCTGAATATATATGCTTGGGCCCTGTGTACAGTGGGCATAGGGAACTGATTGCAGTTCAGTGTTCCAATACCGAAGTCATCGGTGTGGTCTGAAATGGTGGTGTGCCCAGCCCAGTGGCCTGCTGGCCAGCCCCCTCTCCCGGGGAGCGATCGAGATCGTCTCCTCTGTGGAGTTTTCTGGAAGTCGATGCTGCGATCCGCTGTCTACGACGCTCAGGCCACATTGACTTCCTGCAAACGCCTGCTGCTCTAGCTGCCTCTAGGAAGACTGCAGCTGGGCAGCGAACACGTTTGCACACCGGAAAATCCTCCCCGACTAAGCCCTGCCGGGTGGCCGCTTCAAGGGGTCGGGCAGGAGGTTCGGTGGGTACCAGAGACCAGCCTTGAGAGGCTGGTTCCCCTAGTAGAAAATCTCGGCGCATGGTTATGCTCCTGAATATATCTGCTGGGGCCCTGTGTACCATGGGCAAAGGGTAGAAACTGCAGTTCAGCGTTCCACCACCGGGGTTCATCAGTGTGGCCTGAATAGTTGTGTGCCCAGCCCAGTGGCAGGTTAGGGAACAGGAAGTGTGCTCCCTGATGGTAAAGGAGGCTATATAGTGTATCCCTTCGCCAGACAGGGAGTCCGGCTTTACGGTCGCTACTTAAAGGGGGGGTGAAACACTCAGTTTCAGTCAATCTCATGTCAATCTTGAGTACCTATAGAGTAGTATTGCATCCTTCATATCTCCGAAAAGTCTTTCGTTTTATCATATTTATAAAATAAATATGGGCTGTACCGAGTCTTTCCGGAAAAAACCGAGCGCCTGGAGGCGTATCGTGTGGGCGGAGCTAAAGAATGACGAATGTGCACAAAGCGGTGATGTCCTCAAGCGTGGAGAAACCCATCTATCTCAGCTAATACAGATAATGATACAGAATCAAATCTGAGGCAGAAATAAATTGAACAGGAGAAACGGCAACATCAGGATGTCCGTCTCTGTGGTATGTACTGTATTTAGGGGCCTTTGTGTGTGTTTACGCGCAGTTTATGAGGACATGATTCGGTTTATGGACTATTGTATCCGTTAGCGCATTTGAATGACGAAGCACGCGATCGTATCGTTTACTGATGTTTACTCATGCGACTGTAGCCAATAGCAGAGACATTTGAAGTTGATTTACTCACCGGCTGCTTCCAAAGCAGGACCAAACTTTATCACTGGGGCCGCTCTGTCAAAAACACACTTCTTTGGTATGATTTGGTGAAGTCCTGTGACAGCAGTGACCGTGGAAATCCACTTTGCGACGCGACTGAAGCGATGCCTTGAAGCTTCCCGTCATTTCTGCGTTCAAATCGGTTCAAATGCAGTGCTGCCTTCCCGGAATGCTGTGCTGAAGCGTTGAAGTCGCTCGACGTCACCCATAGGAATAAAGTGGAGCGCAGCGCGTCATAAGTGTTCACGGACGACTGGATCTGCACCTGAGAGACTGTTTACAGCGTGCATTTCCTCTCTCTCCCTCTAGTTACGCGCGCCCTACCGGGAGAAGAGCCCATACAGCCCATACAAGGACCTTCCGATCTATTTAACGTCAAGTCGAGCCATACTCGAAAAAAACGTCCAACATTAGTTTTTGAAACTTTGTCTATGTTTAGGATGGGAATCCAAGTCTTTAACAGTGTAAAAAGCTCAGTATGCATGAAACAGCATTTCACCCCCCCTTTAATGGTTCCCAAAGAGGATGGAACGGTGCGTCTATTATTAAATCGGAGGTACTTGAACCGTTCTCTGAGGAGATTCAGGTTCAAGATGCTCACTATCCCATCGTGAGTCAGATCCAGTTCGAGGACTGGTTCGTCACAATGTATCTAAAGACGCATATTCCATATCTCCATCCTTCCTGCCCACAGGAGGCCTGAGGTTCGCTTTCGGGGGCGAGGCGTACCAATATCGGGTTCTTCCCTTCGGGACTCGACGACGATGCGGACGCAATGTTCCCCGCACGTATCGTGTCCATACTAGGCAGCCTCACTGTTAAGCAGTTCCAGAGACTGCTGGGTTTCATGGCAGCAGCGTCCAGCGTGATGCCATTCGGCCTGCTCCACATGAGACCCCTACAGTGGTGGCTGAAGACCAAGGGGGAATCCCTTCCATGTAATCAGGGTAACGCGCAGATGCCTTCGTTCCAGTGGTGGCTGAAGTCCAAGGGGGAATCCCTTCCATGTAATCAGGGTAACGCGCAGATGCCTTCGTTCCCTAGTCATATGGAAGAAACCTTGGTTTCTGTCCCAGGGGCCAGTGTTAGGAGCGTCCTGTTGCCGGAAGTCTGTTTCAACAGACGCCTCCCTCACTGGTTGGGGCGCGGTCATGGACGGCCGTGTTGCGAGGGGGCCCGTGGGAGGGCCGTCATTCCTCCTGGCACATAAACTGCCTGGAGATGATGGCGGTCTACAAAGCTCTCAGGAGCTTTTTCCCGGACCTCCGTGGCCAACATGTCCTGGTACGGACAGACAATACGGCTGTCATAGCGTACCTCAATCACCAGGGAGGGTTGAGATCGTGCCCTCTATGCAGTTTGGTGCATCTAATTCTCCTGTGGTCCCAAGGGAAACTGTTGTCCATCAGGGCAATGTATGTCCCGGGGGTCCAAAATCAGGGAGCAGTCATCCTGTCAAGGCAGGGGCTGAGGCCCGGGGAGTGGCGGCTCCACCCCGAGGTGGTGGAGGCCATGTGCGAGAGGTTCGGCCCAGTGGAAGTGGACCTGTTTGCGTCTCGAGAGACGTCCCACTCTCCACTGTGGTTTTCCCTCGCGCATCCAGCCCCACTGGGGTTGGATGCCATGGTGCAGGCTGCGTCTGTATGCATTTCCCCCGATTGCTCTGCTCCCGGGAGTCCTGGAGAGGGTTCGTCAACAGGGGGTCAGCCTACTTCTGGTGACGCCTCGTTGGCCGACTCGAGTTTGGTTCTCGGATATCATAGCTCTGCTGGCAGGTCACCCGTGGCAGATTCCTCTGAGGAGGGATCTCCTGTCTCAGGTGGCGGGCACAATATTTCACCCCCGGCCGGAGATTTGGAACCTTTGGGTCTGGCCCCTGAGGGGGCCAGGTACCTAGAGGCTGGCCTGTCGGCAGAGGTGGTAGAGCCCTTACTCAGTTCCAGGGCTCCGTCTACAAGGAGACTGTGCAGCCTCAAGTGGAATGTCTTTTCCACTTGATGCAGGGAGCGTGAGGTGGACCCAGGTAACTGCCTAGTGGCTTCAGTGCTGGAGTTCCTCCAAGATCGCTTCTCTGCGGGTCTAACCCCATCCACACTCAAGGTGTATGTGGCTGCCATTGCGGCTTTCCACACGCCTTTGGGTGATGGGCCTTTGGGTAGGCACCAGCTGGTTGTACAGTTCCTCCGTGGGGCTCGGAGGATGAGGCCTGCAGCTCGGTCCAGAGTTCCAACCTGGGATCTGGCAGTGGTTCTCGGAGGGTTGGCTGAGGCCCCCTTCGAGCCACTGGAGCTGGCAGAACCAAGGAACCTGACCCTTAAGGTGGCTTTTCTCCACGCCATTACCTCTCTTAGGAGAGTGGAAGATCTCCAGGCCTCCAGGCCAACGCCAACTTGCCTGGAGTTTGCCCCGGGTGGAGTAAAGGCCATCCTACATCCTAGGCCGGGCTATGTGCCTAAGGTCCCATCAAGGGTGGTCAGGTCATTGGTTCTGCAGGCATTTCATCCTCCGCCTCATGTGACGGCGGAAGAAGGGAGGCTTCACCTACTCTGCCCGGTTAGGGCACTTAGAGTCTATTTGGAGAAGTCTGCACAATGGAGGAGATCTCAGCAGCTGTTAGTGTGTTTCGGCTCACCCAAGAAAGGGTTGCCTGCTTCTACTCAGACAATCAGTAACTGGATTGTCCAGGCAATAACCATGGCCTATCGGGTGCACAGTTTGCCTTCACCCTTGGCCGTGAGGGCTCATTCCACCAGAGGCATGGCCTCATCAGTGGCCCTCCTTTCTGGGGTCCCCTTGCAGGATATCTGTGAGGCGGCTGGGTGGGCCACCCCACACACTTTTATCAGGTTTTTCAGCCTGGATCTCCCTGCGACACCTGGCGCTAGGGTTCTCCAGTCCTAGTTGTGCCCGGTTTCCGGCTTCACACTAGGGCAGGCGCTACCCTCGGTGTGGCCTAGTGGGTACTCATCCCCATTTGGTCATTCCGATGTAGTGGGAAGTTCCCTCGATAAGGGAACGGCTCGGGTTATGTATATAACCCTTTTTCCCTGAGAGGGAACGAGCACTGCGTCGCGCCGCCACACCTCGGCACGCCTGGAGCGCATGCTTCAGAGCAATAACTGCCGCCATTATGTGCCGGCTCCCCTTTTATACTTCCGGGTACGCCGTCGGAATGACGTCATCATGCACACCAATCAGATTGAACTAGTTTCTATTCGGACTTCAGATTCGCTGATGCTTAGGGAGCATCCCCATTTTGTCGTTCCGCCGCAGTGCTCGTTCCCTTTCAGTGAACAAGGGTTATATACATAACCCGAGCCGTTTTCCCCTGCTATCACCAGTAGCCCTCGTCCCATGTCTCCTGCTGAAATGCACACACACCGATGTAAAAAGCTGACTAAAATATATATATTTAAAAACTGACCTGTAACTGATTTGTAGTCCTTAATAGTTTAGAAACGTTGCGTTGTTTTTGATTGTAAACTAAAAATTGCCCATGATAAAAATGTGCAAACTGGGCACGTTTTTCAAGTATATACTCTACCAGTGTTTTTCTTTGGAAAACTTTTACTTCACTACATTCCAAAGCATAATATATAATGCCATACTTTTTACTGCACTACATTTCATAAATAAAAGTTGTTGTTTTTTTTACCTTTAACTCCTTATTGTATTAAACATAATACTTTCTTACTGTGTACCCAAGTAAAGAACACAGATAAAGTACATATACTTGAAAAATGAAATTACTTGGAAAGTAAAAATACTCCACTACTGTGAAGTTTTTGATTTTGTGGTGGAAACACTGTAAATAATGAATTGATGGTTTCTAGTGTTTCATGGTTTGCTTGTGTATTTATTGATATATGTTTTTGTACACTTGTCTATTTAGGGAAAAGGAAAAGGGATTCCTGCAGCGTGGACAAGAACAGTGTGACCAAAATATGCAGCTGTTACTTGCGAGCCAGGCTGAGGAGAGAGAGATGAGGAGGCAAGAGTTGGCATTCCTACAGTCGGAAGCAGAAGAAAGCAGACAGCAACAGAGGGACTTTCAGGCCGGTTTTCTGTCGGTTCTTGGACAGTTTGTCCAGTCTTTCAAAAAGTAGCTCCAACGACCAGCCGCTTGATTTTACACCAACCGTCTCTGATTGCACTTTAAAAACACTATTTTCTATATTGTATAGTTTTGGCACAGCTCGGCTGTCTGGTTGAGCGCACCAGGGACATGAATGGCCCGAAGTGACCTCAGCTGCTTCTGACTCCACAGGAGCAGGTGGCGGGCGAGTTGGAACATGCGACGGGAGTGTAGACCACCCTGACGGTTGATGTACGCAACGGCCGCCATGCTGTCTGTACAGACCAGTACATGTTTGTCACGTAGCAGCCCCTTGAGGCGGCGCAGTGCCAAATGTACTGCTAGCAACTTGAGGCAATTGATATGCCAATGCAGTTGCGGTTCTGTCCACAGACCCGCAAATGCCTGCCTGTTGTACGTGGCCCCCCAGCCCGTGGTAGAGGCATCCGTGAATAGCACAGCATGCCTGCACACTTGCTCTAAGGGCACCCCGGCCCGGAGAAACGTCGTATCTGACCAAGGACTGAAAGTTCGGCGGCAGTACGGAGTCACTGGGACCCGGTACTGGCCGCTCTGCCACTCCACCTCGAGACTCGGCCATGAAGCCAGTGTTGGAGTGGTCTCATATGAAGCAATCCGAGCAGCGTCACCGCGGCTGCAGATGCCATATGCCCCAGGAGCCTCTGAAAAAGTTTCAGTGGGACCGCTGTTCTGCCCTTGAATGTATTCAAGCAGTTCAACACTGACCGGACTCGCTCCTTTGTGAGGCGCGCAGTCTGGCTGACCGAATCCAGCTCCATACCGAGGTAAGAGATTCTCTGAGTAGGACAGAGCTTGCTCTTCTCTCGGTTGACCCGAAGGCGCCACAGGCTGAGGTGACTGGGCACCATGTCCCTGTGTTCGCACAACTGCTCCCGAGACTGGGCGAGAATGAGCCAGTCATCGAGATAGTTGAGAATGCGAACGCCGCGTTCTCGGAGTGGAACAATGGCTGCCTCCGCGATCTTCGTGAAGACGCGAGGCGACTGGTATGCCTTTCCCTTGAACGCAAAGCGTAAGGAGGATAGAGACATGAAAGTACGCATCCTTCAGGTCGATCACTGCGAACCAATCCTGGGGACGGATGCATTGAAAAATGCGTTTCTGCGTCAACATCTGGAACGGGAGCTTGAGCAGGGCCCGATTCAGGACACAAAGGTCCAGGATTGGCCGTAGCCCACCCCCTTTCTTGGGCACGATGAAGTAGGGGCTGAGAACCCTGTCTTCATCTCGGCTGGAGGAACCGGCTCGTGCGCGTCCTTCACCAGTAGGACCTCGATCTCTGACCGCAAGACATGGGCATCGTTGCTTCGCACCGAGGCGTAGAGGACGCCTTTGTTCTTGGGTGGCCGGTGGCGAACTGAATCACATAGCCAAATCTGATAGTACGGATGAGCCCACGAGACGGTCGAGGGGACTCTAGCCAAGCTCCCAGGGACTGTACCAGCAGGACCAACAGACATGCCCGGGGTTGGGCAGCGCAAAGGAGTGCTCTGGCTCGACTCGGGAGGCCTGGTGGCGGCCCGAAGTGTCGCGCGAGTACTCCTGGTGCGGGCAGAGTGTGGGTGAGAAGGCCAGAGGCGTCCTCGAAGCCAATTCTGCTGCCTGCTGCCCGGAGGCAGGAAGGTGGAGCACTCAGACCCTACTCGGGAGGCCCAAAGGCGGCCCGGAGTGTTGTCTGAGTATTCCAGGTTGGGGCAGAGTGTGGGTGAGAAGGCCCGGAGGTGGTCTCGATGCCCACACTACTGCCCCCTGGCGAGGGGAGGGGAGGAAAGAAGCAGAAGCAGCATCACCTCCCCCCGAGCAGCTCCTGGTCTCCCTAGCCTGTCCGTCTCAGGGTCCCTTGTGCTTGCCTGCCGGTTAGCGGGTCCCTGGATGGGTTGGGCGCCTCCCTCGCGTCCGGCACCCTGCTCCTCCAGTGGAGGCTGCTGCTCGGCTCTAGCAGGGTGGAGGCGGACGCAGGAGGGGATGCCCTCGGCGACAAGCTGGCAGAGGCGCTGCGACCGACGACCGAGCAGCTGGTTGGTGCAACGCCTCCGTCTGCTTCTGGGCCACCAAGAACTACTGGGCAAGTTCTCGATGGCGTCGGCGAGGAGGCCAGCCTGACAGACAGGCTTTTTCTTACGCATATCTGCCAGGTTAGCCCCCTGTTCCTGGACCACTAGTGTGGACATCGCCTGACCCAGGGAGCGTGCGGTGATTTTCGTCACCCCTAGGGCAAGGTCCAACACCGCACGCAGTTCCTGCACAACCCCTGGGTTGGGACTACCCTCGTGTGTGCAGGGCAGAGGGCAGTGAGAAAGGGAATTTTTTTTTATTTTTTATTTTTTATTATGACCCTTTTGCGTTCCAAATTTCCCTCTCTCCGATGCAGCAATTGACATCTGTCCTCTGCCAAAGCCCAAAATGAAATGCTAAGACCCTTTTTCTTTTTTAGGATCAGCAATTCCATCTTTAACTACAAGCAAGCATGCGAGACAGTGAACGTGGCCGTCAGAACAGCACACAGCGCACTGAACGCTCAAGCCTCTATGAAGAAGGCAAGGCCCTGACGTGGTAATGTTCTCATGAGAGAATCCGAACCACCCACGAGTCTCAGCATGCTTTTGATGTGATAGAGGAGTGGGGGCCCGAAAGGGATTTACCCGGCGGGGAATTCCCACTGTAATCCTCAGGCCACCAGCGCTTATCAGCCAAAGTAGCCCCTTTTCCAGTAACACCAGAAAATGAACTAGATCGGGGGATAGGCAAAGGGACTCGACCCCATCTGAGGTTTCATAGTCTCGACCACGCATCTAGAGCGCAGACTGACGCTCGCTGGTTGCTGTGACAACCACCGCTATCAGCCGGCCGCTCGACGGCACATGGCACGCTGAACACTCAAGCCTTTTATGAGAAGGGTGAGACGGACAACGCGCCGACGTGACCATGTTCTTCTTCGAGAACATGAATCACCCACGATCGCAATCTCACATGCGACCGTGGCCATCTAGAAACGTTCTAATTTTATTTATAATGCAGAAAATAGTGACTGACTATTTTTCCATTTTAAACCACCTTAAGCTTAACCCCTTACCTGTCATCTTCCGATACGGTATTCTGAATATACACATAACCAATATATATTTTGAAAGCCAACACTTGAGAGTTTACAGCTGAATACTCAGAATTACTCAGACAGTTATTAATATAGAGATATATAGTCGGAAACATAAAAATAAAAACAATATTTTAAATATTTTTCTTCATGTATTTATTTAAAATCTGAGGCTATGTCATGTCCAAAACTATGAATTTTATTAAACATTTTCTAAGACCATGTCTGGATTGTTTTTTTAGATGTCTTTTATCAAAATAAGTTTGTTGGCCTGAAGACACGTTTGCACTCTTTTGTCTAATGTCTGGCGAGGAGAACAGCTCAATTAATGCTACAATGTGCTCACTAAAGCGATCGTTTCACACTTTTGAATGTCTGAGGCGTAATCCTCATTATTGTTTTGTTATGAATCTTTTGTTTTGTAACAGCCATTATTCAAAACCATTATAACATGTATGCCTGCCTAAATGGCCCATTATCAGCACAATATTTTATTTAGTAAGCTACAATTATCTAGAGTCTTTCTAAAATAAAACAAATATAGGCGTATATGATCTTTGAATCGTATGGAGTCAATATTAAAACCAGGTGAAAGTGCACATTAAAATATGCAAAGTGTAGTTAATGTGTTTAACAATCTGATAAGCACTAATGGCGTTTTATGTTTATGATAAAGCCATGTAAAAAGAAATGCTAAAAATACAACATGGCTTTATTATATAAAAATGTGTAATAATGTATTTGAAAATATTTCTATTATATAAATCTACAAATCTAAATCTGATACCTTGGTTTTGTGTGTTGTCACAAGGACACATGAGTGGCAATCATTTTAAAAGCATAAATGCTGTCTCTGCCCAAATGGGAGGTGACTGTTAACAGAACAATAATGAAAAAAAAAAACAAACCATGATGCAGCAGTAAAAAATAAATAAATAAATAAAGTGGTACACCTTAAACAATGCACAACAGGTGTATACAGCATAGAAAATGTTAATTGCAGCCTTTAAAAGTTATTTTTCCAATAAAAACAAAAAAACTGTATAAATAAATTCCCATAACTTGCATTACTACATTATAGTCAAAAACTTCATTAGGCCTGTATGTGCGTCAAGACCCTCAGCTTCTACAGGGGATGACAGAGCTCCGTCAGGATGGGTTAAATTACTCGTAACCCATTCTTCTCTGAACTCGTCACCATTCATTTCGCAGAGGTTATGCAGAACACAACTTGCTATCACCAGGGACTTGACCTTGTGTGTACTGCAGTCATTTCGTTTTAGCAATGCCCTCCATCTGCCCTTTACAATCCCTGACAAAAGTCTTGTCGCTTGTGTACAAATTGACCTAAAGTGCCGCTGAAATATATTTCTAATCAAGATATTTTTACAAGAAATGGTTCATTTTAATCCCACCAGCTTTTGTGATAATGTTTCAGTGAAAAACTAAACTTTCAAAAAGTATTCTAATATTCACAGCTTGGTAAAGCCCATTGAGTCAATTTTTGCAAAGACATAAGTGTTGTCACCTTGTCATATGAGCTTCCCCTGTGACTAATATTGGATCAATTAGGTCTCAAGTGTGTATAAAAAGAACCCCAGTACACTAGACCTTCACATCAACTGCAACTAGACCTCTGCAAACATGCCTAAGATTCACCCTGAGACTAACGTTTTGATTATCAAGAGGCTGAAGACCAGATCGACTGCTGATGTGGCAGACACCTTCAATGTGTCTCAGCGTCAAGTACAGAGGATAAAAAAAAAGATTTGAAGAGACTGGAGACGTTTTTGACAAGCCCAGGTCAGGCAGACCCCCGTCAAGACAACTGCTCGAGAGGACCGTTTGTTGGCTCGAAAATCCAAGGCCAGCCCATTTTCCACTGCAGCAGAGCTCCACGAGACCTGGTCACCTGAAGTCCCTGTGTCAACCAGAACAGTTTGTTGGATTCTGTCTCGAAATGGCCTCCATGGTCGAATCAGTGCCCAGAAGCCAGCACTGAACAAAATACAATTGAAAAACCGTGTGGCATTTGCCTGCTAAAAGGATGGACCCTGGAAAAGTGGCAGAAGGTGGATTTTTCAGATGAATCTTCTGTTGAATTACACCACAGTCGCCGCAAATATTGCAGGAGACCTACTGGAGCCAGAATGGATCCGAGATTCACCCAGAAAACAGTGAAGTTTGGTGGCGGAAAAATCTGTCTGGGGTTACATCCAGTATGGGGGTGTGCGAGAGATCTGCAGGGTGGAAGGGAACATCAATAGTCTAAAATACAAAGAAATCTTAGCTACCTCTTATATTCCCAACCATAAAAGAGGCCAAATTCTGCAGCAGGACGGTGCTCCATCGCATACTTCCATCTCCACATCAAAGTTCCTCAAAGCGAAGAAGATCAAGATGCTCCAGGATTGGCCAAAATTTGACATTTCTGTCTTGATTAAATGATAAATATTTTTTCTATGAAAATTATTTATTTCAGTGCATTAAACATCATTTGGGAGGGTTTTAGCTTTTCATATGAGCTATTTCTAACACCAATTAATTAATTAAAAGTCAGGTTAATATCAGGTATTTCTAGAAAATAGATAAGCGACAAGACTTTTGTCAGGGACTGTAGTCTGCCAAAAGCATTCTCAACCACCACCCTGGCTTTGCTTGTTTTCTGATTGTACACAAGCTGTTGGGGTGTCAGTCGTCCGTTGTCTGTAAAAGGTTTCATCAGCCAGCTCTTTAAAGGATAGGCTGCATCACCAAGGACATAGTACCCCACATCATGTCCAAAAATGTTCTGTGTTACATCTGGTAGTAACAAACCCCTGTCCACTAGGTTCCACAAGCCTGACAAACGCATCACTCTGGCATCATGCAGGCTCCCCGGCGCTCCAACAAAAACATTCCAAAAGAGACCCCTTCCATCCACAACAGCCTGCAGGATGCTGAAGTACTCTGTGTGGTACTCCTCCGGTCTGAATGGGGATGTTTGACCCATCAATTGCACCTACATACTGTGGCAACCCCCATCTGCGCTCAAAATACATTGCCATTTCTTTAAGCTTTTCGGTGTTTGGTAACAGAATAACTTCTTGCATGAGTACCTTCTCAACAGATGAGCAGAAGTCGTGTACACAGTGACACACAGTAGCAAATCCAACTCCAAATAAATGAGAAATGCTTCTGTACTCTAAGTTGGTTGCAAGTTTCCACAGTGCAATAGCAATTATTTTTTGAATGGGTACACAATGTCGGTAGTTTGTGTCATGTCTCTCCAGTTGAGGTTGCAATCAACGACAGAGGTACAGAAAAGTATCCTTAGACATCCGGAAATTCTTTATCCACTGGGCTTCTGTGAAAGTTGGAACCGCGCTGTCCCACCATTCCGTTGTTCTATTGTGTACCCAAACCGATGGCGAAACACGACACATTGGATAGTACTCACATATCTAAAACACACAACGGTGGCAAAATAAGTTGATGCAATCTATATTAACATTTTTCACAACTCTGGTTAAAATTTTGCTGTATTTTAGTTTCTTACCAGTCTTGCTTTTTCTGTCCGATGGCGCGCGTTCATCTCAGCCATCTCACGGTCAATGCCCGTAATAGCTGATAACGTACGTTGTCCTGGGGAAAAAAGTTCCTGGTACAAATTGTTCCAGGTAATTTCGGTGGAAACGGGGCTTTATATTATTTAAATCTATTGACTGATTGTTAGATTGTCAATAAACCTGTCTCCGGCGTGATGACTCTGATCCTTCGTATATTCCTATTCAATAATTATTTACTTGAAATGTCATCCTAAATAAACCAGTCTCCGGCGTGATGCCTCTGATCCTTTGAATAGTCCTATTTAATCATTTTTATTTGACACGTCTCTTGCGTGACACCTCAAACATTTGAATATTCCGATATAATATGATTTTTATGACCTGTAAGGTTTCCAGAATAATAATCATGCACTGTTTGTTAATAGGACAGAGGCGAACTGGCACCCCAACTAAGCCTGGTTTCTCCTAAGGTTTATTTGTCTCCATTATGCCCTGATAGAGTTTTGGTTCTGTGCCACTAGCGCCTTTGGCTTGCTCAGTTGGGGACACTAAAATTTCTAAACTAAAGTTTTCAACTAAATATACAAATAAAATAAGTTACTAAATTAACTATATCAACTATATCACTAATCTGCCCACATTGTGCCTATATGATTAATTGAAATGTGCGACTGTACAGCCCAAATCAAATTTTGATTGACTGTTTAAAACTGACGCTGCTTTGAAACTGACGCTACTTTGCATTGTAAAAGCGCTATACAGTCCCTGACAAAAGTCTTGTCGCTTATCTATTTTCTAGAAATACCTGATATTAACCTGACTTTTAATTAATTAATTGGTGTTAGAAATAGCTCATATGAAAAGCTAAAATCCTCCCAAATGATGTTTAATGCACTGAAATAAATAATTTTCATAGAAAAAATATTTATCATTTAATCAAGACAGAAAGGTCAAATTTTGGCAAGACAAAAGTTTTGTCGCCTATACAGAAATGGAACAAATTTACTGCAAATACAAAAATATGTCAGCAAATTAAGTTGTGGTGCTGTAAGATCCAAATTTAATATCTTGTATGACTTCCATGAGCTTGAAGGACTGCATCCATGCGGTTTGGCAAGGATTCATACAATTTATTGATGAAGTCATCAGGAATAGCTAAGAAAGCAGTCTTGCATCCCAGAGTTCATCAATATTCTTTGGTCTCGTCTTCCATGCATCCCCTTTCATCCTACCCCACATATGTTCAATGATGTTCATGTCTGGTGACTGGGCTGGCCAATCCTGGAGCATCTTGATCTTCTTCGCCTTGAGGAACTTTGATGTGGAGATGGATGATGGAGCACCGTCCTGCTGCAGAATTTGGCCTCTTTTATGGTTGGGAATATAAGAGGTAGCTAAGATTTCTTGGTATTTTAGACTATTGATGTTCCCTTCCACCCTGCAGATCTCTCGCACACCCCCATACTGGATGTAACCCCAGACCATGATTTTTCCGCCACCAAACTTCACTGTTTTCTGGGTGAATCTCGGATCCATTCTGGCTCCAGTAGGTCTCCTGCAAAATTTGCGGCGACTGTGGTGTAATTCAACAGAAGATTCATCTGAAAAATCCACCTTCTGCCACTTTTCCAGCGTCCATCCTTTTAGCAGGCAAATGCCACACGGCTTTTCAATTGTATTTTGTTTAGTGCTGGCTTCTGGGCACTGATTCGACCATGGAGGCCATTTCGAGACAGAATCCAACAAACTGTTCTGGTTGACACAGGGACTTCAGGTGACCAGGTCTCGTGGAGCTCTGCTGCAGTGGAAAATGGGCTGGCCTTGGATTTCCGAGCCAACAAACGGTCCTCTCGAACAGTTGTCTTGCGGGGTCTGCCTGACCTGAGCTTGTCAAAAACGTCTCCAGTCTCTTCAAATCTTTTTTTAATCCTCTGTACTTGACGCTGAGACACATTGAAGGTGTCTGCCACATCAGCAGTGGATCTGGTCTTCAGCCTCTTGATAATCAAAACGTTAGTCTCAGGGTGAATCTTAGGCATGTTTGCAGAGGTCTAGTTGCAGTTGATGTGAAGGTCTAGTGTACTGGGGTTCTTTTTATACACACTTGAGACCTAATTGATCCAATATTAGTCACAGGGGAAGCTCATATGACAAGGTGACAACACTTATGTCTTTTCAAAAATTGACTCAATGGGCTTTACCAAGCTGTGAATATTAGAATACTTTTTGAAAGTTTAGTTTTTCACTGAAACATTATCACAAAAGCTGGTGGGATTAAAATGAGCCATTTCTTGTAAAAAATATCTTGATTAGAAATATATTTCAGCGGCACTTTAGGTAAATTTGTACACAAGCGACAAGACTTTTGTCAGGGACTGTATAAATAAAGTTGACTTGACTAAGACTTTTAAGGAGAGATGCACTCTCTCCTTCCTCTCTTCTCTTCTTCCTTGCTGAAACAACACCTAATCTTGGACAGCAGGCCAGAAAATTCTTACGCACACAGCCTCACGTGTGTGGGTGGGACAGGAAACCAGATGCCTCCTCACAGCGTGGGCAACTTCCTCAACCTCAATGGAGTCAAAGCAACCATGCAAGTTCACAATCATTTCTTTGCTCAACACAGAAGGAAATGATCACAACTCCAAAACCATCGGACGGAACCATCAAGACTGTCTCCTGCGACTGTATATCTGGATGCCTTCCTGGGTAAACGCAAGTAATGTACTACAAAATAAAAATAGTTTTGTAGTTATATGAAGATTAACTTCATCACAATGAGTGTCTTTACATGCACACAAGTAAACTGATAACTCACAAACATTAGCTAATTGAAATAACCAGTTTTCCCCGTTTACATTTACATTTATGCATTTGGCAGACGCTTTTATCCAAAGCGACTTACATTGCATTCAAGGTACACATTTTACATTATTGTCAATTTTTGCTTTCCCAGGGAATCAAACCAATGATCTTGGCGTTTCTAGCGCCATGCTCTACTGGTTGAGCTACAGGAATGCCACATGTACATCAGTTTACATGTACATCAGTAACCTGACAATGCGAGTAAACCGTAAAAGTTACATGACTTTATTAATAAATCAATGTATTTACCTGTAGTTACGTCAAAACAATCATATCAAGGCTCTGACTGAGCATTCCAAATGTTATGTCAGCGGGAACTTCCAGCTTATATGTTATCCTCTTGTGCAGTTACAGATGCAGCATTTTTACACATCCTCCTGAACCAAAACAACAAGCGTATTATCCTAATTATGAGATGAGAAATTGTGACATTCTAAGCATGGAGCTGTTTACAGACTCTGAATTATGCATTTCTATGGTAACCTTAGCAAAGCAGTCTGATATAACATCACACATATCAGTCAGCCCCAACCCCCTGGACTGACAGAGATTGTACGCCTTGTACAACTTAAAGGGGTTATGAATTGAGAAATCAACTTTCCCTTGAGCCTTTGATATATAAAACGTCATGGTAATATAAGAATATTCTGTAAGGTTTAGGAGCTGAAAACTTCCTTATTAGTAAAATAACAGCTTTTATAGACACAAGGCCCAGAAAACAAGGCTCTCAAATCAATAACGTATAATAGGGTGAAACACCACCTCTATGTGTACCGGTGCTTCTGTAGCCCCATCCTCCGACTCGTGGAGCTAAACTGATCGCGTTACCAAGCAATAAACCCGCCGAAGATAGCAAGATAATTGTTTGTAAACAAGACACAGGTCGACACTGGATTTGCACACGTACTGAGATTAAAACACAATGCTGTGCCTTCTATATTGGATACGACAGGAATGGTACAGCACAATTATGTGAGTAAAACATGTTTTTATGTGCGATAGTATTGCATTGTTAAAGATCTTATTCATTATGTGTACGTGACATGTCTAACAGAGCATACCAGCATGCTGTCACAGGCTGGAGAATCTCTTATTTGTTGGTTCATTGCGATTCAAGATCAGATTCCCAGGGCTCACAAAGCCCAACGTCCTGGTGCTGTGTGTTTTCCAGACAGGCTACCAAAACGTAAGCACGTCGGCAGGCCGGTGAATCTTAAATAGTGAAATAATAACTTCAACTGACAGGGGAGCAGAAGCTCATTAAAAATGCAAATCTTATCCAATACTAGCCGTGGGCATTTATTTCTAAGTCTTCAGTGCAGCACACCCATCAAAACCAAGTGTTTTGGAGAGAGCCTCAAAGACCTAGCCTGACGTGGTCATACTCAATTCTATTGGGGCGTGTTTCAACCAAACCAGGAAAGACCACAATTGGATAGACCTACAACCAATCAGAGCAACAGAGTGACGCATATTGTTAGTTGTCAAACGTTAACAGATCTCAACTGCACTGTTTTGCCAAGTCTGCGGTTTTCCCTCGGGTTGTTTTCCATGTCCGCGGGTTGAAGTAAAGCGACCTCAATTATGTGATATATAGACCCAGGAATGCATATGAATGCATATACGAACAAGTTCTCTGTTTAGGATTTGAACAAATTCAACCAAGTGCCTTTGATGACGTTGATGGATTACGTTACTGTTTGTCATCTGTCCATCATCGTCTAAAGCCCGCCCTGACAATATCATTGGTCTGAACAGTTTCTGTTCGGGCATAATTACACCTCCATGGATCAAGTCCAGACCGAACTGCCCGAGCTCAAATGTTGTGGGCGGGGCTGAGTTCGTCTGGCATCCAGGCTATCAAAAACCAGTGTAGAAAATAGCCTATTACTTATTAGTTATGATGTTTTTGAATCTTGCAAACGTCATAAGTTGACTTCAGACAACAGTAGAAAAAAATCAAACAAGCCAGTTCATGACACCTTTAAATCAGTAAGCTGTGCAAAGGAGGCTGTGGCAATACACAATCTTTGGGCCCAGCAAGGGCAATTTCTAGGGATGCATTAGAAATCAGTAAAGATATTCCTTCAAAAAGAATTTGTCCATTATTCACAAATTAACTTCAAAGCAAACAACAACTTTTTCAATGATAAAGCAAGGGCTGGAAGGGTTTAATGAAGCTTACCAGTGTGACATTCCGTGTGCTCATGGGAGCAGTCAAAGGTGAACTCTTTATTCTCAGGTTCACACAGTGTGTCCTGGGTGGTTGTGCCTAATCGGACAGTCTTTAGGCCCAGCTGAGTGCAATCCCTGTGGGGTAAACATGGCTCAGTGGATGATGATGTGCTGGAGAAATAACCCTGGGGACACTTCTCACACACCGTGTTCCTCTCTGGTGTGCCTGCGGGACATATACATACACTCTCAATGTATAATTGCAATACATCATTTTAGAAAACAGAATACTTTGAATAGTAAAAACTAGTTCTACTTTTATGCAAAGCAGGCATATATGACCAGTCACGGAAAGTAGGGACACAAGTCGGTTCTGGGGCATTTTAATTTATTCACAGATTCTGAAAGTGTAGTCTCCAAGCTTTTCAGTGATGTGTAACACGCGGAAATCTCATTATATTTGGAGAAGTTGTGGCCATTTAATTGTAGGCATTTAGAAAAGTTTAAACGAGAGAAAACACAGTCTCTAAAGTTTTGCAGTTCTCACCTGCTGGGAGTGACAAGGGCTCATTTACATCTCATTTAAGATAAGCCATACCTCCTGTAAACCTCCCCTGTAAAGCTGCATGGTTGCTTACTGCATGGTTGTTTACAACAGATGCAACGGGAAAAGTCAGACTGCATAATAATAAAGGTTAGCAGATGCTAACATTACCATCTAAAAGCAAACAAGCATTGGCGTTAGTTCTGGCAGGCCACAGGGCAGGGCTTGCACTGTTACACAAGTGACAGAAGGGATCAGACTTTCTTTTCATTTTATATAGTAAACAAGGAGTGGCATATGCCTTACATATTAACTTATAGTGAATCATTTGATGAGCCGGATTTCTAGAGGTAGCAAAACAATTCCCCCAGACAGTGTCCCAATCAATCACGGTATTAAGTTTTCTCTCCCAGAAGTCCTCGGTTGGGATGTTTGCATACTGTCGAACCAAAAGTCGAATTTGTCGAATTTGTAAATTATACTCACAATACCTCTAGAAGGCATACTGGCATCTATCCAGTTCATCATAGGATGGGGAGATATTTTATCGACCAGGGTACACCATAAGCTTTTAACGAGGATCTCAATCTTAGATAGAGAAAAAAGGAAGATCCCAGGAGAGAAAAGTCATCTTTTAGAATCTGGAAGGACTTAAGCCCACTATCGTTGTACAAATCTTTTAGGGTATGAATACCACACTCAGCCCAGCAATTAGAAACAAATGGTTTGTTACCTGTGCGGAGATTACTATTATGCCAAATCGGAGTGGAATCACTATAAGAATCAGATGCTCCCATTATCTTTTCTGCCGCTTTCCAAGATTTAAGAGAATGACATATGATTGGACCAAACTTTTCCAAAACTTTCTTAGGTATACCAGTAAAAAGTAAATCCTGAAGATGTAATGGGTGAATAATATTATTTTCTAAAGCCCGCCATGGCATGGGAGAGTCGGCCTTAATCCAAGTCCTAAGCGGTCTCATTTGGTACGCCAAATAATAGGACCAAAAATCTGGTTATAATTATAAAATTATAATCCCCAGATAGTTCAACTGATTGCAGACTGGAATAAAAGTGGGTAAAGCCTGAATCTCTGCCTTAGCAGCTAAATTAAGGGGCAAAAGTATGGATTTGCTCCAGTTAATTTTATAACCAGACATTTTACCAAATGTATCAAAGAGATGTAGGCATTCATTAACCAAATTCGTTATGTTTGACAGAAACAACAGAATGTCGTCAGCATACAGGGAGATTTTATGAGACATACTCATACAATTTATAGGAACTATCGCAGAACATTGTCTAATCGCTTGAGCCAAAGGCTCTAATGATAAATTAAATAGTAAGGGTGACAGGGGACATCCTTGACGAGTACCCCTGCCAAGACAGAAGGAAGTTGAAATATAAGAACCAGTAAGTACTCTGGCTGAACATTCAGAATAGATAGTTTTGACCGCTTGTAAGAAAAAGGGGCCAAACCGAAAATGCTCCAGGACCGACCATAAGAAATTCCACTCAATTCTGTCGAAAACTTTCTCTGCATCCAGAGAAAGGACTGCAGAGGAAGCTGTATAGGAGTCTGCTTGCTGAACGATATGAAGAAGTCTACGCACATTGTCAGCAGCAAATCTCCCCTGTAAAAAGCCTGACTGATCATAATTGATCAAGTCTCCTACACACTGATTCAATCTTAAAGCCAAGACTTTTTTCATCAACTTTGAATCTGTGGACAGAAGGCTAATTGGCCTGTAGCTAAAGCATTCCAGGGAATCCTTCTCTTTTTTCAGTAAAATAGTAATTAAAGCTGTATTCTGGTCCCTGTGCAGAGCACCTTTTTCTAAAGCAAAATTAAAGGAATTTAGTAATAAAAGAGCCACTATGTCCCATAATGTCTTCAATAGCTCTGGGGGAATCCCATCTAATCCTGGGGCTTTATTATGACTCATTGAATCCAGGTTAGATATTAATTCCTCGATTGTCAGAGGACTATCTAGTGTATCCCATTGAAAATCATTTAATTTGGGAAGATTTAGTTGCTTAAGAAATATATCAGTATGTGTTGGGTCAGTACTGGACTCAGAGGTATACTAACTTCGATAATAGGATTCAAATACTTTATTTACATCCTTAGGCTGAGTATATATCCACTCATCATGCCTTACAGCAGAAATGCCGGCCTTAGATTCACCTTCCTTTAGTCTCAAAGCCAATAGCTTAGAGGGGCGTTCTCCATAAAAATAATAGGATTGTCTAGTACAATGTATGATAAATTCAGCTTTATGCATGTATATAGATTTTAATTCTGATTTAAGAGCATTCACTTCTTTTATTTTGATCTCATAAAATGTATCTTTTAGCTCCTTCTCTAGTAAACTAATTTGTTTTTCTAATTCGAATTTACGTCTCTCTCTACATTTTTGACTAAAGGATGAAAAACTTATACATTTGCCCCTAATAAAGCATTTAGTGGTTTCCCACAATACTTGAGGGTTACAGGCTGAACCACTGTTAATTTCCAAAAACTATTTTAAAGACCTGCGCAATTCATCCACAAATGTACCGTCCTATAACAAGGAAGTATTAAATCTCCAGCGATTGCGTCTGGGGCCCAACGATACAGGGATTCATGTAGTAATTATTGGGGAATGATCAGAAAAAAGAAGTGACAGAATATCAATTTTACTAATATAAGGAATAAGAGAGGGGGACATAAATAAATAGTCAATTCTTGAAAAGCTTTTATGCCGAGCTGAAAAAAAAAAAGTGTAATCCCTAGCACCATCGTTTTGTAAACGCCAAACATCACATAAATTAGAGTGTTGCAAAAATGACTTGAAGTAACCAGAAATTATTGATTCGGCCTTAGAGACATTAGATCTATCTAGATGTGCTAGGATCTAGCACAGCATTAAAATCGCCCTCTACCACCACGACACAGTCCTCAAAATTTACCAATAAACGCAATACTTCTTGAAAAAATAAAGGATCACCATCGTTGGGTGCATATACCGACACAAAGGCGTATTTGGTATTATTTAAAGAGCCAACAACATAGGTGATTCGGCCTTCTGTATCTCCACCAGAACGTATAACTGAAAAATCCGTTTGCCGCTTAGACAATATCAACACCCCTTTCATTTTATTGGCGGCCGACGAGGAGGAAATCACTTTGAAATATCTATTTTAAAAGCGATGTATGTCAGCTGATTTCAAGTGCGACTCTTGTATAAGGGCGATAGAAACATGTTTACCTTTTAGGTAATCTAAGCATTTAGTTCGCTTAACAGGGCTATTCAACCCATTAACATTCCATGACAATATGTTTATAGCCATATCTATTGTTATTGCGTAATCTCAATATCTAGACTACCCATTTTTAACGTGTGTGTGTGTGTGTGTGGGGTGGATCCCTAAGAAAGATAACGGCAATCGAAACGTGTGTACATATAGTATTAAACAATTACTATGCATATAAACATAATACAAGTTAAACTTAGGTGGGTGAATTTGGGCATGGAACAGAAAAAAACAAAAAAGAACAATAACAAAGCAGGAAATAAGCAAAGAGTAAGAACATTCTCTTCTATCTGCCCTTAAAGTAACTGACTTTGGATACGCGGCCAACCTAGCAGTCTGGCTCATGCGTCAACACCCGACCCGGTCATTTTTCCAGATGCAAAAGGTCGATCAAGAGTTCTCGTTAAGATCCTCCATGGGAACTTTATACTCATGCTCATTCACCTCAGATTCTGGTGACACAACCGCTACAGCTGCCTTCGGAGAATTAGCTTATTCCTCGCCAAAGCCATCGCTCTCCTCTTGGACGCAGTGTGAGTGCTGTAATCTGGAAAGAAAAGCAGCGGAGATCCATTGTGAAGAATTTGTCCAGCAGCTCGGGCTCCATTCAGGATCGCATTCCGGTCTTGATACCACAGCCTCTTAAAGATGAATGTGCGAGGGGTAGATTTGGAGCACTCCCCGCTGTATAAACGGTGAGCTCTTTCAATCTCCAGCAGCTTGCCGGAAAGAGATGGGATCCATTTGGGAAGATGCTTCTGTATAAATCTAAGAGGGTCATCTCCTTCTACACCCTCTTTAAGCCCCACTAAACAGATTTTAGACTGACGGCTTTTATCTTTTATCATTTTCGCCAGCTTTTCCTGAAGGGAGTCCACTGCCAGCTTAACCTCCATGGTGTCTTTTTTTGCATTACGAAGAGCTGCCTGCATATTGTCAAAGTTGTTTCTTATCAGCCGAACGTCCTCTTCCAGGACTCCAAGTCTATCCGCAATCGGAAGAGCGAATTCTTCCTTGAATAGTTCCCTAACGAAGCTGAGGTGCATCTTTAGCTCGTCCGCGACAATGGAGCGAAGATCCCCCTCAGGACCAACATTCGGATATTTAACTCGCTTTTTCTCTGGGGAAGCCAGCGTTAATTGGCGTTTTGCGATTATGAGGCGTGTTTCAACCGAACCTACAAAGGTCTATCCAATTGATGTCTTTCCTGGTTCAGTTGAAACACGCCTCATAATCACAGCCCAATGGAGCGGTTTCAGACTCATATTCTGACTAGAATTGAGTATGACCACGTCAGGCTATCCTTGCTCATGACTCCTCCTCACTCCTTGATCCTTGCCTCCTCATAGTGCAATTAGAGAATTGAGATCTACAAGATGGCCGAGCTTCATCGGTTTCCAGGTCATAGGATGGAGGACAGAGGAGGAAACGAGGAGGGATATTAAGAAGCACCCAGGGTGTCGTACTTAAGTGTAGCTTTAGTTTAGTCTGCTGCTTGCTGCTTCCCCTGCATGCTGCTTTACATTTACATTTAATCATTTAGCAGACACTTTTTTATCCAAAGCGACTTACAAAAGGGGAGAGCAATAGAAGCAACGAAGGCCAACAACCTGTAAGAGCTGTAAGAAGTCTTAGTTAATTAGCACAGTACACAATTATTATATATATATATATATATATATATATATATATATTTTTTTTTTGGACAAACAAACACAATTTAATGGATAGTTAAGTGCTATTCTTTATTGGTCAGGTGCAATTGGAAAAGATGTGTCTTAAGATGTTTTTTAAAAATGGCTAGACTCGGCAGCACGAATTGATATCGGCAGGTCATTCCACCAGGTGGGAATGGTCCAGGAAAATGTCTGTGAGAGTGATTTCATGCCTCTTTGGGATGGAACCATGAGGCGTTGCTCACTCGCAGAACGGAAGCTTCTGGAGGGTGTGTAAGTCTGAACAAGTGAGTTTAGGTATATTGGTGCAGAGCCAGTGGTTGTTTTGTAGGCGAGAACTAGTGCCTTGAATTTGATGCGAGCAGCCATTGGCAACCAGTGTAGTCTGATGAAGAGAGGCGTAACATGCGCTCTCATCGGCTCATTAAAGACCACTCTCGCCGCCGCATTCTGGATCAGCTGCAAGGGTTTGATAGTGCATGCTGGAAGCCCAGCCAGAAGAGCATTGCAATAGTCCAGTCTGGAGAGAACAAGAGATTGAACCAGGAGTTGTGCAGCCTGTTCTGATAGAAAGGGTCTAATCTTTCTAAAGTTGTATAAAGCAAATCTGCAGGACCGGGCTGTTGCAGTAATGTGGTCAGTGAAGTTTAACTGGTCATTAATCACAACTTCAAGGTTCCTGGCTGTCCTGGATGGAGTAATGGTTGATGAACCAAGCTGAATGGAGAAATTTTGATGAAGTGCTGGGTTGGATGAGAAAACAAGTAATTCTGTCTTTGCAAGATTGAGTTGAAGGTGATGCTCCTTCATCCAGTCAGAAATGTCTGTCAGACAGGCAGCGATACGAACACTGACTGTAGGATCATCTGGTTGAAATGAGGTTGAAGTAGATTTGAGTGTCATCAGCATAGCAGTGATAGGAGAAGCCGTGTTTCTGAATGACAGAACCTAATGATGACATGTAGATGGAGAAGAGAATTGGTCCAAGCACTGAGCCCTGGGGAACCCCAGTAGCTAGATGATGTGACTTAGACAATTCACCTCCCCATGACACCCTGTAGGACCTACCAGAGAGGTAAGACCTGAACCACTGGAGAGCAGTTCCTGAGATCCCCGTCTTCTTAAGTGTTGACAGTAGGATCTGGTGGTTAACTGTGTCAAAAGCAGCAGACAGATCCAGCAGGATGAGCACTGAGGATTTGGAAGCTGCTTTTGCCAGTCTCAGTGTCTCAGTTACCGAGAGCAAGGCAGTCTCAGTCGAATGGCCGCTTTTGAAGCCAGATTGGTTGTTGTCCAGGAGGTTGTTCTGTTCAAGAAACATCGAGAGTTGATTGAACACAACTCGCTCAAGTGTCTTTGCAATGAAAGGCAGAAGGGATACTGGTCTGTAGTTTTCTAAAAGTGCTGGATTCAGAGAGGGTTTCTTAAGCAGTGGGGTTACCCGAGCCTGCTTAAATGCTGTGGGAAAGGTTCCCATGTGAAAAGAAGTGTTGACAATGTGAGTGAGTGCAGGAGTGATTGATGAAGAAATGGCCTGAAGGAGGTTAGTGGGTATAGGATCAAGTGGACAGGTAGTAGGGTGAATGGAAAGGATAAGTTTAGAAATATCTGCCTCGGAGAGCGGAGAGGATGGAAGCATGTTCGTGTTAGTTTGTGGTGAGGAGAACTGGTTGCTGATGAGAGATGTTTTGTTTGTGAAAAATGATGAAAAGTCATCAGCTGTAAGAGTTGATGAAGGAGGGGGAGGACAAATGAGAAAGGAGAATGTTTTAAAGAGTTTGCGAGAGTCAGAGCAATTATTGATTTTGTTGTGGTAGTATGTTGTTTTAGCAGTGGAGACATTTGTAGAGAAAGAAGAGAGAAGCGACTGATACAAGGTAAGGTCAGTATAGTTTTTAGATTTCCGCAATTTCCTCTCTGCCACCCTGAGTCCAGAGAGATGTTCATGGAGAACATCAGACAGCCAGGGGGCAGATGGGGTGGGGCGGGCTGGTCTGGATGAAAGGAGACAAAAACTGTCTAAGGAGGATGTTAGAGTGGAGCAAAGAGTGTCAATAGCACTGTTAGCATCCAGTGCTGAGAACTGAGCAGGTGGAGGGAGTGAAGATGAAACCTAGTGGATAGGCGAGAGGGAGAGAGTGAGCGTAGATTACGCCGAAAGCTTACCTTTGTAGGAGTGCGTGTTGTATCAGGAGTCAGTATGAGGTTAAGAGCGATGAGAAAGTGGTCTGAGGTGTGTAATGGAGTAACTAAAGTGTTGTCCGTGGAGCAGTTGCGTGTGTAGACGAGGTTTATTTGGTTACCTGATCTGTGAGAAGCCGTAGTAGATACTAAGTTAAGGTCAAATGAAGTCAGTAGAGTGCTGAAGTCTGTGGCTAGGTGTTTATCAAGATGGATGTTGAAGTCACCAAGCAGAATCAGAGGAGTGCCATCCTCAAGGAAGCTGGAAAGTAACACATCCAACTCCTCCACAAAGTTACCGAGGTGACCTGGAGGATGATAGACCACTACCACATGGATTTTAACAGGGTGAGTAATAGTGATTGAGTGCGATTCAAATGAACTGGCCGATAGAGATGGTAAGGGATCAAATTTCCAATCATTTGAGATAAGCAAACCAGTACCCCCACCCCTCCCAATAGGCCGAGGGGTGTGTGAAAAAGTTAAATTGGTTGAGAGGGCTGCAGAAGTGGCAGTGTCCTCTGGTTTGATCCAGGTCTCAGTTAGGGCGATGAGGCTGAGCTGAGAATGAGTCCCAATAGATGAAATAAAGTCTGCTTTGTTTACAGCAGACTGGCAATTCCAGATACCAATTGGAATAGAGAGTAAAGTAGCAGAGGATGTTAGGATATAGCACAAATTATTAGGATTGCGGCGTCTCGTGCGTACAGAGCTTTGCATCCCACCTCCTCGCCAGCTCCTTCTTAACTGTGTTTTTATCTTAATCAGTGTCAATTGTGTCGTTGATGCATGTTCTGTTCTAAATAGGGGATTTAAGATGCCTTCCTAGTTTGGAAATTTGGGAGGTCGTCGCCATAAGCTGCTGTTCACTGTCTTGGCTTTTCATGGAGCTCCTGAAAAAGACAGGGAATTTCGAACCGAGCCATTCAGCCAAATTCAAGTGTATACAAAATACACAATAAAAAGTTAACAAAAAATGTTTCTATTGAATATTTGACTTGAATGGACCTCTCAGAATTATAGTAATGTTTTTTTGTTTTTTTTTGGCAAGTGATACGATGCTAACGATTACAATTAAAATTCATAACAATAGGTAGGTGTGGGTAGGTCTAAACATGAGATAACGTGTATGTGCTCTTAGAATGAACACAAAATGACAAACTTTGTTGTTTATGGAAAAAAAACCCATAAGCAACAGAAAAGTATTCTTGCAAATCTTGTAGGCTCCAATGAAATAAGTAGTTCGGGCACACTTTCTATTTGCCGGGGTTTTCTTTGTGGATGTACTATGCATCTTTTTGATAGCAAAAAAGACAGATAAATTGGTAAAATCCTTATCCGTATTGTGTAGGGGTAAGACGCATGTCATTAGGTTTTGACGCAAACCGATCAGGTTCGAATCTGCCTTTTGCCACACTCTCTAACTGAGAAACACTTATTATTAAACACGTTAGATTTTGTGACTTCATAAGCAATAAAAAAATACTGAACTTTCGCACATGGGCTGAAAAGGGTATCACTCATATTAACCATATTTTCAAATCCAACATATTAACAACATTTCTGCATTTGGCCCAGGAGTTTGGCATCAGGAGCAATGCATTTTTAAAATACCTACAACTCAAATCTTCTGTTCTGGCAAAATTAAACATCCGAGCCACAAATTTAGAACTTCCACCAGCAATATCAGACTTGGTTAACATTTAATCTCCAAAGAAACTTCTCTCTAAAATATACAAAATTATTTCAAATCAATTTCAGACCATATACTTACCAACAATAAAATGGGAAAACGATCTCTCAATAGCTCCTGATGCCAACTTCTGGACCCAAATCTGTAAAAACATCTATTTCATGTCCAAAAATGCTAATCTTCAATTAATACAATACAAAACACTTCACAGAACACACTACACGGGCAATTGATTAGCTAAAATGGGTTTCACATCAGAAATTTGCACACATTGCAGTCAGAAATCTACAGATACATACATCCATGCAACCTGGCACTGCACTTCAATCAAACACTTTTGGGAAGAGGTCACACAGTCACTATCCACTATAGTGGACTGCCACATCCCACTATCGCCATCTCTTTGCTTGCTAGGGGACCTCACAATAATTATAGATAAAACTATAAACTTTAAAACTCTCCTCATAGCCCTAACCATTGCCAAGAAAACTATCCTCATGAACTGGAAAACTTGTAACAACATACACATTAACCACTGGAAAAATATTCTCACCGACTTTATTACAATGGAATACACATCTCTCCCATATGATCCCTCATCTGAAAGCGACCTCTGCCATCCAACACTTTCTGACCTCTTACAACTCTGAATCCTCTCTCTCTCCTTAACTCCAACTCCTCCCATCAATCCACGGATATTACTGCATAGTTCTTATTATTGTCAATATTGTTTCATTGTATCATTATTGTTATTGTTATGATTGCTATTATTTATTATTATTTTTATTATTGTTGTTGTTTCCGTTGTTGTCTTTGCTTTCATCATTGTCATCATCATCATCATCATCATCATCATCATCATCATCATCATCATCATCATCATCATGAACTATTATTATTGCTGTTTTGGAACTTCAAACCTGGTTTTCATTGTCACCACTACTACTATAGTAAAATCGATTAATTATTTCTAATTTTCCCCTTAATCTTTTCATGTGTTTTTAATGCACCACAATGTAGAAGAGAAATGTGTGTATGTATGTATATATATACATTGAAAAACCTCATAAACACTCAGGCAGGCAAGACAGGCGAGAAATGGTTTCTCTAGGACAGCATCTCTGTCCTAACTCGCACAATGTCCCCCTTCTTTTAATGCACCTTAGACACTACACACAACATAAAAATAAAATAAAAAATAAAATAAAAAGTATAGGGACTGAAAAGATGTGGGGGGAGGATTATCTTGTATTATTATTATTATACTATGTGAAATTAATTGATCCATTGAAAGTGGTGACAATGATAAATATTACAAAAAAGGGACACTGATTATTACAATGATGATGGTATGATGATGAGAAGTGATGGTAGTGATAATATAATAAATAGTAAATGGGTAATTTTGCTTATGAATACACACACACACACACACACACCCACACCTACACTCACCTTCACACACCTTATACATTAACACACTTTTATTTCACTTCTAGAATTATGTAATTACTCGATTGTCAATTACTGCACTATTGTGGTTTGTATGTCTGTATGTCAATAAAAAAAAGGAAAAATACAGAATGCTATTTACAAATCAAATAAATAAAAAAAACGAAAAAAAGAAGAAAAAAAACACGTTAGATGCTTTACTTCCACTTTTGTAATATTTTTTTCAATTCAATTATTGAAAATAAATGCCTTTCCGGTCTGATATGTGATGGGGAAAGAGAGTAGAGAGAGTGTAGCAAAAGGCGGATTCGAACCTCAAACCTCTGATTTGCGTCAAAACTTGATAACATGCGCCTTACCCCTACACTAAGCCACAGATACAGATTTAATCCATTTCTCTGTCTATATCCCCATCAAATGTTAATATCAATATAGCCTCTGATATATTATTGTCCAACTCTTCTGACTCGAGTCCAATACATTTTTCCTCTTCTTTATCTTCACTCAGTTGTAGATTAAGGATATTATTCAGTCGTATTATGCCGCTTTCATCGTATTGCTCCTGGCTGATTGATGGTTCCTGATCAATTTCTCCTGTCTGCCTGCTGCTGCTGCTGACTGCCTGCTTCAGCATTTGTAGCTCTGTATAGCTGCATTTGAATTTCTATTTGATATATTTTCTTTTTTATCTACACTGCTAAATATATCTTACTCATCATCATATAGTGTTTAATATAGCCCATCAAGTTAAATTTGACATCACTAGCTTTAAATCTAAATCACTACCACACGTTAGCTTTTCGCTAGCCTGGTAGCTTTCCATCCCGCCACCTGGCACCCGGCACCCGGCACCCGGGTCTCCTGTTTTCTGAGTTCTTTAGTCAACTGTGGTGAGTTGGATTATTGAATAGACTCCATCAAACAACTGTGGTAAGTTTTGGATTCATCAACAAATACGGTAAGCCATGTCTTCTTCTCCTGTCATTGTCACTTGCACTGCATGCTACAATGTTTAGCATATCTATCTCCGTTGGCGAACAGGACTTCACATGTGATAAATGTAAGGAATTAATCAGGCTGACGGAGAAGATTTTGAGTCATGGATCCAGGCTTTATGTGAGAGTAGTGAGAATGTAACAGCTTTAGATACTGCTTTGGATGCGACTAGCTTAGTGAACACTCATTTTTTTTTTTTTTCCGGCTGAGCCCTTGCAGCAGGGCTGGGTAACTGTGAGACACCATAGTCGCAGATCAAAAAAACGCTCTTCCGTCCCGATTAGAACATCAAACAGGTTCTCCCCAACAGTGACGCACCCACTGAGGATCCTGTTGGAAGTGCCCTAGTTATTGGCGATTCTATTACACGGAACGTGAAAATAGAGACACAAGCCACCATAGTCACATGTTTACCGGGAGCCAGAGCACCTGACATCAAAGCAAATTTAAAAGTTCTGGCTAAAGTTAATCGTAAATTCTCTAAGATTTATTATTCACGTCGGCACTAATGATGTTCGACTTCGCCAGTCGGAGATCACCAAAATTAACATTAAAGAGGTGTGTAAACTTGCAAGTACGATGTCAAAGGCAGTATTTTTCTCTGGTCCCCTCCCTGTTAAAAGGAGTGATGAGATAGTTAGCAGATTATCATCACTCAATGGCTGGTTGTCTAAGTGGTGTCTGCAAAATAACATAGACAATTGGAAAAGTTTTTGGGGCAGACCTGACCTGTTTAAGATAGACGGCATTCATCCCTCCTGGGTTGGTGCTGCTCTTCTCTCTAGTAATTTGGCACATAGTCTTAGAGCTAAACCTTGACTCACTGGGGCCCAGGTCAGGAAGCAGACAAACTGGCTAAACCAACCATCTGCTAGCTGTCTCATGTCACCAGAGTCAGCTAAATCCCAGCACATAGAGACTCTTTCGACTAGATATTATCACATAGAGACTGTGTCTGATCCCCGAACTAGTAAATACAAAAAAAAACATCAAAACCATTCAACAGTAAAAAAATTAATTGATGTCCAACAAATAAACAACAGATATAATACAGACGAACAATTGATAAAGCTCGGGTTGCTGAATATTCGATCCCTTTCGCCAAATGCAATTATTTTTAATGATATGATTATAGATCACAACCTAGACGTGCTGTGTTTGACAGAAACCTGGCTAAAACCTGACGACTACATTACTTTAAGGGTGCGTTCACACTTGTCATGTTTGGTTCGATTAAAACGAACCCTGGTGCGGTTGCTCGGTTAGTGCGGTTCATTTGAACATATGTGAACGCTGCCACCCGAACTCTGGTGCGCACCAAACAAGCGGACCGAGACCGCTAAAAAGATGGGTCTCGGTCCGCTTCCAAACGAACTCTGGTGCGGTTCGATTGATATATGAACGCAACACGGACCAAAGACATGTAAACGGACCAAAAACCGGACGTATAATGTCACAAGATGCCACGCATAATGCAGCTGATTTGACGACGCGGAAAGATCGGTGTACGTTATCCAAAATGAGTAACTTTAACGTTAGAGGGCAAACGTAGAGCAACGAGGAAGAGCCTCATCAATATTTGGTCTGACGAGCATGTTTCGAAAATGCTAGAAAAAACACACAAAAAGCATACCTGGCTCTTCTCATCAAAGTTCCTGTGTTGCCCATTATTAGCAGGTACAGACGACAGAACGGCCGTCTCTGCACAACGGAGGAAATCCTGCTGCTGTTTTGAATGTTTTGAACATTTTATGAGCTCTTCATGAGTTCTCAGCGGGTAAAAATAATGCCACATGTACACGCATAAAATGATCGCGTTTAATCCAGCACACAGCGTTGTTTTGAACATTTCATGAGCTCTTCATGAGTTCTCTGGTAAAAAATAATGCCATATGTGTTACACGCATAAATTGATCGTGTTTAATCCAGCACACAGCGTTGTTTTGAATGTTGTGAACATTTCATGAGCTCTTCATGAGTTCTCTGCTAAAAAATAATGCCATATGTACACGCATAAAATGCCCGCGCGTGTAATCCGCACACAGCATTGTTTTGAATGCTCGGTAAGCGAGCTCCTACGTCATATAAGCCGACCAATCAGGTTGTGAGCGTCTCCCTGTGCCTTTGGTTCGGTAACTTTAGGTTCGCTGTTAAAAATGCCCGTGTGAACGCTAAGCGGACCAGGACTATTATGTTTGTTTTTGTTTTTTGGTCCGGACCAAACTAACCAAACGAACCGAACTACAAGTGTGAACGTACCCTAAATGTCTGCACCCCTCAAGATTATTGGTTTAAACACGAGCCACGTCTGAAAGGTAAAGGTGGAAGTGTTGCTGTAATTTATAATAATATCTTCGGTACTACTCAGAAGTCTAGTTTCAAATATAATTCCTTTGAAGTTTTGGTGCTTTATGTAACGTTGTGTAGTGTAAATGATAAATCCCGTTTGACATTCGGGTTGACTACTGTATACAGGCCACCAGGGCACAATACAGACTTTATCAAAGAATTTGCTGGTTTTCTATCAGAGTTAGTAGTGGCTGCAGATAATAATTGTTGGTGATTTTAATATTCATGTTGACAATGAAAAGACGCATTAGTATTGGCATTTAGAGACATTCTAAACTCTATTGGAGTTAGACAACACATATCAGGACCCACTCATCGCCATAATCATATTTTAGATCTAATAATGTCACATGGAATAAATGTTGATACCGTTGAAATTCTGCAGCAGAGCGATGACATCTCAGATCATTACCTGACCGTAATAAGTATACATATCATGTATACTTAATTTACCTAAGGCTGCAAAGCCATTCCCTCACTTCAAATTTGGCAGGACTATAACTGCTGCGACTAAAGATTGCTTTGTGCATAATCTTCCTCATCAGTTCCATCTCTTCAGCATTTCAGATAGCCAAGAGGAACTTGATGTTGCAACAGAAACTATTGACTCTCTCTTTACTAGCACTTTAGACATAGTTGCTCCCCGGCGCTTAAAGAAGATTAAAGCAAATAATCCAATGCCGTGGTACAAAGAGCTCACTCCGGCCCTTAAAACAGCAGTCAGAAAAATGGAGCGCAGCTGGAAGAAAACAAAACTGGAGGTTTTTCGCAATTTGTGGAAAGAGAGCATGATTGCATACAGAAAGGCCATAAAACTGCCAGATCTGCTTATTTCTCAACTCTTTTAGAAGAAAACAAACACAACCTTAGGTATTTATTCGATACAGTGGCTAAATTATCAAAAAATAAAGCTTCAGCTTATGACGTTTGTAAACAGCACAGCAGTAATGACTTTATGAACTTCTTTACTAGTAAGATTGATAATATTAGGAATAAAATTATAACCATGCAGCCGTCTACTACCGTATCACTTCAGACAGAGCATTGTAGTGTCACTGAGGAAAAAATACAGTCATTCACTGCTATAGGAGGAGAAGAATTGGCTAAACTTGTTAAATCATCAAAATCAACAACATGTATGCTTGACCCTATACCGATTAGGCTACTACAAGAGATGCTTCCAGAGGTCATAGATCCTCTGCTTAATATCATTAATTCATCCTTGTGGTCAGGGGGCCAATTCTGAAAAGGGCTTCTGTTAAGACTTTTGTGGACATGTTTTGGTACAAGCTGTCACCCTATTTTTTTTTTTTTTTTTGCTAGAAGACATCCATAGGTAAGATATTATATTGTTCTCAAGCTGATTTTTTTTGTTTTTTTTTGTTTTTGTGACTTGTACAAGCAATTTCAGGCCAATTTTTAGGGTTTCCTGCTCAGCTCAACATACCAACGATAAATGTTGAATATCTTCACACCCACAAGGACCATATAGATAAAAAGGGTATCAAATGAAAGCTAACACTCTTAGGATGTCTGATGAAGTGATTAACATTTATTGTACAGTATAAGAGAAAACAGAATTAGAACATGAAAAAAAACAATCTCCGCCTAAAGAGAAACAGTTTTCAAAGTGAATATCAGCTTGGAAACATAACATAGTATCCCAAAACCTCTATCAATCAGTACCCCTATCTATGGGAATGAGTCAAGCCAAGTTTAAAGCTTGTAGGAAGAGACAGTGCTATGTTGCACAAGTTTTAATACTTTAATGTTTAAGGGGAAATGTAGAAGTGTAGATAGTGATCTATGGTGCTATTTGACAGGGGTGGTAAGTAATCAAGTAAAAATACTTTGATACTTTACTTAAGTATTTTTTTTCGGGGATCTGTACTGTACTTGAGTATATTTTATTTGCACCTACTTTTACTCTTACTCCACTACAATATTAAAGGCAAAGTTTACTTTTTACTCCAATACATTTCCCCATGCCCGCTCCAAGTATTTATTACACTTGCGTTCCAAACCGGTGTGGTCAGTCATGGATGATCCAGTCGGGTATAGACTTGGAAAAGCTGACAAGTCAGGTTTGCCACACTAATGTGAGCTCAGTGCTTCCCAAACGTTTTTATTTCGCGTCACACTATTTACTATGAAAACATCGGTAACACTTTACAATACAGGTGCACTATTATAATTCATGCCTTACTAATGCACAGATAATCATGAGTTAATGTATTACTAATGAAGAACTATTATTAATTACTATTATTAACATTTATTAATGATTACTGCATCAGCAACTAATGAACATTCTATATGATTAATAGATTAAGTAATATATGAATTGCTATTAATTAAATATGACATCATTAATTCCCTAATAACACATTACATTAACTAATAATGTAAATTCATGTATTCAAAGCCATGCATTCCGACTCTCAATTGTGTTTAATTAATCATTAATCATAATAATTTGCAAATTATAGTTTGACTTTACTTGTTGAGGCACATGACTATTAACCAATTGTTACGTAATATGTCATTGTGGTTATGGCTTTATTATGGCTTTTGAATTAATTTAGAATTAGTTAATAGTATCTTGCTCCTCATCTGTTTGATGGAGCTTATGTTATGGAACATGGAACTATTTTAAGTTTAACCCCTATACTGCCTTAAGGTGCTTCATTGTCTCTTATTAATTGCAAATCTAACAAATTCTTAATTGCAGTATCTAATCTTATCATTTGTTCAATTAAAGCATTGCATACCAGTCCTAAAATAATTTATCTGCTTAATTATTGATATTTACAGTTAATTTGAATATTTACTTTTTACTTTCGGTACTTGAGTACTTTTTAAATCTGAAACTTCTGTACTTTTACTCAAGTGATGTTTGAATGGAGGACTTTCTACTTTTACTGGAGTAATTTTTTATTTAGGTATATATACTTTCACTCGAGTATAACTTTTGAGTACTTTTACCACCTCTGCTATTTGACTTCCTTAATGTACAATGGTGTAAAACAAATTATATTTCATTGACATATCACTGTGGTTATTAATTCCATCCTAAAAAACGGGGTTAGGGGTTAGTAACTAGTTAGTAGTAATAACTATAAAATAGTCAGGAGGCCAAAACTGATATTAAAACTTTGTCGGACACTTTTTTGGTACAAGCATACAACCTATCCAGTATTAATATTTAACCCCCCAACATGTGTTTTAGCCAGGTTGTCAGATTATAATTTTTTTTGTCCATTTTACCACTATAATCTTAAAAGTAGTAAAAGCGGATTTTTCCCCCCATAGTGCTTCCATTTTCTGTTACCTACTGTAATTTTAGGAAAATGTGCAATATAATCCAATCCATGTGCAAGCATGATCATTAAAAAATAGTAATCAATAAATACCACAAGAGTATCACACCACAAAGGGGACTGTTGTGTCAGTTCTGCTTCATTTGGCATGAGGAAGCAGATCCCTAGGCTAATGGATCTGCTGGAAGGCTAATGAAAACAAACCAACATTTACCAGCAGATCCCTAGGCTAATGGATCTGCTGGAAGGCTAATGAAAACAAACCAACATTTACCTTCTGGCGACAATACATGTATCTTGTGTCTATTCTTTTGGCATTCACACGGGCACTGAGATGTGATGACTGGAAGCTTTACATGTCAACCTTCAAGAGCTTGATGCCCTGGTTTGCTGCATATAATCACACACAATGGGGTGCTGTATTCATGGACAAAAAAAAAAAAAAAAAAAAAACATTTTCTAAGCTGACAACCTGGCTAAAACACATGTTGGGGGGTTAAATATTAATACTGGATAGGTTGTATGCTTTTACTAAAAAGTGTCCGACAAAGTTTTAATATAAGTTTTGGCCCCCTGACTATTGACATTAGGATATGTACCAACAAAAACTTTTAAATTGGCTATAATTAAACCACTTATTAAAAAAACGCAACTTGATCCTAAATAATTAGTCAATAACAGGCCAATCTACCGTTTATATCAAAAATACTAGAAAAGGCTGTGTCTTCACAGTTATGTTCCTTTTTAGAAAGAAATGGTATATGTGAGGATTTCCAGTCAGGATTTAGACCTCAGTTCTCAGTATGAGAGCATAGTACTCAGACTGCTCTCATTAGAGTTACAAATGATTTACTCCTATCATCTGATCGTGGTTGTATCTCTCTATTAGTATTACTCGATCTTAGCGCTGCATTCGATACTATCGATCACAATATTCTTTTGAATAGACTCGAAAATTATGTTGGCATTAGTGGAATTGTATTGGCATGGTTAAAATCGTACTTATCTGACCGTTATCAGTTTGTAGCAATAAATGAAGAGTTCCCTCAAAAGTATCTCAAGGGAACTTCGAGCTGCGTCGAAACGCTAGGGGAATGCCTCTGCGTGATGTGTCATGAAGCACTCGTGCAATCAGTCCAATAGCGGGAAGATACGTCACAGGCGGGTGACGTCATCGACCAGGAAGCTATAAAGCACACCTGGACCAAACAGTCATTAGCTTCTGTGCCTTCATAAAGCGCTCTGTGTGAATTGTATGTCCATTTATTGTGTGTGTTCAAACAAAAAGAAAAGAAAATATGTCTAGTCAGTTCAGGCGTTGTGTTACTCCCTGCCCTCATTACATCACGGGTGGGGATACACACGACCTGTGTGTAATGTGTTTGGGGCTCGAGCATGCCCAGTCAGCTCTCGAGGGGGTTGGCTGCGAGCATTGCGAGAGACTCCCAATGCGTACACTAAGATCACACCGGGCACTCTTCGAGGAGAGTGCTTTGGCTCGCGGTCCTCAGGGCTCGGGTCCCGCTGTTGCCGAGGCGCAGCGAAGGCTCGCGTCCTGGGGATCGCAGTTAGATCTAGTGGCGGGGTTAGAGATGGGTGATCCCCTATCTCTGCCCTTACTCGCTGGATCTCAAGCCTCAGATCGTGAGTTGGAAGCACGCTCTGCGGTTTCTTCCGCTCGCGCTGAGGCACAAAATCAGCAGCAGCACTCCAGTTCCGAGGAACTGGATGTTGTTAGCGTTGATGAGACTGACGATTTATTAACACCATTACACACACACGCTCAGGAAGTGCTCATGGAGGTTGTTACTCGTGCCATAGCCAGATTAAGTCTAGACTGGCCGGCCGAGCAGTATGATACATGTAGACAACAAAGTAGGCTAGATGAAAGATTTCTGCCCTCATACACACAACCTCCTAGGTGGGGCTTGCCATTTTTCCCAGACCTCCACACTGAGGTGTCGAGGTCCTGGGCTAAACCAGCATCAGCCAGAGTCTTCAACCCGTCAACATCAGAATATTCGAATATAAACGGGTTGAGGGCTCATGGTTATGCGGTGATGCATCGGGTAGAAGAGACGCTCGCGAGCTATCTCTCCCCCGAGCCAGCATCGTCGCTGTGAGCCCCGCAGCTTCGTGCCACCAGGGAGACGGCCAGATCCATCGGCCGCTCTATGGCAGCGGTGGCCACGGAGAGACATCTGTGGCTTAATCTCTTGGACATAAAAGAAAGAGATAAGAAATTTCTCATGTTTGCTCCCGTCTCGCCCTCTGGCCTCTTTGGTGACGCTGTAACAACGGTCGTCGACCGTTACCAAGAGGCCAGAAAACAGAGTATGTCCTCCTCCTCAGCGCATCGAGCGCACCAAAAGCAGAGCGTGGTATCTGAGGATCTGAGGACCGTCCTTATCGCTAAGAAGGCCTCAGCTAAGAAGTCCTGATGCCAGAGGCGCAGGACTTCCGATGGCAGTCCCCTCCGGGAAAGTGCGGCTCGCCGAGGGCCCCGCTCTCTCCCGGTGCCATCGGGGGTGCTTCCCCTGCCACCATTGGTGCTTCAAGGCGCGGCGGTCCCCGGCGAACGTATATCTCAATGTCCGCCCGGAAACGTAGCGGCGTGGGGATGTTCGCACCCTCTCGGGAGGGCCCCTGGGCGGTCAGTTCGGTTGCTACCTGCCGGTTATCCATTACAGGACACCGGGCTGACCACCCAGGAAAATCCAGAGACCAGCCTCGCGAGGCTGGTTCCCTTAGTAGATTTTCTGGCAGCATGGAAACTTCTGCCGAATATCTCAGAATGTGTCCTGCGTACAATAGAAAAAGGGTACAGAACTCAATTCGGGTTACACCCGCCCGTGTTAAACGGGGTTAATGCCACGGTAGTAAGCCCCGAGCAGGCTCTGGTCAGGGAACAAGAGGTACAGACTCTTCTGCGAAAAGAGGCTATAGAACGGGTCCCTCCCCACTGCAGAGAGTCGGGGTTTTACAGCCGGTACTTCATAGTTCCAAAGAAGAATGGGCGGTTAAGGCCTATCTTAGATCTGCGTCATCTAAACAGAGCAGTAAAGAAATTAAAATTCAAAATGCTCACGATAAAACAGATCGTGTGTCACATCAGGTCCGAGGACTGGTGCGTCACGATAGACTTAAAAGATGCGTACTTCCACAATTGACGATTCCGATGATTGGCTGGTGTTAGCGCAGTCAAAACAACTGGCGGTTCAGCATCGAGATGCTGTTCTTGCCCACATGAGAGTGTTGGGGCTAAGGTTGAATGAAAAGAAAAGTGTGTTGGCACCTCAGCAGAGCATTACTTTTCTGGGGGTAGTTTGGGGACACGAGAACGATGTCAGCTCAGCTATCTCCGCCCAGGATAAAAACGATCCTAAATACCGTCAACCAGATTAAGCTAGGCCAGTCACTCACTGTCAAACACTTTCAAAGAGTGTTGGGTCTGATGGCAGCAGCGTCCAACGTGATACCTTTTGGCCTGCTGTACATGAGACCCTTACAGTGGGGGCTCAGGACCAAGGGGTTCTCTTCGAGGGGAAACCCTTTTCGCTTGATCAAGGTCACGCGGCGCTGCCTACGTGCCTTAGTGAATTGGAAAGATCCTTGGTTCCTGTCCCAAGGTCCAGTTCTGGGGGCTCCTTGTCGTCGCGTAACGTTAACGACGGATGCCTCCCTAACTGGCGGGGGAGCGGTCATGAGTGGCCACTCGGCCCAAGGTCTGTGGAGCGGCTGTCAGCTCGCCTGGCACATAAACCAGCTGGAGCTGATGGCTGTGTTTCAATCACTCAAACACTTCCTCCCAGACCCGCCATTTGTGTTAGTTCGGTCAGACAACACTTCGGTGGTATCGTATATAAATCACCAGGGGGGGTTGAGATCATGTCGGTTGTGGAAGCTGACGCATCATATGCTAACATGGGCCCAAGGCAAGATGCTCTCGCTCAGGGCGATGTACATCCCAGGGGTCCTGAATGTAGCGGCAGACTCCCTGTCGAGGCAGGGAGTGGTGCCGGGAGAATGGAGACTCTACCCCGAGGTGGTGGAGGAGCTGTGGATCCGGTTCGGGCGAGCCCAGGTGGATCTGTTTGCGTCTCGAGAGACGACACACTGTCCAGCATTTTTCTCCCTCACACATCCAGCCCCGTTGGGGCTGGACGCAATGGTACAGACGTGGCCGAGGCTGCGTCTGTATGCCTTTCCCCCTCTGGCGTTGCTCCCAGGAGTGCTGGAGAGAGTCCGCCGGGACGGGGTTCAGCTTTTATTGGTAGCCCCGCTCTGGCCGGGCCGAGTATGGCTCGCCGACATTATGTCTCTCCTCGAAGGTCCTCCCTGGGAAATCCCAGTCAGGAGGAACGCATTCCTTTACAATGGCATACACATAGAACATTTTTAACTTTCATTATTCAAATCAATTGACTGATTGTTAGGCTACATTAACTAAGTCAGCCGGAACCGGGAACACTTCCAATAACACCTGATGTACTTGTTACATCATAAAAAGAGTGCCATCTATGCTAACGTTAGTCTCTCTGTTTATCCCGAGGTTTATCCCGGATCCGGGCCGTGTCCGGATCAGATGGTGGACCTGCGCCTGAATGCCAACGCATCCTCGAGTGTCTGCTGAGACCGTGTCAATTGGTGCCTCCTCTGAATTTGCCTCACTGGCACGTCATGCTCAAAAAACCCGTCTCCGTGCAATAACTCCGATCTTTCAAGTATTCATACTCTTGTGTAATCGACGCACCGTCCTAAATAAACTAAAATAAACCCGCACTGTCTATTGCGTGATACCCTGAAATTTTAAATATTCCGATCTAATATGATTTCGGACCTGTAAGATTGCCAGAATAATAATCATACACAGTGTGTTAATAGGCCAGAGGAGAACTGGCACCCCGACTGAGCCTGGTTTCTCCCAAGGTTTATTTTTCTCCATCATGCCCTGATGGAGTTTTGGTTCCTTGCCACTGTCGCCTTTGCCTTGAAAGTATATTTATTATATTGTAGAATTAGGGAATGTTACAATTTTAAAACATGACTAAAGTTTCAATGCTAAAACGCCCACAATTTTTCTCCCATATTCTTTAAGAATGAATAATCATATGCATGTACCCACTGTAAAATGATATATGTGAAATTGTTTTTAATTTAATTAATTGTAAACACTCATATAGTGTGGTGTATAGAAACATAGAAAGTAAGTGTTTTATGACAAGAATTTGAAATTTCTTGTTTAGGACTCATCACTTGGATTTCGTCTTTCACGTCACACATGACTAAAGGAAACATCTCGGGTTACGTCTGTACTGCTTGTTCCCTAAGAAAGGAAGGAGACACTGGGTGCTTCTCAATATCCCTCCTCTTTTCTTCGCTCCTTCGTCCTCCATCCTATGAACCGGAAACTGATGGAGCTCAGCCATCTTGTAGGAGATCTTAATTTTCTAATTGCACCGCAAGGAGGTGAGGATCGAGGAGTGAGGGGGCTTCCTGAGGAGTCATGAGCAAAGATACACAGTTGTATCCTTTGCGGAAGTGTCTTATCATGTTTTACACAGTTTATTGTGCCACAGTTTATTAATCATTATTATTATATTATTATTATTATTATTATTATTATTATTATTATTATTATTATTATTATTATGTTTACATGTACAAGAAACAAATGTTTGTCAGGGGAAAAAAACAACACCTGACAGTTGTAGAGTTATATCAAAGCACAAGAAAATGAAATAAATATTGAAATGTATTAATAGGATTAATAACTGGAATTTGTTGTTAATAATAACTGGTAATATTGATTAAAATATGGACAAATGTGGTATTTTTTGGAGGCTGAGGCTTACAATATAAATAGTTATCTTTAATGTTCAAGAATCCCGACTAAATCCAGCGGTGCAGTCATCATTAATTGACGATGCTTTGAAGTGACATTAAAGGGAGCGAGGATATATCATTTCACTTGATTCAATTCCTCTGCCCTTGCGTCTTTTTCTCACGCCCTACCCTCGCATCCTGAAGGGGTGCAGCTAAGGCGCGAAGAAAGGAAGCTAGGAGAGGATGCACAAGTAAGAATTGGGAAGCACCCACTGCATCTAATGACTAAAAATACAAATAAAATTTATGAATTATGTTTTATTTAATTCTATAAACTATAATACTGATCTGCCAACATTGTTGCTATATGATAAATTAAAAAAAGCTGATGACATCACTGTTTTCTCCAGAACGACTGTACAGCCAAATCTAATGTTTTTGCAATATTTCCTGTTTGACACTGTGAAGCTGCTTTGACAAAATCGCGATTGTAAAAGCACTATATAAATAAAAGTTGATTGATTGATGGTTTATGTGTACGTGTCTAACAGAGCATACCTTTAGCCCGCTGGACTTAGACATGTATGGGCCAGGACCTAAGCCCAACATCCTGGGGCTGTGTGTTTTAAAGACGGGCTACCAAAATGTAAACCTGTCAGCAAGCTGATGAATCTCAATATATTCCTTTCTTGATCTGTTGTTCACTCTCTCTTGACTTGAAATTTGAAGGGCGCCTGCACGTGTGTCTGTGTGTGTGTGTGTGTGTGTGTGTGTGTGTGTGTGTGTGTGTGTGTGTGTGTGTGTGCGTGGTTCATGCTTATATCGAACAATTGTGCGGGCTATGTAATACAAAAATAATAGCCAAATCAATCGTGGGTGGATGAGAAATAAATCATTGTGTTTGTTTGATAAAGACTCATTCCGGTTGCTGCTTTCAAATCAACCCCTCCCTCATGTGAACTGAACTGACAGGGTCATAGATATGACAGGAGCTGAAGCCCATTAAATATGCAAATCTTATCCAATCCTAGCCATGGGCAAGTCTCTAGTGGAGCACACCCATCAAAACCCAGCGTTCAGGAGAAAGCCTAAAAACCAGTGTAGAAAATAGCCTATTACTTATTAGTTATGATGTTTTTGAATGTAAAAACCACACAAACGTCATTAGTTGACCTCAGAAAACAGTATAAAGACATTAAAATGCCATGTTCATTTTGTTCAATGTTCATGACACCTTTAAAACTATTTTTTTTGTTTGTTTTTTCAAAACCCATGCATAAATATTATTCTCTCAAAAATACGAGCAAGTACATACATGTTGCTCACATATTATGGCAGCACATTTTATGTTTATACGCTCCTTAAATACACATTCCCCCCACAATAACACTCGTCCAAAAATAGACTCCTGAGGGTTAAAAGCTATGGACTGCTTCTTTGCCTCCTGAAACCTATCGACAACTGTCTCAATAGCACGTTGTCAGTTGTCGCAAATAGGCCAGAAGGTGAAATCAGGGCATCAAGAAGGAAGGATTTGTCCTTCTCCTTGATTCCCGATAAATTTAATGATAAATGTCTCTCCATGGTTACCAGAGCTGACATGTATTGGCCAATGGAACAGGCCATCTCCTTGGTAAAGCAAAGAGACAGGTCTGCAGCTTTACGAAGCTCAGCAATATCTTTGGACGTGGGACCGTTGCCTTCATTGAGATCTTTCAGAAGGTTGGCCAGGTACGCTTGCAAAATAGACATACAATTTAAGAAAGCACTAGCCCAGCCGCAGCCATATATGCTCTGCCCACCAGCGCTGATGTGTCATGGCAGGGTTTGGTGGGCAGCACCGGGGGTTTAAGGTATGACAAAATGTCTGGCGATAAATAACTGGCCAAAGCCTCCTCCATGCGTGGCATTATCCCATAATTGTTCTCTCTTGCCCCCGCGATATTACAATAATTAAATACTGGGGGATTGGTTAAACGAGGAATATGCTCTGTACCATGACATACACAACTCATTGTGGAAGAATGGCAAGCCCTGGCATTGAGGTTGCGATCTGTGCTTCAGGAAGTGCTCATCCAATCTGTTTTTAATATGTGTCAAGTCAACTTTATTTATATAGTACTTTTACAATAACAATTGTTTCAAAGCAGGTTCACAGTTTTAAACAGGAAAATATGTGCTTACTGAGTTTCATTTGGCGACACTGAGGCGGAGAACAGTGAATCACACTCGCCACTTCATGTCCCCGCTTATGAGGAACTTGTTGAGGTTGTAGCATGTGCTATGGCCAGACTTAACAACAGCTGGCCAAATTAAAGTCAGAAAGCTCATGTTAAAAGCAGATTGGATGAGCGCTTTGACTTTCATGTGGCCAGCTTATGTGAAGTCTGGACACAGCACACGTTACAAGCTCAACAAGCTCTTCATAAGCGGGGACGTTGGGGACAGTGAAGTGGTGAGTGTGCTTTACTGTCCTCCACCTCGATGTTGAGCGCATTCGCCCCCTCAGAAGTGGATAACCCGAGCATCAGACTCTTACCCTAAGCAGAAGAAGCTGATTGGCGGGCTTCTGCACAGGGAGGGAGAGGATCAGAGCTGGCGATTGATGACTCAGAATTTACCTCAGCAGTCTCGATCACATCTGCCAACTCTCTCTGTGAACCCCGTGATCTGAACCACCATGCCTAAGTGGACGCAGGACCGGAACCATGGGAAAGGCGTACCTAGCCGGTTTCATCTAAAACAGACAGGCAGCACTTTTCAGCATCAGTAGCTACTTTATCAGCAGCTTTTCACAGTCGTGCTGCACTCCCAAACAGTGCACACATAGCTGATGTGTGTCACCACCCGTGAGAAATCTAGGGCAGGGGTGCACACATTGCTTAAGTTGTTCACTTGCCATGCTTTTGTTTCTTATTTGTGACAAACAAGACCAAATATGACATACAACAATGGAGAGTACTTGCTGAAGAGAGAAAGCTAACACTTTTGTGTGCCAATGTTTGCTTGTAGCTTCTGATTATGCCATCACATGCAATCAGAATTGGCATGGTGTCATTCAAACTTCAGATGCGCTACACTAAGGGAGTGTCCCCAAAGTGTCATTAGACGTCATGCAATTTCACTCGAAAGGGAACCAGCTATTTTATTTTCACTATCACCATCTAGTGATATTCATTTCACCAGTATGGACATGTAGTGCCGTGAAAAACGAAACAAAACAAACAAACATGAAAACACATAACTGCCAGTTAAAAAAGTTTTTGCCCAAACTTCCATTTGCCATTTAAATTATTAAAACTAGAGGTATATCTTAACTTTAAGGTTACTTTTATCATGTAAACTACCTATATACAGCATGCTATATGCATGCGTGTTTGGGACAGAGGGAAACACGGTCACATTTGCAGCATATGCTGCCCATCATAAATCAAAGCACATGGCAGTGTTGGAAGAGAACACCGGAAAATGTGACAGAAAGGACAATATTCCTCTGTATTTGCAATACACGAGACAAACGCTGCCGGTGTGAATGCACAATGGGCGCACAGCTCCCACTCTCCATATGCACTGCTTCTACCATGCCAATGCACTGCTTGCATGTGCGGTGTGAAGCCGGCGTGAGCCTGGTTTCTCCCAAGGTTTTTTCTCTCATTTTTTTTCACCTGAAGGAGTTTTGGTTCCTTGCTACCATCACATTTGGCTTTTGGCTTGCTCAGTTTTCAACTATATTACTGATTTGCCCACGTTGACACTATATGAGCATTTAAATATGCTGGATGACATCACTGTTTTCTCCAGAGCGGCTGTACAGCCAAATTCTGTACAGCCGTTAAATTATTTTCCTGCTTTACACTGTGGAGCTGCTTTGAAACAATCAGCATTGTAAAAAGCGCTTAAAGGTTACTTAACTTGACTCATCCACCAGGCGAAAATTCAAATATGTTTGATCGGTTAGAAAAGTAATAAACACATCTCTTCATTAAGCTACATAATTTGGGATTGCATTGTTGTTCATATCACATTTCACAGAATTATGCACTGAAGTTTAATACTTGGTAAAGAGTATGAAAAACGGAGATAATATACTGTAATCCAGGAGAGGACTCCAAAAAAAGTCAAATATTCAAGGACCTCTGTTACCATCTTATGGCGAAAATAGGTCCGTGTATCATCTTTTGCCTTATTGTAACCCCCTTTTTTAAAGAAACTTTGTAAGAAGGGATAAGTAAAAATCGTTTATGTGGTAACCTTTTTCTTTTTTTAAATTGTCACAGAGGTGCTGAAAAAGCTGTTCTTCAGAACCTTAAATCGCAAATCAAGTAGCTGTTGGAGGCCTCTCATGGTTTGGAGAACAGTGGTGGGCTGTCAGGGCCACCAGGGCCTTCTCTGCTGGCCCTGTCAAAATCATATATATATATATATATATATATATATATATATATATATATATATATATATATATATATATATATATAGTTACGATTATATTTCCAGAAAGAATGTATTTATTTGGGGTGTATTTTCCATATGTCGTCATCAAAACGCATCACAGCCCCGACGACCAGCACTAGTAGAATAGCTTGCCTTCCATTGAAGGTGCTATTTTCCATTGGACCATAGCTTTGACTGACGTGGGTCATTAGACAATCAAAATTTGATGTGTAGTGATAGAACGGCCCAGAGGCCCAGCGATGTGTCGTTGTGCTACCCCCTGCTGATGTCATCAGCCGTCTGAACTTTTCGCGGGTTGTGAGAATTCTGTGTGAAATAAACTATGGCCACCGCGGATGACGGGCTGCGTGCGAATGATCGATCCTGATGTCAAGCCGTTAGCTAACAAGCAGTGTTTTTTCTGTTTCTTTGGATGTTCTGTTGGTCCGTATTTTTGTTTGTTTAAGAGTATTTGTGCCAGCTGATTTTGATTCTTTTCACCATTTGCCTAAACGGTGAAACGTGAGTGCAGTATCATCAATAAATAGTCGAATTGCCTTTTTGTCTCGCGTGTACTTTTTGCTTGCCCCCTTCCCAACGAACACTATGAAAGCAAAGTTCGTAGTAGTATTGCGTACAGTGCATTATTGTATTTTGTGTGTGTGGACACAAATGGGTATTATGACAGGTATTACAAGGAGAGGGTGAAATATGAGGACATTGGCCATCTCCCCACTTTTCAAAATGCTTATAAATCATAATAAGGCAGTGGCTCAGTGTTTCATGTAGGTTGTCTACAAACCAGAAGGTTGGTGGTTCGATCCCCGGTTCCACCTGACCAAGTGTCGAAGTGTCCATGAGCAAGACACCTAACCCCAGCTGCTCCCGACTAGCTGGATGTCGCCTTAGATGGCTGACATCGCCGTAGGTGTATGAATGGGTGAATGTGAGGCAAAAATGTAAAGCGCTTTGGATAAAAGCGCTATATAAATGCGGTCCATTTACCATAACGTTACAGGATGAGTTTTTTTTTTTTTTAGAAAGTAAAAATGCAGAATGTTTCCTGTTATGGGTAGGTTTAGGGGCAGTGGCAGTGTAGGGGGATGGAAAATACGGTTTGTACAGTATAAAAACCATTGCGCCTATGGAATGTCCCCATATGTCACAAAAACAAACTTGTGCATGTGGGTGTGTGTGTTTGTTGTTATGGCGACAGCGTGGGGCTTGTTGATCGTGTGTGTGTGTGTGTGTGTGTGTGTGTGTGTGTGTGTGTGTGTGTGTGTGTTGTTATGGCGTGGGGCGTGTTGATCGTTAGTGAAGGCCCTGACTGAAACCCCACGGTACGCTACTATTGGAGAATATATCCAGACAGATTCAAGAGATAGTTTCCAGTACATAGGGAGCAGCACAAATGGCAAATCTAGCAACAATTAGCCCCATGACAAATAAAAGTTCCAGATGGACAAACATTAAATGCAAAAACCAGTGTGAATATCTTAAAATAAACCAGAGAGTGGCAAACTTTGAAGCAGGGTTCAAGTTTTAATTAGTTGTACAGCTTGAAGTGTAAAGCTTGTTCTTATAGACATAAACCCAACCGTGATGCAAGCGTTGGGGATCATTTATATGCACGCCCCAAACATTTGCATCTGTCCAAACATGTCAGGCGGAACTGGGAGCCGAATCGAGACTGAAGATAAACAAACTTTCATCGAAACGTCATGTTCCAGGCTGTGCAAGAGTTTTTCAAGACTTTTCTACCCTTCCCACAGATAAAACATGTCAACAGTCATGGTTGATGTTTCGGATACCACAACAATTTAATTCAAGATCGTTCTTTTGTTCGGCCCATTTCAAGCAAGCTTCGCTCAGCATCTTAAACTGAAGAAAGTGGCAATTACAAATATATTCCTGCAAGCAGTTAGTAGTGATTTATCCACTTATTGACTGTTTAAACAATTTCTGATTAAACTGAGAGTTTCTTAGGAACCTATGGGGAAAAGGGGCTTATATTTGCATACATGGGTCTATATAAGACCCTGATTCGCCATAGGTGTCAGGTTTTAAAAATCAACTGAAGCGATACCTGAGAAGCACGAACACGGCGCTCTAAGGGAACCGAGGATACGAAAGTAACCGAGTACGTTCCCTATCGAGAGGTTCCTCGTATTGCGTATGGGAACACAATGTAAAATGCTGTGTGTGCTGACTGACCCAGAATTCCCTTTAGAATGTGTCAACCAACCTCCAGAGAGCTTCATAGGCGGGCTTCATAAGGGGAAAGAAAAGAACCGAAGAGTCGGTTCATTTGAAGAGTCGAACGGACAGAGTCGGTTCATTTGAACACTTGATTGGACATAATCGGATCTATGGTGGAGTGAATGGTGCTTGGGAACTATTTGTGTATAGGCCAAAAACAGTAAGCGATAATGTTGTAAGGGTCTAGATACCCAGCTGGCATTTTAACATTGAGCCACTGTTGAATCAACGTCAGGTGCCAGTGTTGGATAACCGTTGAATTTTGTTTAGATTTTGCAAATCTAAACAATTGAAATGGTCCAATGTCATGTTTCTCAACATAGGTGAATTTGCCAACATTGAAACAATATTGATTTTAGTTTAGATTTTGCAAATCTAATCAACGTTGAAATGGCAACGTCTTTCCAATGTCACGTTTCTCAACATAGGTGAATTTGCCAACATTGAAACAATATTGATTTTAGTTTAGATTTTGCAAATCTAATCAACGTTGAAATGGCAACGTCATTCCGACGTCATGTTTCTCAACATAGGTGAATTTGCCAACATTGATTTAAGTTTAGATTTTGCAAATCCAATCAATGCTGAAATTTCAACGTCACTATAAAGTCCTGCTTTTCAACATAGTTTTTGTTAAACTGTTTTCACTGAAGTATTGATGTGTTCAACAGCAACACCAAACACCTTGAAATGGATACATAAACTCTACATTTGCAAACACGCACAGTCAGCTTGGAAGAAGACAATTGGTCAAAGGAAGACCAGGAAGAAGATTAATAAAGACATTTCACTGACGTAGGAAACATGCTTTATTACATAGCTGCAATTGTGCCAACCTTTCACATCAATTGTACACCTGTCAAACTTTTACTTTACCCAAAAATTCTGTCATTAAAGGGTTAGTTCACCCAAAAGTGAAATTGAGGTCATTAATGACTCACCCCAATGTCATCCCACACCCGTAAGACCTCCATTCCTCTTCAGAACACAGTTTAAGATATTTTATATTTTAGTCCCAGAGCATTGTGGCGATCCGAATCATTGATTCATGGCTGTTTGAATCTTTATTTGAGGTTTGAAAACAAACGCAGAAGAGAAAACCATGCTGAATAAAATCATACTTTTTTTATTTTTGGACCCAAATGTATTTTGGATGCTTCAAGAGACTCTAATTAACCCACTGATGTCTCATATGGACTACTTTGATGATGTTTTTATTACCTTTCTAAACATGGACAGTATAGTGTGCATACTGCATTATGCTCTGGGACTAAAATATAAAATATCTTAAACTGTGTGTGAAGATGAACGGAGGTCTTATGAGTGTGGAACAACATTAGGGTGAGGAGTTAATGACAGACATTTCATTTTTGGGTGAACTAACCCTTTAAATGACTCGCCTTGTCGCTCCACACCCGTAAGACCTTCGTTCATCTTCGGAACACAGTTTAAGGTATTTTATATTTAGTCCAAGAGCTTTCTGTCCCTTCATTGAAAATGTATGTACGGTATACTGTCACTTTTTATGTTGTTGTTATTTTTGGACCAAAATGTATTTTCATTGCTTTCATTGCAAAAATTCTATCCAACCCACTGATGTCACATATGGACTACTTTGATGATGTTATTATCTTTCTGGTCCTTCTGGACATGGACAGTATACCGTACATACATTTTCAATGGAGGGACAGAAAGCTCGGAGTAAATATAAAATATCTTAATCTGTGTTCTGAAGATGAACGGAGGTCTTACGGGTGTGGAGCGACATTAGGGTGAGGAGTAAATGACAGAATTGTCATTTTTGGGTGAACTAGCTTTTTTTAACCTTTAAAAAAAACGGCCCAAACATTGGGCAACATTAAACACAGCTGGTTAAGTCTTCCTTTCTTGTTACTTCTTTCTGCTACTGCCACCAGTCCTCTCAGGTGTATATTTCAAATCTTTGGCCATGTATTCGTCTACTTTCATTGGCTTTAAGCTCAAGACCGCATCTGATGAGAAAAACAAAAAAAACATATCAGTATTAGCAAACACTACTCTCTCAAATTAAAATATTTAGCAAATATCAACTTTTGTGGCATTGCCAATGATCAAAGTATATAAATTAGTATTGATCAACATGCAAAGTCATTGATAATCATGTGCTTGAGCAAGCAACAAAAGGCAGTTGGTAGTAACCCTTGCTGCAGGTAGAGACGTTAGTCTAGAGCCCAGAATGGAGTATTTTATTTATATATATATATATATATATATATATATATATATATATATATATATATATATATATATATATATATATATATATATATATATATATATATATATATATATATATATATAAAAGTTTGGACACATTACTATGTGTAATGTTTTTGAAAGAAGTTTCTTCTGCTCATCAAGTCTGCATTTATTTGATCAAAAATACAGTAAAAAAAAAAAGTAATATTGTGATCTTATTACAATTTAAATATTTGGTTTTCAATTTATTATATGTTAAATTACAATTTATTTCTGTGAAAAGCTGAATTTTTAGTATCATTCCTTCACCGTCACATGATCCTTCAGCAATCATTCTAATATCCTGATTTATTATGAGTGTTGGAAACAGTTCTGCTGCTTAATATATTTGATGAATAAAAGGTTTAAAAGAACTGCATTTATTCAAAATAAAAACATTTTCAAATAATATAAATCTCCTTTACTATCAATTTAACACAGTGTTTCTCAAACTTTTTCAGCCCAAGGACCACTTTATCTTCCAATTTTTTTCTGAGGACCACCTACAGAATCCCACTCTAACACGCCCCCCAAAACCAACAAAATAGGAAGGATAAGCTAAATTTAAGTTTAATATGCAACTGTTTCAAGTCAAAAACGAATCATTCAAACATAAATGCAATGATTTGATCAGAAATTATTATATACATTTTATATATAAAAAGTCTTCCACATAAACCTGTATTTAAATTTTACAAAAATGTAACAAAAAAAAGTTAAAGGGGGGGTGAAATGCTGTTTCATGCATACTGATCTTTTTACACTGTTAAAGACTTGGAATCCCATCCTAAACATAGACAAAGTTTCAAAAGTTAAGGTGGACGTTTGATGGGAGTATTTCTTTGTCAAAAATACTACTTCCGGTTAGTCATAAGTTTCGGCAAGTTTTTTGAGATCATGCGTCCCCTTTGACGTTAATGGGGGCGGAATTTCCTTGTATGGGCCTTACGGACAATTCTACCGGAAGCGCGTGAGAGAGAGAGAGAGAGAGAGAGGGAGAGAGCGAAAGTAACAGGCTACGCCCATCAAAGCACTGGCTTGTAGGATGCTGGACAGGTGATGTGCACATAACAATGTCACCAAAAAAGTGCGTTTTTGGTTGCCAGACCAAGACAGTCCTGCACAGATTCCCCAAAAACCCCGCGTTAAGGCAACAGTGGATGTAATTTGCTTTTCCGGATCAGCAACTGAGTTGCGCGAATGTTTATATCTGTTCGCTGCATTTCGGTGCCGACTGTTTCATAAACAAGGCCCAGCTCGACGCCGGATTTTCCCGATCACCTAATGCTGAATGATGGAGCAGTCCCAACGTTAGAACCGCAGGCGGTGAGTGAGACTGCTTCAAATGTGTTTTTGCCAATGCCCATCAAGTAGCCCAAACATGATCACGTATAGTTAATTGATCAATGGAGCATGCGATGTGTAGTGCGTGTACATTTGTTTAGCTGGCCACTATATGTGTAACTTTATGTTTGTGTATTGTAAAAGCACTCCAAACAACAATACACAAAGAGGGGGAAAATATTTTGAACTAAATAAGCACGCTTCATTCAAATGCGCTACTATTCCGTGTCTTTCTATGTAAACACTAACTTAACCTGCCGTGCAAAACCAGTCCGCTTACTGTCTACACAAACCACGCGTAAACACACAAACACACGTGCACAACTGCACTTCCCACATGTACACCTTCAAAGACAAAAATACGACGATATAATTCAAGTATAAATATGTAAATAACACAAGCCGCTAAGCATATTATATAGTTAGTGTATAACTTGTACCACATAGAGACGTCCTGCTCTAGTCGTTTTTGCTGCTGCTCCTGTTCAACTGCAGCCTCTGGTTCTGATTCCGGATCATAGATGTATGGCTGTATCTGATTAAAAGCCATATTTTTATTTTGAATAAAGTTTTTTTCCCGCTGTTAGGGATGACACAGCTTTACGACGCACTCGACTCAACACAATAGCAGGAGCGAGCACACATCATTATTTAGCTCCGCTCACACGACACGCCCCCACCCGCTCGGCTTTTTTCGGAAAGACTCGGAACAGCGCATCTTTCTTATATAATTATAAAAAAATAAAGACTTTTCGGAGATATGCAGGATGCAATGCTACTCTATAGGTACTCAAGATTGACATGACACTGACTGAAACTGAGTGTTTCACCCCCCTTTTAAGGGTTAGTTATTTCCAGATTCAAATAGATGGTTGGGTTAGGTATGGGGACAACTTAACGTTAAAGGAGACTTTCAGGTCGTTTTTCCAAATCTCTGGAAAAAAGATGAAAGAAGAATGTGACGTGCTAAAGATTTATAGATATTCTTATGCCTCTCCCTGATTGGGTAACGGTAGTACAAGACAAAAACATTCAAACTGATCTAATATGTATAACGTTAGCTTCATGGAGCGTACACACATACACGCCGGTGGAACGACGGACTAACGGCAGTTCGCGGTTAAACTAGTCTGCCCGTAACGTTACACTTAACGGCGGTTCGCGGTTAAACTAGTCTGCCCATACGTCTACACACACACAGATAAGAACGGTGTTTGACGGTTAGCTAGCACTAACTCCGGTTCGCGGTTAAACTACGTTAGTCTGCCCATATAAACACATTATTAATTAACACAATACGCATATGGACCAGAGTCAGGCACACTCAACATTTATTTAGGAATTTTCTAGTTATAAAATGTGACTTCAAAAACTTTGCTTACCGTCTGAGCTGCTCCGCCCAAATTCAGTCGAATTGGTCCAGGTCAGAACCTGCGAGGCTGACGATGACGACACAGACCCACTTCGCGCACGCGCAAGCAGGTGTTGTGTGGAACCGTCAGAGCCTATTGGCCTTTGTGTGATGGACAGTCGCCGTCCTCCAATCAAGCCATACATCTTGTATTCGTGTGTGTGTGTGTGTGTGTGTGTGTCCGTCCATATGTGTGTCTATATATATATATATATATATATATATATATATATATATATATATATATATATGTGTGTGTGTGTGTGTGTGTGTGTGTGTGTGTGTGTGTATGTTTGTGTGTTATTTTTTTAATTTTAAGCGGTCTGTTAATTTTTTTCCAGAGCTGTGTAGGATATATATATATATATATATATATATATATATATATATATATATATATATATATATATATATATATAGCTCTGGAAGAAAAATTAAGAGACCACTTAATATAAAAATTAACTTAATATATACAACTTAATATATAAAAATTAAAATGCACCAGAATGCAGGAAATCACATCTACAAAATTTAAAATTGTATGGGGGAAATGTATATCCCCAGACCCCCACACAAACAGCCCCACATATAATATTTTCACCAGCCGCCACTGCATATATTGTTCTTGTATGGAATGACTAACCAAAATGATCAATCGGAGTTGCTGTCAAAGTAAGCCATAAGATGTAGAAAGTGCTCAACAAACGTTTAATTCAGAGTTGATATTTCAACGTTGTATCATAATTCATGTATCAACTCTTTTTCAACAGTTAATTGATCAGCATTGTTTGGACGTTGTTCCAACGTAATTTTTCTACTGATATATTTCAACAAAATTTTTAAAAGTCATGGTTGTAAAAATAATGTTGATTTGACGTACAACTCAAAACTTGTTGATATTTCTATGTTGAATTCTTAGTGAGTTAACAACACCAATTCAACTATTTGGTGTTCAACGTTGTTTTGACGTTGAACCAATGTTTTTTCATAAACTGACATTATTTCAACTACATTTAAACGTTTAATGTCAGTCGAATGCCAGCTGGGTAAAGCCTTAGACAGAGAGCGCTCTAGATACAGTGCCAATGCTCTGACAGGGCAGAGTAGGTTTGCGTCCTGTTCCCCCAGAGAAGCGGGTAATGGAAGCAGTGTAATTACCTGAGAACTAGAGACAAGACGGACTCACTGAGAGTGCGTGTAAGTCACTCACTTGCTTAACCGAAGTGAAGCGGAGGCTTCCGAGGAACCTTCGGGCTGGGACCATTCGAGCCCGAGGTCTCCCACAGCCTTCGTGAGCACACAGATAAGCTCGGTACAATGCTGGTCTTGGAAGTCAAGGCTTTCTGCGTTGAAGCGGGGGGCTCAAAGACAGATTTTGACCACTCGCTGCCGGACGCGGCTGTCGAGATGCTGTCTTCCTCCTCTGGCGACGGTCCACCGAAGGAAACCGAACAGGCTGCTGCGAAGGAGGGGCACTGTTCTTCCTGGTTGATGGTGACTGGTGAGGGCAAGGCACGCGGGCAAGCATCTGGCGTGCATTTGCTCAGTCGCTCAGGTGGCCTCTGGTCGTGATGCTTCTTTCGGCGTGGCCCAGGGGCATACGGTGGGACTTGGTCAAAGGTGGCGAGGCGAGCCTCATGCTCTTTTAGAAGAAAGCTAGAAAGGATACAGCGCCGGATGGCGTAGCTGGAATGGCAGAGATGAAGGCGGAGAAATCCGACATCCTCACTGCAGGTTCTGCTGGATGCTTGTCGACGGCGGTTGCTTCTTCCGAAGGTCAGCGAAGGTGTCGCTGAAGAAGATAAAATCTGACACCTAGGGCGAATCAGGGTCTTATATAGCCTCCTGTATGTAAATATAAGCCCCTTTTTCGGTGGTCTCTCTGGAGCGCCCCCATTGGTTCGTTCCTCTCAGCCGCCTCACCATAGGTTCCTGCAGTTGCCACGGCCGGGCCAATCAGAGAGTTCCTCGCCATGCAGCTGCACTGCACTTTACATGGATACCTTTATTAATAAAGTTTTTGCTTCATATTCTCGAGAAAATAAATTTTTCCCATACGCAATATGAGGAACCTCTCGATAGGGAACTAAATAGTGTGTCTAATGACTATAATATTATTTTGTATTCCAAAATACAACCGTAGATACGTTGCTTACAGATCGTTCACGCGATCCTTTTAGCAAACGTCACCTTTTTCACCATATAAGTTAAAACGATAGTCATTTGACAAGGCTATTCGTTTTGTAAAAATATAAGTTTTTTTAAGTATAAGCTGGACAAATGTTGCCCTTAAATAAGCCACATACCCTCTATGTAGATATCAGAGAACAATTTAACATATTGTTTCAAATCATTATAGGGCACCTTTAACTGAAGTGAGAGACAGTAAATTTTGAATGCTTATGTCTCCTAAATGCAATTTTGTCATTGTTTTGGAACATACTAGCTTATTCATAACTTTAAGACTAACACAGTCATACTAAAAGATAAAAAACTTCAATTTCGATATCAGTCGGCCTTTAATATCAAGTTGAAAAATGAGAAAAATGGCTCATTTATTCATTTAAAAAATAAATAAATAAATAAATAAAAAATGAGAATTCGGCTTGATTTTATATGTTTAGGTTCAGGGATAGAAAATGGATAAAAGGGTTGAATATTCGATTTCCACGTGTGGGTGTGCGTCAACCAAACATCAACCTGTGCCACTTTCGGTGTTTCCACAGAATAACGTTCCTCCGCTGCTGGAAGGATTCTTAAAGTGTTTAATAAACTCTCTCATCAAACAACCGGACTAATGCTGTGACACAGATCGTGATCTTCTCTAAAGGCATGGATTCTACAACAAAAGGTGCTATAGAAATATTAAACTGAATGCCAGCTTATGTTTTGGTTGTTACAGAGGCTCCCCAATAATTATATTTAACATGACACGCCAGCTAATTTAAAAATAGAAGTAGCTCTTTGCTGACGAAGCTTTTCTAGTGGCCAGAAATATTAAAGTCCTTGCAAGCTACATTGTGTTGCATTTCTTCTTCATAATATTTTGGTGAATTAGATAATTAGCACTACTTGCATCTGGTAGATGAAATTGCTAAATAACATTTGGTTTACCCCTCCTTGAACTGTCACCTTATCGTGGTGGAGGGGTTTGAGTACCTGAATGATCCTAGGAGCTATGTTGTCCGGGGCTTTATGCCCCTGGTAGGGCCTCCCAAGGCAAACAGGTCCTTGGTGATGGGCCAGACTAAGAGCAGTTCACAAGCCCATTATGAAAAAATTAAAAACAAGGGCCGAGACGTCGCCCGGCATGGCGCAGCCGGGGCCCCACCCTGGAGCCAGGCCCGGGGTTGGGGCTCGTATGCGAGCGGCTGGTGGCCGGGCCTTCCCCCATGGGGCCCGGCCGGGCTCAGCCCGAAAGAGCGACGTGGGGCCGCCCTCCTGTGGGCTTACCACCTGCAGGAAGGACTGCCATTCGTCTGTACAGAAGCTCAAGCAAATGCCAGGAATGAACTGAAACAAAATCTGTGCATAGCTCTATGTCTTGTTTACCCTGACCAACAGGAGTCCCACTGGGAAGCTGGATTCTCCAAACACCGCCTTGTGCTGGTCTATAACAAAGACAAGACACTTCTTCCACCAGAGAGCAAATACTCTGACTGTGAAAAGGCCCTACCCTGCATGTTATGGGCCATCCAGCGATTCTCCTACTACATCGGAGCAGAAAAGGTTATTATAGTGCCACCAGCCTGTAATGTTCCTCAACAGCCAACGCATCCGAGACTGCGTCGCCACCAAGTGGTGGTTAATGGCACTCCAGGGTCGCAATGTTGAGCGCAGAATCACAAGTCTGCACTGTGAAACGGCTTGGCTGCCTGCTAAAACTGTTCTGATGACACACCAGCAGCAATGCTGGACCCAGAGGAACCCCAGCAACAACAGACCTGTCACAGGTACTTTGAAGAGAATGCGTGTCAAGGAATGCCCCTTGGCAACGTCGATGGGTCCTCTTACAACTAAGAAGGCATCCTACAAGCAGGTGCGGACATCCCATGGCTGAATGACCAGCCTTGCCCTTCACAGCACTTCAAGTTGGGTCCTCAGTCATCACAATATGCTGAGGTAGCAGCTATTCTAATAACCATCCAAATCGCATCCACCCATAACTTCAGAGAACTCATTATTTGCACACACTCTGACTATGCCAGACTCAATTTCACATGACACCTTCCAGGCTGGGAACAAAATGGGTTTACAATGGCAAACAGCAAGTCAGTCAAACACCAACACCTGTTCCAAGCGTGCAACGACATCACAAGAGTACACGACATGATCGTCTACTAGGAAAAGGTGAAGGGACACTCAAGACTCAAACCAGGCCTTGACAAAGACTTGAATGACCAAACTGATGCCCTGGCCAAGACTGGCACACTTCACGGCAATCTATGGTCAACTCCAACCCACCCACCCACCCTTAACTTTGCAGTGGTAACCCGCAGCGACCTATTCCTTTGACGATTCCAACATCGCAGCCACTTACGCTGGCTCCACAAATTTCCAGCTACAACATAGCTGACGTAAAAGCCTCTGACACTGCCATGCAAGATATGCTAAACCACCTCTCAGACCCCTCCGACCACCCTAGCACTGCGTCTGAATTCCCTGCTGACCCAGGACTCAGACTGCATGACGTCAAACACATGCTGCTTGTGTGAAACAACATTCTGGGGTATGCTCCTGATGACATCACAGCGCAAAGCCTTGTGGTACCACATTGTCAGGGGGGGGGGGGGCTGTCATGCTAATGTAGGCCCACGATGCACCATGTGCTGGACTCCACAGTACCAAAGCCACTTACAAGACACTAAAAATAATTGGCATAGTGCTTGGCATGCAGCAAGACATGGTAGAATATGTCAGAAAGTGCTTCGTTTGCTGCCAATTCCAACCAGCAAACCCAAACCATAGAGCCCTACTGCAACGCAGAGGAGTCACATTTCCTTGGTCAGACCTCCAATGAGACTGGATATAACCTCTGCCCAGATCAACAAGGGGCAACAAATACTCCCTCATGTGTGTCAGGTCTCCAAGTGGGTAGTGTCTCCCTGCACCGAACGGCACTGACCAGACCACAGCGCACCTGCTGATGAACCTCATCTTCCCCAGTTTCGGACTGCCACTTAAAGTGAACACGGACAGAGGCACTCACTTTACAGCTGAGAAAGTGCAACAGGTTTGGAAACTCCTGGGAGTACCAGCTCAACTGCCCATCTCATCCAAGTGGAAAGAACAAGTCTAACTGTGATCAACAGGCTGAGAAGGTATGTGTTTGCCAATCAGGAAGACCGGGATATGAAACTTTCTTTGGTGCTCGTGGCCATCAGGGCCACCTAGCATGAATCACTTCATGCATCACCTTTTGAACTAATGACTGGGTGACAAATAACACTGCTGCTGCCCCGGCTGCAACAAATGGGATACTCCAGCCTTGTCACAGCCTACACCACCTACCGGTACCTCGACACCGGCACCGGAAGACAACCTTTGCAGCAACTGCCTCAAAAGAGCACTGAAGGCTGAAAAGCATAGTGTGACCGGAAAGTGCCATACCAGGCCCAACCATAGGTACTTTGATCAAAGACATTCACTACCTTTGCCTCAAGTCCAACACTGAAGTAATCTGCAGGTTGCAGCCCATGAGAAACGACACTCGCGTTTCTTGGCCCTTGGCCCTTGGCCCTTGGCCCTTGGCCCTTGGCCCTGACACACGGGCCTTGGCCCTGCCAAGGCCACATCTCACACCCAAGTCAATGAAACTCGAGCTGAGCTCGTGGGTGACCAGTAGCTCACCAACACTCCCACTTGTAAGGCCACCCTGACTTACGATCAGCATGACAGTACGACCAGCATCAACCTGCCCAACTAGAGTAGGTGGAGTCAGGTACCACAAGGTGCCATCCTCCACCTCAATGATCCGGCAGTGTATCATCACCCTAGTGAAGAGAACTTTTCAGAGCTGTAAATCCCATCCTTCTTCAAAAATCCCAACTTCACTCTAGACCCAGAACTGGAGCTGGAGAGTGAGAAAAGGGGGTCCCAGCTAATCAACATTACTCCCATCGACACGGTCCCATGGCACTGTCCAGGCTGCCCATCCTGACCAAGTGTGGACCATCGCCAAAACAGCGCCTCCTATACAGCACTAGGCCACACTCACACATACCCTAACACTAGGCCTGGCCTTCATTCTGTTCAAGAGGGTCCGCGAGATGTGAGAGTCCATGACCAAGAACAAGGTCCCTCTCCCCCTAGGTTTCAAACGAAACCCACAGAAAATAGGTACCAAGACAGAGACCACGCCACCCCTCATCGAGGTGGACTCTCTGCCTGAGGAACCAAAAGCTGAGAACAATTATAAACCACCTGCCACTTGACCATCATGATCCACCTGCCATCCAACCAAAATGATAACTGTCATCTGACGATGTCACCCGGACTTCGTCAGATGAAAAGGGGGACTGTAGTGTCTGGAGTCTCTCTCATCAGGATCAAAGATGAGTCAATTCTGATGTTTAGGGTGGATAGCTTTTAGCCACATATAAATTAGGGGCCCGATGCCAACGAGTCTGGGCAAGTGACATCTTAGACAGGTTTGTGACCAAATTGAAATGAGACAGGCAGCATCTTTGGAAAACTGTGGCAACTTCAATCAGATTGTTATCTGGTCACATGACTTGAACCCTGTTCCCCCCTTCACATTCTCCCAGACAGAGAGACGCGGAGACTCTTGCCAATACACACACACTGACTTTCCTTATGAAGCTTTAATTAAAACTATTACAGACTGTATATGAGGTAGCATTGTGTGTATGTATGCTCCATTTGTCATACCAACATAGTCATGATATATAAACAATGTAAGTTCATTTTAAATGCTTGTATTCCTGTGTAAGAATGTATCTCTGCTTTAATATCTCCCAGCCATAACGTGTTTGATATCTAAATATTCTCTCTTTGTCTTAATCAACGATGCACAGAATAGGATTATGAAATGTATCATTAATACGTTTAGCAAACTTGGGAGTAAAACTGTATAAAATCAACACCCTTTACGACACCTGATAAAACATCCAAAGTAGGTCGTAAACAGAGACAAAGAGAATTTTTCCTGCTCAGAATTCACCTTCTGGATTGGGTAAACTAACCCAGAAGGGGTGTGGATTAATTGTCTTAAAAGACAAGTGGAAACATTTCTTTGGGCTCTTATCTACTCGTCCTCGGACCTTTCCTCCCATCCTCTGAAGCCGGCTCACCTCTTGCCGTGAGGCTTCAGCCCGGGCTAGGAGGTGAGGTCAGAGTGGTTGTTTCCTTTGAAGTCAGCGCGCTCCGCTACTCAGTCCTTGGACAAAGGCACTGAACACCATCTCAACGGTCAAGAAACTTCCACAACTCCGAAGGAAACCTTCCTCTCCTTTTGGCAACATTCACTTTCAAACTACCTTCAAACTTCCCGCTAATCGGAGATCCCTTGGAAAAACTGAGAGAGAGCGTTCCAGCTCACAGAACACTCTTGAGAGGACCCTTACGCATTCTTTTATACTCAACACAAAGCAACCCATGCAAGTATAAATTCCATCAAAATTTAGATGCGTTTAAGACTAGTAACCCTGTTTAAGGTGACATTGTTCTTTGCTGGCTCTCTGTAGTAATGTTTGTGAAATGCCATTCTGAACACTTCCTTTCTCTTCTTTCTCCTTTCCTATTTCGTTACCTGTCGTTATTCTGTATATACATGTATTCTTTATCTAGTCGTATGTATTCGTATTATCAATTATTAAAACCATTGTATCCATGTTTAATTGTCATTGTTACTGCTCACAAGACATAAGTCACTCTAATGTTCAGATCTAGCTACAGCTCTCATGAGTATCTTTGAATACTTTAACTAATATCCCAATAGCTCGGAAAGTTTATTCTTTGTGGCCAGAAGAGTAACCTTCCCAGAGATTTGGTAGAAAGAATTAAAGCTTTGAGAGTTGATAAGAGATTGTACTGATCGTTCGTTAAAAGACCGGATCAGATGAGTTTTGAATTAGTTCTTTAAAGGTTATTCTGTAATGATTTAATAAATATTCGTTAATTGCAATCCATTGTTGTTAACCAAATTTATATTGCTTAAATACCTAGGTTAGGTATGTCCTATTGGGTGATTTGAAGATTTATTGTTTGATCATAACCAGTTATGATTAATAAAAAATGCTTAAATATTAATCCCCATAATTCCCTATTGAGCTATTTGAATTTATTAATATACGTGGTCCAGTCAAAACATAATGTTATTGTTTAGATATGCTGGTTCGAACATCAATGGTCTTAAATTCAAACAATGAGTGTACTTACCCTGTACAGCAACTCCAGAGCCAGGTAAGCAAGCCGTGTGACGGATACAAAATTCTACCACCAGGTGATAGCCAGGTATACACTCACAGAGCCTGTCATGGGTGCTGTTACATTCCCTTTGTACAATCTGCCTTTCTTTGCAGACATGTGTACAATGTTGACAGCTGTCTCCCCAATGCCATTGTTCTGCAAAGTGTTTTTCTGGGCAGGGGACACAAACGGTGGGTTCCTCCATGCTGCAGTGGTGTTTCACGGCCATGCCAGGTGGACACTGGTCACAAAGAAGCACCTTAGAGGTCATTGGGTCTCGGTGCTGGTACTTGGGTATTTCTTGGTAGGCCCATGCAAAAGACATGGCAAACAGCTAAGGAAACAAATAGAAAATACAGTTTAGAGGTTGCATTTTGGTGTGTATATAAAGTGTTTTCTAAGTAATTTGGGGGATTTCCCCTTCACACTGCTGCCATGACAAACAATATGGTCTGGATATCACAGAGGCCATTGAGAGAGAGAGAGAGAGAGAGAGAGAGAGAGAGAGAGAGAGAGAGAGAGAGAGAGAGAGAATGCCAAGCTACCCATAAATTGTGTGCACCACAATAGGTGATAGATCTTGATGAGGAAATCCTTAAGTCCTTAAACTAATTTTTAAGAATGCTGAATGCTGCAGCTATAGAGTCAAATTTTGGAAAACGGGGTGAACTTTTAGCCTTTTGGCGCTCTAAGCAAGGTTGCCATTTGACAAAGATGTGTACAGTACTCTAACCCAAATTACATACTACTATGGAGTCTTTGAGAGTTGTAATTACATAGTTCAAATGATCTAAATGAAACTCACAAAGAAACCAGTGACCTTGAGTCAGTGCTGAATTCAAATGCTTAATTTCAAGGTAAACTACATTTATCTCAGGCAGACATAAGGCTATCATATCATAAGCCTAAAACAGGACACTGAAATTGAGATTTGAATCAAAAAAGATTCAAGTGTGATAACAAGATAGCTAAGAAGGCACACAGATGGAAGAGCATCCAATTTGCAGTTACATAGCTAATGTATAAGAAATTGTTTGTTCACCACACAATGACAAATTCTCCAACTATCACCACAACAAATATTCCTGATTAACAAGCTTGTTCAAATTTAGCTGGGGGAATTAGAAGTGGGACATTTCAGGATCTGCAGGTGGTCTTCTAGAATACTGCAAAGTTTTCCTAATTGTTACAAATGTACATCATTCATACCTATATAACTCTTCCTGAAAATCTCCCCTATCTCTCTCAGACAGGATTAGGTTTACATGGAGAGGTGTGGTAAAGTAATTATTACAAGAGCTTTTCAGTGATTTTAGTCCCATCCGAATGTCTAAATGTGCCATATCAGTAATCTTTATGGACAATGCCAGTATGGTGACTTTTACCTTCTATAAAAAGGTCAGGAAAAATTATTTCAGTAATGCTAATCCCATGCAAAAAAACATCTCGGGTTATGTATATAACCCTTATTCTCTGAGAGGGAACGAGCACTGCATCAAAACAACGAATTTGGGGATGCTCCCTAAGCATCAACGCATCTAAAGTATGAATGAAACTAGTCCAATCCTTGTTGGTCCTATGTCATGACGTAGATGTGACGGCATACCCAGAAGCTATAAAGGGGAGCCCGGCGCATTGTAGCGTCAATTATCGCGATGAAGCAAAACACTCTCAGGCGTTACACGGTGTGGCGACGAGACGCAGTGCTCGTTCCCTCTCAGGGAACAAGGGTTATATACATAACCCGAGACGTTCCCTATATCGAGGGAACTTCGCACTGCGTCGAAACGACGAATTTGGGGAACGAGTGCCCACTAGACCACACCAAGGATACGCCTGCCCTATTGTGAGCTGGAGACCAGGCACAATTAGGACTGGAGTACCCTGCTGCCGGGTGTCGCAGGGAGGTGTAAGCTGTAGAACCTTATGAACGTGTGCTGAGTAGCCCAACCGGCCGCTTCACAGATGTCCTGCATTGCAACTCCGGAGAGAAGGGCCACCGAGGAGGCCATGCCCCTGGTAGAATGGGCTCTCAAGGCAATAGGTGAAGGCAGATTGCGCACCTGATATGCCAAAGCTATCATCTGCACAATCCAATTACTAATAGTAGGGGTTGATGCAGGCAACCCTTTCTTGGGTGAGCCAAAACACACTAATAGCTGGTCTGATTTCCTCCAATGAGCTGACCTTTCCAGATAAATCCTTAAGGCCCGAACCAGGTAAAAAAAGGAGCAGTCTCCCATCTTCCGCCGTCACGTGGGGCGGAAGAAACGCCAGAAGAACCAAGGACCTGACCACACTGGACGGGACCTTAGGCACATAGCCTGGTCTAGGGTGCAGTACGGCTTTTACTCCTCCCGGGGCAAACTCCAAGCAGGTTGGCGTAATGGCCAAGGCTTGAAGATCCCCCACTCTCCTAAGAGAAGTGATGGCAAGGAGGAACGCCACTTTAAGCATCAGATTCTTAGGTTACGCTGCATCCAGTGGTTCGAAGGGGGCCTCGGCCAGACCTTCGAGAACCACTGCCAAATCCCATGTAGGAACTCTGGTACGCACTACAGGCCTCATTCTCCATGCCCCACAGAGGAAACGTACAACCAAATGGTGCCTACCCAAAGGTCCGTCACCTAATGGAGCGTGGAAAGCTCCAATAGCTGCCACATACACCTTAAGTGTGGACGGGGTAAGCCCTGCAGAAAAAAATGATTTTGGAGAAATTCCAACACTGCAGCCACTGGGCAGTTAATTGGGTCCACCTCACGTTCTCTACACCAAGTGACGAAGACATTCCACTTGAGGCTGTACAATCTCCTAGTAGACAGGGCCCTAGAGCTAAGTAGGGTCTCTATAACGTTTGCTGGTAATCCCTCCTCTAGGTACCTGGCCCCCTCAAAGTTCGTCTTTTAAATCTATCGTGACGAACCAGTCCTTGGGCTGGATCTGACTCACGATGGTGGGAATAGTCAACATCTTGAACCTGAATCTCCTCAGAGACCGGTTCAGATAACTCAGATCTAAAATTGTCCGAAGCCCTCCATCCTTTTTGAAACTATAAAGTACCGGCTGTAGAGCCCGGCCCCCCTCTCCGACAGCGGGACCCACTCTATGGCTCCCTTTGTCAGCAAGGATTCTACTTCTTGTTCCATTACGCTCTGGCACCACTGCAGTCCATGTCACCCCATTGAATTTTGGAGGGGGGTGATCGAACTGCAGTCTGTAGGACTGCAGGACCCATGTGGATATATTCGGAAGGCATTTCCATGCACCGAGATGCCCGGCAGAGAGCGAAAAACGATTTTCGGTATTTGGACATTCGTCCCGCCCAGTCGCAGGTCTTTCTTGAGGCGACTGGAGCGTGACGTGTCCGTGGGAAAATGATGTGGCCCGAGATATCTGTGACGGTGGGATTACCACATCATTTTCCCATCGAGAGTGTCGCGTGAGGGGTGCCGCTCTTACAAGTCCTACCACAGCTAGGACTTCTTCCCAGCAGCCTTCTTTGCGAGAAGGACGTTCCTCAGATCGCCCTTCTGAACGGAAGCCTGCTGGTGAGAGCGCCGCCTCTGTTGACAGGCTCCCGGAGGAGGGGCTCTAGAGGCGATGCTCTCTTTTTGCACCTGATGGTGCGAGGAGCTGGCTGACAGCTGAGGCTGCCCACTAGTGGTAGCCTTCCCCGATTTTGGCCGACGAGGTAGGAACTGTCGAAAGGCCGCTGACTGTTTCTTCGCCTCCTGAAACCTGTCGACGACCGAATTAACGGCGTCGCCGAACAGGCCAGAAGGCGAGATCGGGGAATCTAGGAGAAAAGTCTTATCTTTCTCCTTCATCCCCGACAGATTTAACCATAAATGTCTCTCCACGGTCACCATAGATGCCATGGAGCGGCCGATGGCACGGGCCGTCTCCTTGGTGACGCGGAGAGACAAGTCAGCAGCCTTTCTAAGCTCCCTCGTCCAGCTCTTTGAGGTCGGCCTGGTACGCCTGCAGGATAGATAACGTGCGCAGGGAACTACCAGCCCGACCTGCCGCCATATAAGCCCTGCCCACCAAAGCCGATGTGTCTCTGCACGGCTTGGTGGGCAGTACTGGGGCTTTCAGGGACGATGCCGATTCGGGTGAAAGATAGCTCGGGAGAGCATCTTCCACCCGCGGCATCGTCCCGTAGCCAGCCTCGCGCGCTCCCACAATATTTGCATAGTCTAATACGAGGGGATTGGATATGCGCGTGTGTATGGTCTGTTCCAGGACCTGCACTACTCATTGTACAGGTCTGGAAAGAACGGCAAGCCCCGGCGAGGTGACTGAGCCCGGCGCGAGAGAAACCGATCGTCCAGCCTGCTTGATGGCTGAACTTCCTGTCTCTCTTGTGGCCAATCGATATTTAATTTGGCCATGGCTCGAGTCAGCACCTCTATTAGCTCCTCTTGGGCGGGTGGATGCGGTGGTGACATATATGCGGCTCCACCCGCCTCGATGTTGATCTCTTCCCAGATCCTCGGACCCGGAGAGGATCAACATCGGATTCTCCACCCCGGGGGAAGAAGCCGTTTCGCGGGCTTCCACACGAGGTGGGAGAACCTCTGAACTGTCAGAGGAAGATTGAGAAAGTGCCTCAGCAGTCTCAATCTCCGCAGATAAGTCCAGCTGTGAGCCCCATGATCTGCGACGCCGGGCCGCCTAGGCGACCACGGGCCCAGAACCACGGGGCTCACGTGGTTGGCCGGCCTCATCAAAGACCGCCAACCGAGACCTCAGCACCCTGAGCGTCAGCAGCTTGCAATGACTGCAGGCAGCTCTCGAGGGAGCATGCTGAATGCCCAGGCACTGTACACATAAAGAGTGCGTGTCCGCTCCCGAAATGAAGAGGGGACACGAGTGCACGCATCTCTTAAACTCAGTACTAGACATTTTCGTACTTTCTAGGTCTCTTATTTTACTGAAATATATAATATATATGGGACAGACAACAATAAATAGACAGACAGTCTTTCAAACACACACAGAGCATTATGCTGAAGAGCGAAAACTGACGCTACAATGCGCCAGGCTCCCCTTTATAGCTTCCGGGTATGCTGTCACATCTACGTCATGACATAGGACCAATAAGGATTGGACTAGTTTCATTCATACTTCAGATGCGTTGATGCTTAGGGAGCATCCCCAAATTCGTTGTTTCGACGCAGTGTGAAGTTCCCTCGATATAGGGAACAAAAAACAAACAGCTGTAAATATGTATGTAAATATTCCATCAGTTTCTGCTTAAAAGTAGTTGTCCTTGGTATTTTCAAGTATAGAAGCGATTGAAGAAGCATTCAGATTCTTGTTGTGTATTGAGTTACGGCTTAACCTATAGAGGGCGATGTAGTTCACAATACATTGTACTGGTTGTTGGAAAGAGAGTGAAGGAGAGAAAATAAAGATAAGTGAAAAAGTTGTGAAGCTAGCTGGTTGCTCAAATCTGGTCTTCTGTGAATTATTGCAATACATAACAAATTTGGTGACGAAGAAGCCGACTGCCAGTGTGCCTCTCCCTGCGTTGCTCCTGCCATGCAGTGGACAACCCACTATCCCGTTTGGGAATTATCTGCTTGCTATTCACGCAGAGGGAGATGACTGGCCACGAGGAAGTGTGCAATCGAAGTGTGCACCGAAGGCCAACGTGTATTTTATACACATTATACACGAGAAGAAGATAGATTGATTGACTGGAAGACAGCTACTCTGTATTTGTTTGTAACTTTTCTCATTTAATTGTTTGTTCATTTGTTGTTAGATAAGTTTGTCTGTGTAGTGCATTGTCGTGTATTACTAGTTCTGGTGTATTCTTGCAATGTGTGTGGAATTAGCGTTTGTTCTCATCGCCACATGTGTAAACACGTTTGTTGGGGTGTGGCCAGGATGGTATATAGCATTGAGTGTTTGTAGCATTTGGCTAGAGAAGAAGCATCGATTGACAGGAAGACAGCTACCAGTGGTGTAAAGGAACGAATTACGTTACTGTTATTGAGTAGTTTTTCTCAGGAATTGTTTAAAAACAGTGTACTTTTACTTGAGTACATTTTAAGTGCTGTATCGGTACATTTACTGCACTATTTTCCCTAAACCCGCCATTGGTACATTATTATTTTTTTTTTTCCTGTCAACGTTATTGGCTAAAGCCCTATTCGGACTGGATTAGTTTAACATGGGGACGTGGGGGTAAAGTAATTATAACCAGAGGTTCCCTTTATCGAGGGAACTCAACACTGCGTCGTCGAGTGACGACACTCTGGGAACGCCCCCAGCGTGACGGCTCTGAAGTATGAATGAAATCAGCCACCAATCCGATTGGTGCAACGTCCTGACGTAGTAGGCGACGGCGTAAGCGGAAGCTATAAGAAGGCGCCGCCCCAAACGAAAGACAGTCTTTGCTCTTCAGCGAGGCGCTCTGTGTGATATTGTATGTCTGTCACCACATTAAAACAAGCGAGCTGTTTAGGAGGTGTGTGCACCCGTGCCCGCGCTTCATTTCGGGCTCGGACACACACCGGCTGTGTGTGCAGTGTCTCGGGGCGCAGCACGCTCGGGCAGCGCTTGAGGGTGCCGCCTGCAGCGGGAAGCTGCTGCTCCGGGTGCTGCGCTCACGGCTGGCCGTGTCTAAGGAGAGCGGCCGGGCTCGCAAGCCCCAGGGATCCGGTCCCGCGTCTGTTGAGGCAGCGCGGCGGCGTAGATCATGGGGCTCACAACTGGGTCTCGCGACGGGAGGCGGGCATGCGGAGGCATCTTCCCAATCCTCGTCCGATGATTCAGACGCTCTTCCGCCTCGTGAGGAAGCCCGCGCTGCGGCTTCTTCCTCCGAGGCGGAGAACCCGATGCTCGAGCCGTCTGATTCTGAGGAATCGGACGCGCACAGCATACGCTACTTCATTCATAAAATAAAGGCGTGCCGGCAGGTCTCGAGGGGGTTGTCTGTAGCTGGCCAATATTCCCATTCCTCGTGTGGAAACCCACGCTGTGGCTTTTTCCCCCGGGATGGAGAATTAGATGCTTGAGCAGTCCGATTCCGAGGAATTAGACGTGCTCAGTATCGAGGTAGCGAAGTAAAATGAGAGCTTGCGCTTCATAATGCAAGGCTTAATCGCGCGTTGCCGAGGCAGCGCGTAGATTACGGTCTGTAATATTAGTGAACACACGCCATCTGTGCACATGTGATACTGTTTGGCGCGAGTGCAGTCAGCTCCTGAGGGTGCTGGCTGTGTTTGTTGAGTATCTCGCAGCGTACAGCCGTGCGTTTCGAGTGTTTCAGCCTCGCGCCTGTGGTCTTTCATCTCGAGGGATGAAAGCCAAATATGTTGTAACGAGTCGAATCTCGCGTTGCTGAGGCAGCGTGTAGATGACGATTCGTTAAATACATGTTTAAACAGTATCGTCTGGGAATTAGGGCTGTATTAATTCTGAGGAATTATAATTAAACATTATCTGACTTTGAGGAGTTGGGTATGTTTATTCAGACCATGTTCACTTGAGGGATGATTAGGGGCATTTAATTCTGAGGAATTAAATGGGATTTATCTAACTTTGAGGAGTTAGATTATCAGCCTATCATCCAATTGTGTTCACTGGGCTTTTTATAGCCCCTCTCCTGGGGAGCGATCGAGGTCGCCTCCCCTGTGGAGCTTTCTGGGAGTCGATGCTTGCGGTCCGCCGTCTACACGCTCGGACCACATTGACTTCCAGCGAACGCATGCTGCTCTAGCCGCCTCTAGAAAGACTGCAGCTGGGCAGCGAACGTGTTCGCGCACCGAAAATCCTCCCCGACTAAGCCCTGCAGGGTGGCCCTTCAGGGGTCAGGCAGGAGGCGCGGTGGGTACCAGAGACCAGCCTTGAGAGGCTGGTTCCCCTAGTCGAATATCTCGGCTCATAGTTATGCTCCCGAATATATCTACTTGGGCCCTGTGTACCGTGGGCAGAGGGTACAGACCGCAGTTCAGTGTTCCAACACCGAATTCTTCGGTGTGGTCTGGACTGGGGTGTACCCAGCCCAGTGGCCTGCGGGCCAGCCCCCTCTACCGGGGAGCGATTGAGGTCGCCTCCCCTGTGGAGTTTTCTGGAAGTCGATGCTGCGATCCGCCGTCTACGACGCTCAGGCCACATCGATTTCCAGCGGACGCATGCTGCGCCAGCTGCCTCTAGAAAGACTTGCAGCGGGCCAGCGACTGCGTTCGCACACCGAAAATCCTTCCGGACTAAGCTCTGCCGGGTGGCCGCTTCAGGGGGTCGGGCAGGGGGTTCGGTGGGTACCAGAGACTAACCCCGAGAGGTTGGTTCCCCTAGTGGAATATCTCGGCGCATGGCTATGCCTCCCGAATATTTCTGCTGGGGCCCTGTGTACAGTGGAAAGGGGGTACAGATTACAGTTCAGAGCTCCACCACCGAAGTTCAGCGGTGTGGTCTGGACCGTGGTCCCCCCGGCCCAGAGGCAGGTTATGGAACAAGAAGTGCAGTCTCTGCTGGTCAAGGAGGCGATAGAGAAGGTCCCTCCGCCAGACAGGGAGTCGGGCTTTTACAGCCGCTATTTCATTGTTCCCATAAAGGGTGGGTGGCTTACGTCCAATATTAGATCTGAGGTACTTGAATCGGTCTCTGAGGAGATTCAGGTTTAAGATGCTCACAATTCAAATGATCGTGAGCTGATCCAGTTCGAGGACTGGTTCGTCACGATAGATCTAAAGGACGCATACTTCATGTCTCCATCCTTCCTGCCCACAGGAAGTTCCTGAGGTTCGCTTTCGGGGGCGAAGCATACCAATATCGGGTACTTCCTTTCGGTCTAGCTCTTTCCCCTCGCGCGAGATGGCGATTCGGCATCGAGATGTCGTTTTAGCCCATCCCAGGTGCTTGGGGCTGAGACTGAACACAGCCAAGAGCGTGTTAACACCCGCCCAGAGGACCATGTTCCTCTGTGTAGTATGGGACTCAACCTCGATGCGAGCGAGCATGTCTCCCGCACGGGTGGGTTCCATACTGGCGGAGGTCTCAGGAAGGAAGCTAGGCCACAGCCGCACTGTGAAGCAGTTTCAGAGACTGCTGGGACTCAGGGTAGCAGCGTCCAACGTGATTCCGTTCAGCCTGCTATACATGAGGCCCCTCCAGTGGTGGCTAGGGACCAAGGGGTTCTCCTCGAGGGGAAAACTTTTCCGTATGATCAGGGTAACGCGCAGATGCCTTCGTTCCCTCGTCATATGGAAAAATCCGAGGTTCCTGTCCCAAGGGCCAGTGTTAGGAGCGTTATGTTGCAGGAAGATCCTTTCAACAGACGCCTCCCTCACGGGCTGGGGCGAGGTCATGGAAGGCCGGTTTACGAGAGGTCTGTGGGGGCCCCAGCATTCCTCCTGGCACATAAATTGCCTGGAAATGTTGGTGGTTTACAAAGCTCTGAGGAGCTTTCAACCCGGACCTCCACGGCTACCATGTCCTGATACGATCCGACAACATGTCGGTAGTGTCGTGTCTAAATCACCAGGGGGGTCTGAGGTCGCGCCCACCATGCAGGTTGGCGCATCAGATCCTCCTGTGGTCCCAGGGGAAACTGTCGTCTCTCAGAGCGATGTACGTCCCAGGGGACCAGAACCAGGGAGCAGATGTCCTGTCGAGGCAGGGGCTGAGGCCCGGGGAGTGGCGGCTCCACCCAGAGGTGGTGGAGGCCATATGCGAGAGGTTCAGCCCGGTGGAAGTGGATCTGTTTGCATCTCTAGAAACGACCCACTGCCCGCTGTGGTTCGCCCTCAGGCCTCCGGCCCCGCTGGGGCTGGATGCCATGACACAGACGTGGCCGAGGCGGCGTCTGTACGCATTTCCCCCGATCGTTCTGCTCCCGGGAGTTCTAGAGCGAGTCCGCCGGGAGGGCATCAGCCTCCTATTAGTGGCACCCCGGTGGCCGTTCCGAGTTTGGTTCTCCGACATTGTGGCGGCCCCCCCATGGCAGGTCCCTCTGAGGAGGGATCTGCTGTCTCAGGCAGGGGGAATGATATTCCACCCCAGGCCAGAGCTGTGGGATCTCTGGGTCTGGCCCTTGAGGGGGCACAGTACCCAGAGAATGGCCTGCCACAATAGGTCGTGGAGACCATTCTCAGCTCTAGGGCTCCCTCTACGAGGAGACTGTATAGCCTTAAGTGGTATGTCTTCACTAGCTGGTGTAGAGAACGGGGGGTGAACCCAGTTAACTGTGCAGTTGCCTCAGTGCTGGAGTTCCTCCAGCACCGTTTCTCCGCCGGTTTGACCCCATCCACCTGAAGGTGTATGTGGTTGCCATAGGGGCTTTCCACTCGCCTTTAGAAGGGGGCCCGCTGGGCAGACACCACTTGGTAGTACGGTTCCTCTGTGGGGCTAGAAGGTTGAGGCCTGCGGCTTATCCCAGAGTCCCAGCTAAAAGGGACCTGACAGTGGGTCTCGAAGGGCTGGTTGAGGCCCCCTTCGAACCATTAGAGTCGGCTGAGGCGAGAAATCTGACCCTCAAGGTAGCTTTTCTCCTCGCTATCACTTCTCTGAGGAGAGTGGGGGACCTTCAGGCCTTGGCGGTAACGCCAACTTGCTTGGAGTTTGCCCTTGGCGGGGTGAAAGCTATCTTGCACCCCAGACCGGGCTACGTGCCCAGGGTCCCATCTACGGGGATGGGGTCGGTGTTTCTTCAGGCATTTCATCCTCCGCCTCACGCGACGGCAGAGGAAGCTAGGCTGCACCTGCTCTGCCCTGTCAGGGCATTGAGATTTTATTTGGACAGGTCAGCTCATTGGAGGAAGTTGGACCAGCTTTTGGTGTGCTTGGCCCCCCCTAAGAAAGGGTTGCCTGCGGCGAGACAGACTATTAGTAACTGGATCGTGCAGGCTATAGCCACGGCTTATCGGGTGCGCAATCTGCCTTCACCCATAGCCGTGAGGGCTCACTCTACGAGGGGCGTGGCCTCCTCGGTGGCCCTCCTTTCGGGAGCCTCACTTTTTGAGATTTGTGAGGCGGCAGGATGGGCTAATCCACACACCTTTATAAGATTTTATAAGCTGGACCTCCCGGCTACGCCGGGTGCTAGAGTGCTTGCGTCCTGAGTGTGCCTGGTTTCCAGCTTCACACCAGGACGTACGTGTCTCGGTGTGGCATAGTGGGTATTGACGTTCCCAGAGTGTCGTCACTCGACGACGCAGTGTTGAGTTCCCTCGATAAAGGGAACTTCTCGGGTTACTATTGTAACCCTTGTTCCCTGAGAGGGAACGAGACACTGCGTCTCGTCGCCACACCTACACGTAGAGCGCTCGCTTCATCGCAAAGGCTGTCTTTCGTTTGGGGCGGCGCCTTCTTATAGCTTCCGCTTACGCCGTCGCCTACTACGTCAGGACGTTGCACCAATCGGATTGGTGGCTGATTTCATTCATACTTCAGAGCCGTCACGCTGGGGGCATTCCCAGAGTGTCGTCACTCGACGACGCAGTGTCTCGTTCCCTCTCAGGGAACAAGGGTTACAATAGTAACCCGAGACGTTCTCTGTGATTTTAGTCCCATCCGAATGTGCCATCTCGGTAATCATTACGGGCAATGTCAGTAAAGATTACCGAGACTTTTACCTTCTGTAAAAAGGTCTAGAAAAATTACCTTGGGTAATACTAATCCCATTTGAATAGACATGCTGTAAAAATGTGAGGTAAAATTCCGTCATATCCTGTTTAAAAGTAAAAAAAAAGCGCATTTCGCAAACTTGGAGGCGCTTGAAGCATTCGGTTGCGTTAAGGTGGTGAGACAAATCTGTGGCAAACGTCCAGTATTTTCCGCATATCATTTAAAGCAAAAAAAAGATCAAAAGCACTTATTAGAGGCACAACACTTATTTTAGCTCTAGGAAAGTGTCTATTACCAACACAATCCAATCAGAATCGTTAGAATGGACCTAACTGTTTATTAAAACACACATATTGGAGACGGAGTTCAGACTGGCGCTCAGGTTGTGTGTTTGCTCACGTAATAATGGTAACGTCATACGCACATGACGTCAAGGAGGTGCGTAAAGGGAGTTACTCCTCCCACTTCTGCTAGTTTTACTGAGATGTCTTATCCCGTGCAAAATGGCCATTAATATTACAGACGTCCTGAGGTAAAATGACTTTACCCCCATGTCCCCATGTTAATCTAATCCCGTCCGAATAGGGTTTAAGAAGAATTATCAGTCCTGTGTCTCCATGCATCAGATTTATATTTAATGTACAATGCTTTGCAACCTTTTTTATTTAACCGCAAGAAAACCTTTACAGAATGGTTGTCATAAATGTTTCCAGATTATTGGTTGATTTCTCAAATATTACATGGCTGTATTTTCAGTTAACAGCTAACAGTCAAAAATAGAAAGAAATATTTAAAGAAATATTTAAATATTTTTGGTGATATGTTTTTTTTTTTGTTCTTACTAAGACTCATCCATAAAATAGTAAGCTACATTTTTAATTTGCAGTGTAAAAGGTGGAGGGGGACTAACATTCATAGTATAATAATCACTTCTCACTACTCTTGAGTACTTTTAAAACAGCTACTTTTCACTCCTACTTTGAGTAGTATTTAGGACAGGCACTTTTACTCTACTTAAATTACATTTTTTGGCAAGTAACAGTACTTCTACTTGAGTATGCTTTTTCAGTACTCTGTCCACCACTGACAGCTACTCTGTAATTGTTTGTAACTTTTCTCATTTGATTGTTTGTTCATTTGTTGTTAGATAAGTTTGTCTGTGTAGTGCATTGTCGTGTATTACTAGTTCTGGGGCCCATTCTTCGTACCTCGCTTAATACATCCGAGATGATTTGACAGATTCCAGATCTTTTAATCCTGATAACTGATCTCTGGCTAATTTGGTTCTTCAAACAAATTTGCGGATTGGATTAATATATCTGGATTAAATTATCTGAGATTACTGCTTGTGCCTGTGTTCCCTGAAGAGGGCAGATGCATCGATACTCGAAACCACGATCAGCAATGCAGTGATTGGCTGGCGTCAAGACAACGAAATGACATCATATAATAAAAATAAAAAAACACCTGGCAAAAAACTTGTCAAAGAAAAAAAAAGAACCTTTATAAGGAAACAGACAAACAAACTAACCAACATAAAAGTTAGATAAATTAAATGTGCACTGTTTTGATGAACAATTTTATAATATTTGTACACACTTTACATTTTTATTTTAATGTTGTAATTTCATTTTTAATTTAATTTGAAACAGATTTGTTATGTGAGAATATTACTTAAAGTTTCTTAACAGTCAAGATCAAATTATCTGCATCTCTTGCTCTGCATTAAGCCACTCCCATAATATCCGTCATCACTCACATTAATGCACGACAAAGATTAACTGCACATTTGGAATAACAGATGCATTCAATATAAAAAAAGATCTCTCTTCTATAATAATTGAAAATGTGCTAGTTAAAGAACTTTTAAATTCAAACTGTATTTTATTATCTTATAGTGAATTTTTGGATAAATTTGTGTTTCCAGTTACACCAAAAGAGTATGCTGTTGTATTTGGTGCCATACCTCAACAAGTTATACAATTTGTAAGAGCGTGTGGAAGTGATTCTTCAAATAAACTTTTATATTTATTATTATTTTTAAATATTATTACCCCTGGTTCAGTAATGAACTCTTGTAATAAAGTAGCAGTGACTGGGACAGATTTTAAGTATCACCTCAAGATGCAATCTAATCCTGTTTACATGAAATAAGCCTGCTCCCGAGCAGGTTTAAACTAACAGATCCTGTTGCTATGACAGCAAGTCCAGGATGAGCTTCGAAGAACCAAACAATCCGAGATCAAGCCAAATCGTCAACAATCAAATCCAGCTAACTGAGTTAGCGACGTACGAAGAACAGGCCCCTGGTGTATTATCGCAGTTAGCGTTTCTTCTCATTGCTATGTGTGTAAACGCGTTTGCTGGGGGCGTTCCTAGCTGCTTTCAATAACGATACTCAGGTGAGTATAAATAGCGATAGTCCGCGGCAGCCCTCGTGTGAAGACCGACGAGTAAAGACATCAACTCTTCCGTGTGCAACTCTTCCCGAGCAAGGACTCCGACAAGGCACTTGAGTATTCTTTTCCTTTCCTTTTCGTTATTTGTGTTCAGCTTTTTCTATCTGGCCTTTTCTCAGACCTGTATTCACCATGTGCTTTCAAATCTCTACTAGTACTATTACTACTAACACTCGCAAATCACGCTCTGTACACGTGAGATGCCGCAATCCTAATAATCTGCATAGTCTACCTAAGTCCTCTGCTACTTTACTCTCTATTCTAATTGGTCTCTGGAATTGCCAGTCTGCTGTAAACAAAGCAGACCTTATTTCATCTATTGGGACTCATTCACAGCTCAGCCTCATGGCCCTAACTGAGACCTGGATCAAACCAGAGGACACTGGCATCCCTGCAGCCCTCTAAACTAATTTTACTTTTTTCACACATCCCTCGTATAATTGGGAGGGGTGGGGGTACTGGTTTGCTTATCTCAAATGTTTGGAAATTTGATCCCTTATCATCTCTATCAGCAGTTCTTTTGAATCACACTCAATCACTATTACTCAACCTGTTAAAATCCATGTTGTAGTGGTCTATTGCCCTCCAGGTCACCTGGGTAACTTCTTGGAGGAGTTGGATATGTTACTTTCTTACTTCCCTGAGGATGGCACTCCTCTGGTTCTACTAGGTGAATTCAACATCTTGAAAAACACCTAGCCACAGACTTCATTACTCTACTGACCTCATTTGACCTTAAGCAAGTATCTAATACGACAAATTACGTAACCAATAAGACCTTGTCTACACACGCTACTGCTCCACAGACAACACTTTAGTTACTCCATTGCACACCTCAGACCACTTTTTCATCTCTCTTAACCTCATACTGACTCCAAACATAACACACGCTCCTCCGTAGATTAGCTTTCGCCATAATCTACGCTCACTCTATCCATCTTGCCTATCCACTATGGTTTCATCTTCACTTCCTCCACCTGCTCAGTTCTCAGCACTGGACACTAACAGTGCTACTGCCACTCTTTGCTTCACTCTAACATCTTGCTTAGTCAGCTTTTGCCCCCTTTCATCTAGACCAGCCCGCACCCCCCCTCTGCCCCCTGGCTGTCTCATGTTCTCTTTAAACATCGTTCTGGACTCAGGGTGGCAGAGAGGGTGGCAGAGCTCCGTTGATTCATGACCATTTCAATATTTATTTACGAACGCAGAAGAGAAGACAATGCTGAATAAAGTTGTAGTTTTTGTTATTTTTGGACCAGAATGTATTTTCGATGCTTCAAGAGATCCTACTCTACTAACTGATGTCAAATATGGACTGCTTTGATGTTTTTATTCCCTTTCTGGACATGGACAGTACAGTGTGCATACACTTGATACGCTGTCAGACTAAATGTGAAATATCTTAAACCAGGGTAACTCAATTAGAAACCTAAAAGGTCCACTCACCAAATTTTCCTAACGTCCAGGGTCTGGAACAGTGATGGTCAAAATCCAAAAAAAAGAACTCTAACAACAAAAGTGGTAAAACCCCCAAAACGTTCAAACTATGTACAAAAGGTGAGTGATGTGGTCTGGCCTTATTAGTGTAAAATGTGACACTTTTTTTGTGCCACCAATTCTTTAAACTTGGGCATAAAAGGTGTGAGGGCCAAGCGGAGGTTACACACTGTGTTATTTTTGCCCTGGAGCTTCAAGTTCAGATCATTGAGATGGGAGGTAATGTCAGATAGAAATGCAACAATTTCCATTTTTTCTTCATTCTGCATGAATTCCACAAACTGTTTTGCTTTTGCACTCTTCTGATCCAACAGAAATGTTTTAAACTCTTTCCGTAATGTCCAAAAGCGCTCCAGTACCTTTGCCCGGTTGCATAAAACACCTTAAGTGAAAATTTCCCTTAAGATCGCCCTTAGGTTTCCCTTAAACTTAAGGGTGTTGCATAAAATAACCCTTAAGTATCACTTAAGGGTTTATTAAACTGAAACGTCATAAACCCTTAGAATTATCCTCAAATGTCTATTTTTCACTTAAGTAATCCCTTAAAAACCGTTAAGTGTTGCATAAAGCCCCTTAACTGTCATTTTCCTAAGTATAGTTTAAGGTTAGGAAAAGTTTACCTTAAGAGTTGACGAACATTAATGAGAAAAAAATAGCTGAGTTTATTGATCCTGTTGAAGATGTAAATGTGCCAAAGCGAATGTTTCGCGATAGGGAGAATCCTCTGGACCATCTTAGCAATGAAAAACTGCTTCGCGAATATAGGTTTGATCGCCGAGGGATATATGACATCGCTAACAAACTGGAAGGCGATCTTGATCATGTTACCCAGCGTAACCACTCACTACCCTCTGTGTTACAGTTGCTTATAGCACTTTGGTTCTTTGCAACTGGGAGTTTCCCGTCTGTGGGAGATGTTTTCCATGTTCATAAATCGTCAGTTAGTAGAGTTATTCACCGGGTTGCAGGGTCTCTCTGCCATCATTTAAGCCAAACTGTGACATTTCCATCGTGTGTTGAACTGGATGCCATTCAAACCTCTTTTTTTTGGAAAGCGGGGTTTCCTCGAATAAGTGTAATCGATGGCACACATGTCAGAATTCAGGCTCCCCGCACGCATGAAGATCAGCAGTATGTTAACAGAAAAAATTACCATTCTGTTAATGTGCAGCTAGTGTGACCATCTGTGCAGAATTAGAAATGTTGTTGCATCATTGCCAGGGAGTAGCATGACTCTAGGATTTAGACAGAGCTATAGCCTATTAACTTTAAAAAGTTGAAAATTAAGTAAAAACATATAAGGCTATTGTCTACTTATTGATCATATTTTTTCAATGTATTAAAATGTATTTTGACTTGTTGATAATTATGGTCATCGCTTGATCCTAGGAAAGATACAACAATGCGTTGACACACACACGGTCTATAATTGAGAGGACGATCGGACAGCTCAAACGCAGATTTCACTGTCTCCACAGCGAGCTGCGCGTTGAGCCTCCAAGGGCCTGCAGAATTATTGTCGCCAGCGTTGTTCTTTTTAACATGTCAAAGATGTATTGTGAGGGAGGGAGATGATGTCGAAGAAGAGGCTCAAGAAGCAGAAGCAGAAGAGGCTCATGAAGAAAATCAACAAGATTTTCAACGGGCTGGATTTGTTGTCAGAGATGCCATCGTAAATGCATTCTTTAATTAGTTTAGCTAGTAGCCTATGGACACTAGTCATAAATATAAATAAATAAAATATAAATAAATAAATAAATCATAAATAAATACAAAACCTGTCAGATCTGTCATAAAAAAAATATTAGTCAATTGATGTGCATTTTATTTTTCCTTCACTTTGTAGCTGCATTAGTTTGTTATTAAGAATGAAGTTGTAAAGGTCTTGATTTTCCTTTTTCGATCTCTAATTGCAGTTTTGTCTTCTGTAGGATGTCTCTTTGCAGTTTTTCTCTTGTCGCGGCTGGAGAGGATATTTGCGTCTTTCTGCAATTCACAAGTGTTTTGAAGGAATAATGAAAAAAATCTAAAAATTACATCGAGGCTGTTCTAAGTAAAATTAACAATAGACTAAAATAATTGTTAACAAAGAAGCAATAAAACCTCACTTTGCTGCATGATTTGGCGTGCTGCTGGCGCTCTGCCGGTGTTGAAGCTGATTTTTGCTGAGAAGGTCTAACGTGTGAAACAAATAACGTTACCAAGCATAGTATTTTATTTTGTCGTGATCTTCAAATCGTTTATCCTCAGCAGTGATCATTTTTATTTGATTTAAGACAATAATGTTCTCTCACTTCGTGTAATATTCCTCTTGTTGAATCTCAGCTTCACTCTCTAACCCGCCGTCATTCACCTCTGTTAGGAATAAGCGCAACAAGCGATGCTGCAGAGCAGATGATGCCCTCAAAAAGTTCACAAGTCTCATTACTGTTGTCATGACCTCTGCCTACTTTTCTTCAACACTGGAACACAAAACCATCTGATGAATTATGCAATGATATGCTATGAGGTCAGGGTGATGAGCTCTCAAACGTGCTACTAATCCCCTCTCTCTCTGAGCTCCATCAGTAGCAATGGAAATAACATGCTTCAGATCTATTGCTCTGTACCTCAACATCTGCATCAGTGCTTCATAAATATCATCTCCTCTTGTTTGTCCACGGAGGGCTGTGAGGCCTAACACATCTTCGACGAAATTCTCCCTTCTCTTCATCAAAAAATCTGACAAACACCAGAAGTTGTGCATTGTCTGTTTTGTCTGTGGATTCATCCAAAGCCAATGAAATGCATTTAGCCTTTTTTATTGCAGACTTCATCTGGTCAAGCAAATCATCAGCAGGAACTTCAGTTTGCTTTACAGCAGTGGAGTCAGACAAAGATATTTGTTTTATATTTTGTATGATGCCATCTTTTTGAGTTCCCTCAAACATGGCAATTGCTATTTCATTCATGCATTCTTTTACAATCTCCGAGTCAGAGAAGGGTTTCTTGTGCTTTCCTAAGACCCATGCCACTCTAAATGAGGCTTCAGTTGCCCGCTCTTGTTGGGTGGCTGATCTGCTATACACGGAATGATGCATAACCTCACCTTTCCCCATACTCTTAATTTAATACTCTATACACATAGTAGCTAACTCGCTTCATGAGTTAGCTACTATGTGTGTGTAATCCTGTCACGATAGTCGATAAATCAATTAATTGCACAATAAAAAAAAAATGAGCTCGATAAAATTTCCGGCCGCGATAACTGCCATTTGCATGCTTTTTTTGTTTTCCTTGTCTTTCTCATTGACTACGCGCACCTCGTCCGTTTTGGAAGGTGTTTATACTCGACGTGCAGACCTGGAACTCATGGCTCTTCGGTTAAGGAGCCACACGCATAGTTACGAAATTTGACGTGCACAACGTCAAGCGAAATGGTGTCTTGCGCACTCTACGTCAACGGCATTTTTGCCGCGTGCACCCTCGCGCTCGAGCAGACGCGTCGTGTATAAATGAGGCTTAAAGCTACGCTGAAGTTTGATAAACGCAAGTTAATTGTTCAGTTCAATCTTTGTGTGCTAAAAAGGCACACAAGTTCCTGTAGAGATAGCAATACACATTCTCCTTTTTTTGCCAAATAAATGAAAAGCATGTCAATGTCTTCTCTCTTGCTGTATCAAAATATCACTTTCCTCAGAGATGGTCAAGTTCAGTTTGTGCATGATTAGGCTATGATATAACAATTTTTTTTAATACTCTATCCTAAATTGTGGATAATTAATATATCATATGCTGAAGTACATGTCTGGATTAAAAGAAAAAAACAACAACAAGAGCCGTACAGAATCGTGATACGAACTGAACCGTGGGTTTTGTAAACCGTGCCGCCCCTAATATGCACCTAAAACACAATCATCCGTTGCAGTTTTCATCCATTTTATTTATTGTTTTTGGTACTTATTTAAATGTATTTTTTTTTTAAACAGACTGAGAGTCCATGCTTTTATTGTTTTTGGTTGTTTTGTTCATTTATTGGGGTTATTTAAAATGTTTTCCATTTTTTGTGTTAAATAATCTTTAGAAATTAAAGTTTATTGATCTTTGAAAAGGCGTTACTGCATTTTTATGCCATTATCAATATTTTAGATGAAAATGGTCTCAGAACGACAATATTATCATTTATCGCAATAATTTCTTCGCCAATTTATCGTTCAGCAAAATTTGTTATCGTGACAGGCCTATGTGAGTGTTTGATGGTAATACAGATGAAATGATACGGGACCAAATGATAGCTGTGCAATCATATGTGAGAGACTGTTAGTACAAACTGAGGCAGACCTCACTCTGGATAAAGCACTAAATTTGGCGTGTCAAGTGGAAGCAGCTATCGGACATGATCAGACTATAGCTATAGAGTCGCATGCTCCAGTGCACGTGGTGAAGGCGAGACCAAAATGTCCATTCAGAACCAGAGCAAAGAGCAGTTATTCTGCAGAGCTGGCAGAAGCACTGAAATCAGATCAAAGTTGTGGGTCAGCAGCTCACCTGGCAAATGCTCAGGACTGCCCTGCAAGGAAAGTGACATGCCGAAACAGCAATAAGGTCGGACACTTTGCTTTTGTATGTGAGTCCAAACAAAACACAGCCAAAGTAGGAGAAATGGTTATTTTGGAAATTAATACGGTGCAAATTATAGAATATGGACAATGAGATGACAAAATTACATGCACAGTAGCCATAAAGGCAAAAGCAACTTCCCTTACTGTTGAGTTAGTGGTGGATACGGTATCGGCGGTGTCAATAATTTCTGAGCACCTCTACAGAACACATTTCAGTGTTGTGTCGCTTGCTGAGCCAGAAAAAAGGTTAGTGACTTACACCAAAGCTGATGTTCCAGTGCTAGGTTGAATGTTAACTGCAGTGCAGTATGCGACCACTACAGTACCAACTACACTGTACATTGTGAAGACAGGCATGGCCCTGCGGGGAATGGACTTATTCAGAGCACTGTTACCAAACCAGTTTCTATTGACAACAACAGTGTGCTCTCAGAGATCAGCTTGAGATCAGAAAGATCAAAGCCGGATCAGTGACTGGGGAGAACCTAGGTCTGGCTAAAAGTTTCATTTACTGTGTAAAAGTCAGGGAAGACAGCCGGTTCAACAAAAGCTGTGGAGACTCCCTCTGTCTGTTAAACAAGCTGTCTCTGCTAAATTGGAGAGATTGTTAGAAATGGATGTGATAGAGAGGATTGACGCATCTCCATGGGTATCACCCATCATTGTCACCCAAAGGACAGGTGCAGTGAGACTGTGCGTGGACTTATGTGAACCAAACAAGGTAGCAGTGATGGACAGTTACCCACTTCCCCATATGGATGATCTCTTCTCTAAAATGCATGGAACTACTGTGTTCACCACCATTGATTTAGCAAATGCTTAGCATCAGGTGTTACTGGCAGAGGAAAGCATTTATAATGCACAAAGGGCTGTTCAGGTTTCGTCGGGTTCATGGACTGTGTTCAGCCCCGAGTGCATTCTCCAAAATGATGTCTCTGATGCTGAAAGATCCTAAGGGGTTAAAAAAAACTGGGTTGCGTTTTCAGATAACGATGGATCTTTTTTTTTAGCAGGTTTAATGGCAGTCATACCAATAAACAAAAACAAGAAACCTGTGAGGATATTGCTATAAAATGAACTGCAAGCAGGACATTAAAATCATGGAAGAAGGTCAGGAAGAAGTGGCAAGCCGCAAGAGTACCACAGAGGTCAACAATTAATAAAACAGGTGAATTGTGGGCCCAATGACTCCTTCTTACACTGGAAGAAGTAAAGGCACTGTCAATACTTGGCCTCAGATGGGATTTGTGGTGGTATTGACATCCATGGAGGAGTAGAGCCTGAACCTTAAGCAGGCCCATCATGCTCAAAGGACCAATCGGGTTCACTTCCTATTGGCAGACACTTACCATCACCAAGTCCTCCCAACAGCCTAACCATGCTCAAGCATGGCTTCACTTGTCAGACCACAACACCTCAGCGCTTTGAGAATGTCTGTTGTTGTAGTCAGTACTGGTGCAGCTGGAGAGGGAGAAACTAAATGTCCTAAAAGACATGAGAAAATGTCTTAAAGATGCCAATAGGAGGAAATCGACTTTGAAGGCAACGCTGTCTTTAGAAGGGAGGAAACTGGCACTGGAGGAGATTAGGTTTGCAAGGCCCTCCATTTTGGTGCGAATTTTCTTGCCAGATGTTTTAGTTAATTTTGTTTAATGTTGGTTAATAATGATGACTATTATATCTTTTAATAATTTCTTGTGCAGCATGAAATTTTATTTTCCATTATGTAGTTAGGACCATATCTCATTGTGCAATGTATTTTGCAAATCCTATAGGGAACAAACAACAAACTCAAATAAATTTAGATTCAATGGTTTGATGTCCTTGCGTTTGTTGAACCACTCAAAGACTAAGGCTCCATGAAATAATACAGTAGAAGTATTCTTGTTTCAAATTTCACTAGCTATTTGTAGCACTGAAAATAAGCATACAATCCCAATGAATGTCCATATACAGCAGCGAACCTTTTCATTCCTTAATTTATTCAGTGTCCATGTAGTTTTTATTTTATTTATTCATTGTTATTAAAAATGAATTTAATCAAACAAAAACAAGTAAAATGTATAAAGAAATATACATAAAAACAATTGGACAAGAGTAAAGTTTGGGTGCAATTCGCCGGTTGTCCTGTAGGTGGCCTCATAGCTCTGTCTCCTTACGATGCACTTATGGATTTATGATTACTCCATAGCACTCGTGGATCTACGATAATTTTCAAGTGCAACTTAAGTTACGTTGTTTTTTAGAAACAGACCTTAATATTAAGACCACTCGTAAGATCGTTTTTACAATCAACTTAGGCCTACGATGCTTTTGGGAAACGCAGCCCTGGATGACATCATAGTCTATGGCACAGGAAAGGAGGAGCATGATCGTAACCTGCAGATGGTGCTTGCTGCGCTAAAGGAAGCTGGCCTCTAGCTCAACAATGAAAAATGCCACTTCAACCAGACCAGCCTACGGTAGGGCTGGGCGATATGACGAAATATATCGTCTGGACGATAGAAAATGTCTATCGTTTTATATAAGGCTCTATCGCTTACGCCACGATAAGGCGTTTATGGCAGAATTTTACGTCAAGATGCACCTCACGCCACGGCGTGCCCATGCAATACATAAACGCGCTCCCTCTGTCTCTCTCTCGCTCTCTCACTCACACACACACACGCGCTGCAGCCTCCCTTCCACTCACGTCACTTTTTTAAAATCCCCCACAGCGCGAAACACGAGTCCCGCAAACGCGCCGCAGAGGAGCTTGTTTGTAATCAGAGGACAAATGGCTCCTTAGTTTCGAAATGGTTTGGGTACAAGGTGATCGCGTTGTAAATAAAGGCGTTTGTCCAGCCTTAGAAGCTCATTTGAATCATTGCCGCGGCTCATTTAAGAAAATGACAGCTCCGAAGAGACGCCGCTTTAGTTTGAGGTAACGTTACTGCTAACAATAATAAAGAAAGACGATCAACACCTTATGTGTAATATATTTCCAAATGTAAGCCCATCTTAAGCGAAATGCACGCTTCATCCTGTCGTCTGCCCTGGCTCTAACCTCGAGTGTTTACTTTTTGCAAACCTTGTGAGCGCGCAAACCCAAACGCTGTGACCTCGCGCCAAATGTTTTTATTGGTTTATTAAGTACAAACAGGCGAGTTATGAAAAATTGAGTGCGAGGGATATGTTCAATCACACAAAAAGATTTTGGAATGAGACGGCCAACTGTAGTAGCGTTTAGTCCACTGTCTATAATAGCCTAATTTAGAGATCACTTTTTTATTTATTTTAACCGACAACTTTGATCGGTTAACGTTGATACGGTCAGCCATCGGTCAAACGTTCATCGGTTAACATCCCTAGGCAGGTGTTAACTTTACTAACAGTCTTGCTTTAAAAAAAGGTTCTAAATAAAATAAAAATGTAGTCCATACTACCTTTATTTGTTTTGTATATCATTTCAAACTGCATTTCCACATTGCAATTTTGTATAGACTATTCATAAACTGAATTAATAGAAAGGTTGCTATATCGTTATGTATATCGTTATCGGGATATCAAATGAGCTATATCGGGATATGAAATTTTGGCCATATCGCCCAGCCCTAGCCTACGGTTCCTTGGACACACCATCTCAGCCCAGGGTTTGCTGCCAGACAAAGATCACCTCAAGGCTATTACAGCTGCTCCAGCACCTAGTGATGCGCTCATTCTTGGGGCTCACAGCATGGTATGCAAAATTTGTGCAAAACTAAGCATCTCTGGTGGTCATTTAAATGGACGGCAGCAGCACAGTCAAGCTTTGACATGGTCAAGACTCACATTGTAACCAGTTCAGCGCTATCCGTCTTTGACCCCGCCCTTCCTACAATTGTGTCTATTATGGATTATGGCTTCGGATAATGGCCTGGGTGCCATACTGACACAAATGCACTCTGATAACATGGAGCGCACAGTTGCTTTTGCCTCAAGTTCACTTACTCCTGCGGAACGGAAATATTCCGTTGTAGAAAAGGAGGCATTAGCTTGTGTGTGGGTTGTGGAAAAGTGGAGGACATTCTTATGGGGGACATGATTCACACTGTGTACAGATCACCAGGCTCTGACCACACTGCTACACACAAAAGGACTTGGGCACCCTGGAATGTGTATTACTTTGCTTCACGTACCACGTGGTGAATCGTGCAGGACCACAAATCTATGCTGCTGACTGTCTCTCCCGTCTGCCTCTACCATCAGAGACAGTCCACCGCTACCTGCTGACAGAGAAACAATTGCGCAACCATGTAATCCCTAAACCAAATGCATCAAAAGCTTACACAGATGTGAGGAGAGGTGCACAAGTTCCAAAGATCAAAGAGGGAAGTCTAGTAAGAGTAAAGGAAGAGTAAACCTCAAGAAAGGAACTAAGAAGGAATGACATTGAAGTTAAAAAATAATAATAATAATTTGAATGCTGTTTTGCTTGTGAATTTGTTTGTTTAATTTGGTTTAAGTTAAGCATTTTTGTTAGAAGTGTGATCAACATAAGTTGCATTATATTACAGCTGAGCGGTCTTAAAGTGATTTAAGAGACGGTATATTAATTTTACTTTACCTGGTCAGCTTCTTAAACAAGAGGGGAAATATGTTGTGTATTGAGTTATGGGCGGCCTAACCTATAGAGGGTGATGTAGTTCACAATACATTGTACTGGATGATGGAAAGAGAGTGAAGGAGAGAAAATAAAGACAAGTGAAAAAGTTGAAGCTAGCTGGTTGCTCGAGTCTGGTCTTCTTTGAGTTATTGCAATACTTAACAGTTGTTTTCTAGGTAAGCACCACTCACATTTTCTTAATAAAATGTTCTTAAGAAAGTGTACATATCTAGCTCATTATGTGTGTTTGCACATGTGATATCAGGAAAAACGTAATACACACATGACAACAGGGAGGTGACAGCGGTGTGTAAATCGAGTTACCTCTCCCACTTCTCGAAGTCCCACCCAAACAGGGACACCTGACATCAAACAAAGCTATTTTTACATCCACATCATAGAGGATGGAGTTACTCAATTTCTTCACTAATCGAATTAGGCTATAATTAAAGATACCCCTCTCCCTCTCTGTATATGTCATATACATATTTAGTTGTTGCATAAATGACAAAGTAATCACAAAGTAATAACCCTATGACTGAAGGAATAGTTCAGACATCCATTCATTATCAAAAAATGTATTGGCATGTATAATAGCCTATCACAAATTAACCAACTAACAAACCAATTTTCCTCCATTACAATCTTTATATGGGAATATATGCATATATAAATGCAAAACATGAATCAAAGTTTAGTATTAAAATGATGTCATTGATTTTTTTTATTTTGAAATGCAAACATTCTATCAATGTACACGGGATGTTTTCACATTTAAGTATATTATGTTTTTATGAGTATATAGTAGGGATGCCACAATACCCAAGATAATATTGAACTGTTCGGTACGGCATTCAGGGTTGAATACGCACTTAGGAATTGCGTTTTTTTTTTTCTTTCGGTTTTGCATTTAATTAATTAGGGCCCACACCCTGAAAGGGCGCAGAGCCCTATTGTTCTTCTAAGGATTATTATTATTAGGGCCCAAGCCCTGAAAGGGCGCAGAGCCCTATTGTTCTTCTAAGGATTCATAAACCCTTGCTAGTCAGCGCAGATGTGACTTCTGCCGTAATGGTAAGGGGCGAGGCGTTTCCGGGCAACCTGTCCTTGGCACTTCAGCCAATAAAAATACATGAAACTACATTTGGCCATCTAACCAATCTAAGACCATTGCGATTTTTGGAGGGATGGGCTTCTTAGAAGCAGGAAGCAAATGAGCCGTTCAAAGGACAGTGGAGACGGCGGTGTGGAATAAAGGTCAAATATAAATATAAAAATATAAGCTACACTATTATCTGTTTTTGATGTGTTCACAACTTGTTCAAAGGGGTGATGAATTGAGAAATCCACTTTCTCTTGAGCCTTTGATATATAAAAGGTCATGGTAATATAGGAATATCCTCTAATTTGAAGCTCATTAAATATGCAAATCTTCTTCAATACTTGCCGTGGGAGTTTACTTTTAAAGGTGTCATGAACGTCTCGGTTACGTATGTAACCCTCGTTCCCTGAAGGAGGGAACGGAGACGCCACGTTTGGAGTTGCCGACAAAAAAATCTCGCTTGCGAGAGCCAATCTACTTCGAGTCTAACTAAACAAGCCAATGCACATTGTCATGCAATGATTGCACCAGGTGCTCATGCCACACCAAGTGGGTATAAATGAGACACAGGTGATTGCATCAGATTATCTTTTTTGCTGATGAGCGGAGTAGGTAGCCTGGCACCCCAGCAGGGACAGAGGACATGGCGACAGGAGGTGGCATCTCCGTTCCCTCATTCAGGGAACGAGGGTTACATACGTAACCGAGACGTTCACATTCAGTCGGTTACTCTCGAAGCCATGTCGGAGTTGCTGACGAATAAGAATCCCTACCAAAGTGCCATGGATTCTGCCCCCTTCCAGTGCCATGTGTGAGCCACCTGAGCTCTCTTACCTGATGAGACGGGGCTCACACAGAGAAGTCCATCACTGCTGTTCCGCCTGACCCGTTCAGTGACTATTGGATAACACTGGGAAAGCATGCCCGAAGGGGCCGCTGCGGAACCACATCATACCAAGAGGAGTTATGTGGAGACAGAGCTATAGCCCGCGGCCGTGAGGGGGGCTCCATCCCAAGAAGGGAGGGCTCTCCCAAGGGAAAGATACGAGGTTCCAGGGGAGCAATCGTGGAATAAATGTGGGATCCCCGAGGGGTCGCTCACATAGCCCAAGCCAATACCGGTTCTCAAGGATTCAACGGCAAAAGGCCTGATGCCGGGCACTCCGCCACGTCCAGCACCGAGGGCGGTGGAGGAGTCACAGAGTTTCATCTCTGGAGAGAGTAGTGCCGAGGCGCAGCAAGCCGACAGGAGCCGGGCCTCTAAGTGCTTCTATCCGTTTGAGGTGAGAACACAAGAGGAGACCGGCTCCACACGTAGGCCATAGAACCTAGCGAACGTGTTGGGTGTTGCCCAGCCTGCAGCTCTACAGATGTCTGACAGCGAGGCGCCACGTGCCAGCACCCAGCAGGATGCAACACTTCTAGTAGAGTGTGCTCGCACCCTGAGCGGGTAGGACACACCTTGTGCTTGATAAGCCAAGGTGATGGCATCCACTATCCAGTGGGCCATCCTCTGCTTGGAGACAGCCTTTCCCTTCTGCTGGCCTCCGTGACAGACAAAAAGCTGATCTGAGGTCCTGAAGCTTTGGGTTCTGTCCACGTAGATCCGCAGAGTGCGGACGGGACAGAGCAAAGCTAGGGCTGGGTCTGCCTCCTCCAAAGGTAGCGCTTGCAGGTTCACCACCTGGTCCCTGAAGGGAGTAGTGGGAACCTTGGGCACGTAGCCAGGCTGGGGTCTCAATTCCACGTGGGTGTCACCCGGCCCGAACTCTAGGCACGATTCGTAGACCGAAAATGCCTGCAGATCCCCTACCCTCTTGATAAGGGCCAATGGCGCCAACAGCAAAGTCTTCATGGACAGAATCTTAAGCTCTGCTGACTGTAAGGGCTTAAATGTGGTATTCGGAAGTGCTTGGAGGACCAGAGCAAGATCCCAAGAGGGTATGGAGGGAGGTTGAGGAGGATTTAACCGCCTCGCCCCCCTAAGGAACCTGAAGACCAGGTCGTGCCTTCCAACTGACTTGCCTTCTATGTGGTCGTGATAGTAGGAAATAGCAGCAACGTAAACTTTGAGGGTGGAGGGCAACAACTTCAAGGCATAGGGCAACAACTTCAAGGCATAGGCCTGTCTGTAGATGGTGCTTTAGCCGAAGTGATGGTGTTAACTACCTCTTGGGGTAAGTCACCTAGAACCTCCGCGTCCCGTCCAGGGACCAGACATGAATTTTCCAGAGGTCTGAATGCGGCGCCAGAGGGTGCCCCATCTCTGAGTCAGAAGATCCTTCCTCAGAGGGCCTACCGGCCCTTGAGGCGGCTCAGCGCACGATGTACTGCCAGCAACTCGAGGCAATTGATATGCCCAAACAGTTGCGGTGCGGGCCCGTCCAAACCCCAGACACTGCATGCCCGTAGTATGTGGCACAAGTCGAAGCCCCTGGTCGAAGCATCTGTGAAAACCACAGCATACCTGGACACCTGTTCTAGAGGCACTCCAGCCTGCAGAAACGAGGGGTCCGACCATGGGCTGAAGGTACGGCGGCAGGCCGGTGTGATGCCCACCTGGTGAGTGCCACATTGCCATGCCCATCTCGGGACTCGGCCGTGAAGCCAATACTAAAGCGGCGTTACTGCTTCCGCGGCTGCCATATGCCCCTGGAGCCTCTGAAATTGTTTCAGTGGAACCGTCATCCTGCCATGAAACGTGTTCAGACAGTTCAGCATCGACTGGACGTGCTCTTCTGTGAGGCGTGCAGTCTGCTCGACCGAATCCAACTCCATACCGAGAAAAAAGATCCTCTGCACAGGGGCGTGTTTGCTCTTTTGCCGAAGACCCAACCGGCTAAGGTGTCTGAGCACCAAGTCCCTGTGTTCGCACAACTGCTCCCGGGACTGTGCTAGTATGAGCATGTTGTCGAGAAAGTTGAGAATGCGAACTGTTGGGCATGTTCTCTCATGGGCACAAGGGCCCACTCTGTGACCTTCGTAAAGACACGGGGGGGGACAGGGCCAGCCCGAAGGGTAGGACTTTGTACTGATATGCTCGCCCCTCAAACGCAAAGTGCAGAAACAGCCTGTGTTGGGGGAGAATCGAGACATGAAAGTACGTGTCCTTCAGGTTGATCGCTGCAAACCAATCTTGGGGACGGATCCATTCGAAAATGCGTTTCTGCGTGAGCATCCTGAACGGTAACCTGTGAAGTCTCCAATTCAGCACTCACAGGTCCAAGATCGGCCGTAACCCACCCGTCTTCATGGGTACAATGAAGTACGGGCTGTAGAAGCCTGCCCTCATATCGGCTGAAGAGACCAGATCTATCCCCTCCTTCGCCAATAGGACTGCGACATGGACGTCTGCAGCTTTCACCGAAGTGAAGCGGACGCACGTGAACCTGGGGGGACGCCGGGCGAAGTGAATCGCATAGCCGAGCCTGATGGTCCGAATGAGCCAGTGAGATGGACTGGGAAGCTCTAACCAGGCTTGCAGAGACGAACAAGCGGGATCATCGGGACCATCAGAGTACCCACCGTGGGAAATAAAAAGATAAGAGAAATAAAAAAATAAAATAAATAATTTGTTACATTTATATGAGCTCTATCTGTGTTGTTCTTTTAAAAAGACGCTCTCCTTGGTGCTGAAAAACGCAGGGGGTGGGGCTGCGGCGACACAGACAGGAAAGTAGTGCAGCCTGTCGTGCGCGCTCTCTCTCACAGGATGCTCTCAACAGCCGTGAGAATGGCTTTTTAACGCTCTCCACCTAGCGCACCGACACCAGCTGTGAAAAAAGCCCTTGTGGTTGCTCTTATAGGCAACGAAGAGAGAAGATCCATAGAACACATGACCCACTGCTGTGTCGTCACACCAACACTGACCGAAGAGATCTATTCCAAAAGGCAGGCTCTTTCTCAGTCGAACTGCGGAGTGAGGAGTGATATCTAGCATAACCCTATACCACTTGGCTCCGAAGCAAAAGTCTAATCTGATGCAATCACCTGTGTCTCATTTATACCCGCGTGGTGTGGCATGAGCACCTGGTGCAATCATTGCATGCCAATGTGCATTGGCTCGTTTAGTTAGACTCGAAGTAGATTGGCTCTCGCAAGCAAGATTTCTATTCGTCGGCAACTCAGACGTGGCGTCGAGAGTGACCAACTTAATGGGAACTGTCTTCTTATCTTATACTGTTGTCTGAGGTCAACTAATGACGTTTGTGTGGTTTTTACATTCAAAAACATCAACACAGTGAAAGCTGTGTGACACTGACAAAAAGCAAAAGTTAGAATAAATGTAATGTGATTTGTTTACCGGTATGTTTCTTTTGTGATCATTAATAGTCTATTTTGTGCCAATTCACTTTAAAAGAGTTAATGTTTTAGTGAACTTGAGTTTGCAAATTGCTCTAATGTAGTTAAAATATAGCTAAAATATAAACTTCTATAATTTGCATTCATGTAACTGCAACATATGAATCTAAATGATGTACAATATTACAATTTTGTAATAGAAAGTAAGTAACTGTAGAATATATTGTTATACTGAAAAAAACATTATATTGAAACGTGTTTCTAATATTCCTGTATGTAAATGGGGTGGTCAAGAATATTTTCTTTTTCTTCCACAGAAAGATCTTCATGAAAACATTTGAAGACCACGCAAGAGGAACAGGTTCAGCCACAGACTGTTTCATCCCATGAGGACTGGTTCAGTTCTGAATGGGAAGTGTTGAAGAAGTTTATGTAATGTGAGTTGTAAGACTTGAACTAATGTTAACAAAGGAGACTTTATTGTAATGTATTAACTAACATGAACTAACAATGAGCAATACATTATTACAGTATTTATTAAATTTTGTCAATTTTTAACGTTTAGTTCACCCAAAAATGTATGTTGTTAAAATGACCCTCATGTTGTTCCAAACCCATAAGACGTTCATTTATTTTCAGAACACAACAAATAAAGCTTTAATATGTGTACTATAATTACTATGTGAAATAAGTTAATATAGTAATTGATATAGATACTGATATAGATATCCATATTTATAACCTTATTGACTAAAATAACCAGCTCATGGCAGACGACTTGTGACCAGAGAGTGACCTGAGTAATGCGATGTAGGAGTAGCGTAAGCTTCAACGTCTCTCTGGGCAATAAAATCAAGCGCTTCTCTTTTATCGAATCCTCTTTAAATTCAAATTCGTGACCAGTGTTTTGTTTTCCTCTATTCTCTGCATAACCGCATTCATCAATACATCATGCTTCAGGTCAGAGGTCACTCTTTTGGCGTAAGTAGACACGCGCGGTTGACTGCCGGAAGATAGATATTTTAGTCTAAAGTCAAAAATATAGATATTTTTCTAATAAAAAATGCATAGCTTCTCTTCAGAAAGCCTTTTTTAAATGATTTTTTAAAATGTCCTGAGCATTTACTCACCCCCATGTCATCCAAGATGTTCATGTCTTTCTTTCTTCAGTCGAAAAGAAATTCAGTTTTTTGAAGAAAATATTCCAGGATTTTTTATCATATAATGGTTTTTAGTTGCAACCAAAATACTGAAGGTCCAAATCAATGCAGTTCCACCTCCGTGTTTACAAAGCGCTCATGTGAAGGCTAATACAAATGCCCTCTAGCAAATAAAAAAAGATAAAACAACGATATTGGATGATTTTGAAGTTGAAAATTGAGTGTTTTTGCTAAAGGGCGTTTATTAGTCTTCACATGAGCGCTTTGTAAACACGAGGGCGGGACTTCTGCCGATGTCTATGTGACCATATACACGTGATTACGTCATCCTTGGCACCTCGCAAGCAAGTTGAACAATTAAGGTTGAAATGTATATTCATTTTTTTAAATGACTGATTGTTTGACTAGATAAGACCCTATTCCTCATCTGGGATCACGCAGAGGCTATGAAGGCCATCGAAGCCCTTTGAAACGGCGTTGATTTGGACCTTCAACATTTTGGTTGCAACTGAAAAGCATTATATGATAAACAATCCTGGAATGTTTTCTTCAAGAAACTTAATTTAAAAGACATGAACATCTTGGATGAGATGGGAGTGAGTAAATTATCAGTCAATTTTCATTTTGGGGTGAACTAATCCATTTATTATATTTGATTGATGGCCATTATACTGTGTTCAATGTATTTTGTTGTTGTTTTTTGGGTTTTGTGTTTTTCCTGAGCAAAGTTCAGTTTGCTATCAAGTTGGACTTGTAAATTACTCATGTGGAGTATAATTTGATTATTTCATTTTGTGTTGAAATAAAAGTGTTTCCATCACAAATTTGTGTGTCATTGATTGAAATTATATATGGTTAGTATATGCAGAGATGTTGTAATATTGACTGAAATCATGTATGATTATTATATGTAGTTTATATGTATAGTATATAAACTTGAAGAGCTACCACCATTTCCCCATTAAAAAAATATGAAATCTGTATAAAAAGCATATAAACAAATGACACAAAATATAAATAAATCCTATATGACTTTAATATGACTAGCATATGATTCAGTATAAGAACTTTATATGATTTGTATATGAATATCATGTATTTTCAACTAATACCATAAACCATTGCATACTGTTTACATGTAAAACTCATATAAGATTTTTGCAGTATTCATACATGACCCAAACGTTTTCTGTGTGCTTTTTTAGTATGAAATGGGCCATAAACGGTCTGATTTTGTGTATGACATATATGGGGCTTACATTAAACATATAAGATAATTCTGACTGATTTAAGTAAGGAACATATATGGTCGCTATATATGAACCATATAGGTTTTTTTCATATGGGACCACACAACATAGGGCAAATGTGAAATTAAACATTACAAATAAAACACAAATACAAACAAGCACAAGGTCCAATGCTTAGAAGCAGCCCTTTTTTTTTAATCAGAAATGGTGAAAAAATATTACCCTTTGCCACCATAGCCACAAAAAAATTACAAAGGAAATGTAGGCTAACTATAAACAGCAAAGCAACAAAATTTCCCTGCATTTACAGCTCAACTGGAAGCTGGTTTAACTTTAAAAACTAACAGGTAAGCTACATCAACTGTAACTAGTGTGCAATACACTAAACTGTATAAAACAAAACCATAATAAAAACGGCAGGATTCCTTCCACCTCTGCTGAGGGCGCGGCTGACCCACAAGCAGGTGAACAATAACTTTTCCACCATTGGGCGGAACGGTTCCTAGAATGGTAAGGAACGGTTCCAGGTGTGTTTCTATTTAAGCCTGGTAAGGCATGGCAAAATAGAAGATCGAGCGCGAGTGTGTTGGGGAATGATGTCATACACAGGTTTAAAAGGAGCTTGCGGGCTGCCGTTTCCTCGCGTGTATCTATGATTCTCTCAAAGAAGTGATTTATTGTGCGCGCAAGCATCAGTTGTGCGCTCAGTAATTAATGCCATTTTAAAATGCCGTCTTTAAATATTATCTAGTAGAATGCATATAGTGATATTCACTATAAAGTGATATAGATATATCATAATAGTGATTATACCACTTAGGATTTGTCACTTGTCTGTTGCCTAGTTATGTTAATAACACAATTAAAATAAATACCTGATCGCACTCCATAATGCGGAATAAAAAAAAAAAAATAGAACCAGCCTTAAAGAGCCAATGCTAGCTGGCAGCCCTCCTGCTGTGGATCTCATCTTCGACTGGATAAAGATTCAGCAGTCTTAAAGGTGCACTAGAATAAGTTAAAAAACAATATTTTTAATTGTTCTACATACAGGTCCTTCTCAAAAAATTAGCATATTGTGATAAAGTGCATTATTTTCCATAATGTAATGATAAAAATTTAACTTTCATATATTTTAGATTCATTGCACACTAACTGAAATATTTCAGGTATTTTATTGTTTTAATACTGATGATTTTGATTTTCACAATTCCTGTCTCAAAAAATTAGCATATCATGAAAAGGTTCTCTAAACGAGCTATTAACCTAATCATCTGAATCAACAAATTAACTCTAAACACCTGCAAAAGATTCCTGAGGCTTTTAAAAACTCCCAGCCTGGTTCATTACTCAAAACCGCAATCATGGGTAAGACTGCCAAACCGACCCTGTCCAGAAGGTCATACTTGACACCCTCAAGCGAGAGGGTAAGACACAGAAAGAAATTTCTGAACGAATAGGCTGTCCCCAGAGTGCTGTATCAAGGCACCTCAGTGGAAAGTCTGTGGGAAGGAAAAAGTGTGGCAAAAAATGCTGCACAACGAGAAGAGGTGACTGGACCCTGAGAAAGATTGTGGAGAAGGACCGATTGCAGACCTTGAGGGATCTGCGGAAGCAGTGGACTGAGTCTGGAGTAGAAACATCCAGAGCCACCATGCACAGGCGTGTGCAGGAAATGGGCTACAGGTGCCGCATTCCCCAGGTCAAGCCACTTTTGGGCTATAGAGAAGCAGCAATGGACTGTTGCTCAGTGGTCCAAAGTACTTTTTTTTAATGAAAGCTAATTTTGCATGTCATTTGGAAATCAAGGTGCCAGAGTCTGGAGGAAGACTGGGGAGAAGGAAAAGCCAAAATGCCTGAAGTCCAGTGTCAAGTACCCACAGTCAGTATCTGCTGGTGTTGGTCCACTGTGTTTTATCGAGGGCAGGGTCAATGCAGCTAGCTATCAGGAGATTTTGGAGCACTTCATGCTTCCATCTGCTGAAAAGCTTTATGGAGATGAAGATTTCGTTTTTCAGCACGACCTGGCACCTGCTCAAAGTGCCAAAACCACTGGTAAATGGTTTACTGACCATGGTATTACTGTGCTCAATTGGCCTGCCAACTCTCCTGACCTGAACCCCATATAGAATCTGTGGGATATTGTGAAGAGAAAGTTGAGAGACGCAAGACCCAACTCTCTGGATGAGCTTAAAGGCCGCTTTCGAAGCATCCTGGGCCTCCATAACACCTCAGCAGTGCCACAGGCTGATTGCCTCCATGCCACGCCGCATTGAAGCAGTCATTTCTGCAAAAGGATTCCCGACCAAATATTGAGTGCATAACTGAACGTAATTATTTGAAGGTTGACTTTTTTTTTGTATTAAAAACAATTTTCTTTTATTGGTCGGATGAAATATGCTAATTTTTTGAGACAGGAATTTTGGGTTTTCATGAGCTGTATGCCAAAATCATCAGTATTAAAACAATAAAAGACCTGAAATATTTCAGTTGGTGTGCAATGAATCTAAAATATATGAAAGTTTAATTTTTATCATTACATTATGGAAAATAATGAACTTTATCACAATATGCTAATATTTTTAGAAGGGCCTGTATAGGGTATGTGACTTATTTAAGGGTTAAATGGTCCAGATATTGCCTGACAAGCCAGACCCCACATCAAGATGTTTGGTCTGGAAACTCACCATAGACAGGGCTCAATCCGAGGGGCGGGATAAACGGTTGTCTTTCAAACTCCCTCTGCACGCAATAGGATAGCGCTACACCAACCAGAGCAACGAAGGTGAAGCAGAGCTCGCTGACTGATTAAACATTCGCCGTATCCGGTCGGCTAAACTCCGAACTCATCTTCCATTTTTAAGAATGACTTCAGTGGCGCTCTTTGTTCTTTTCTCAGAGAAAAGCTTAACGCCAAGTTTTCCAGAAAGACCGCCACCGTTCGCCAGTTTCTGTGTTTACTAGAAGCATGCAAACGCAACTCGGCCGTCATCATTATGGCCCCGCCCGCTGACTCTATACACAATGTGATTGGGCCGTCCAGATTTTGAGGAACACAGCTCAGAATGGTATTGAGAGTTCCTAGACGACACTTGCGGGCAAATTAAATTTTCTGCCGCTAGGGTGCGTCTAGATTTCTAGGCTAGTCCAAATATGGTTTTACAGGTCAATTTTTAACCCCAGAAATTGTCCCTAGGATGTAATGGTCTGTTTTTGCCTTATTTGGAAGGTTCATGAATATTAATGTGGAGTTTAGCTCTGATTGGCTGTTTTACTGTGCGGCTCATTTAAATGACAGAAACACAGTATACTGTCAATCAAGCAGAGATTATACATCCAAGACCTCTGTTCATCATTGGAATACAGTTTAAGATATTTAAGATTTATTCCGAGGTCTTTCTGTCCTTTAAATGTAAGTGTATGCCCACTTGCTGTCCACGTCCAGAAGGTAATGAAAACATAATCAAAAGTAGTCCATATGTGACATCAGTTGGTTAGTTAGACTCTTTTGAAGCGTTGACAATACATTTTGGTCCAAAAATAACAAAAAATACAACTTTATTCAGCATTGTCTTCTCTTCCGTGTTCCTCAAATAAAAAATCAAACGGTCATGAATCATGATTCGGATCGCGTGTCAAACTGGCAAACTGCTGAAATCACGTAACATTGGAGATATGAATCACGAATAAATCTGCTAATTTACGACCGTTTGATTCTTTATTTGAGGTTTAAAAAACAAACCCGGAAGAGAAGACAATGCTGAATAAAGTCATATTTTTTGTTATTTTTGGACCAAAATGTATTGTCGACGCTTCAAAGGAGTCTAACTTACCAACTGATGTCACATATGGGTGAGCGATCTGTAAGCAACTAAAGAGTTTTGTGTTGTTGATGAAAATAGCCTATATAGGCAAAATTATAATTCTATTCGACAAAAGGGATTGCCATATGTATCTACGGTTGATTTTGTAGATTTGTATGACAACACTGGCAGGAAATAATATTAACCTTGACATTTGTCATACTGATGTATACTACTTGGAGTTTCCTATTGTTACTGTACTACCATCTTGCGTTGGATCTAGTTTGAATTGCCACTTCTCCAGTATCAGACGTTGAGTGAAGCCTGCTATTGTCTAGGTTAGAAAAACTGTCAGTGGGGAAATGGGCTGAGCAAACAAACAACTTTTAATTTGTTGCGGTATCCGGTTATGTTGTGCATCCGTTTATAGATAAACATGCCTGTTGACAGTTTTGTTCAGTGGGAAGTCTATGAAATGTCCTCACATCCCCTGCAAAGCCTGGAACATAACATCTATTTCCATGATCTGCCATTTTCGCTATCCCCACGATAGGATTTTGCTATCTGGTAAGGCATGTAATATTTACACCCCCAACATTTGTGTACGGTAGCACATGCGGGGCCATGTGCTGCTGTACACAAATGTTGGGGGCGTAAATATTAATGATCCCCTGTGATTGCGTTACTGTTGGCGTTATGTCGAGAATCAATACGGTAAGCCATGTCTAATATGGTAAGCCATGTCTTCTTCTCCTGACATTGTCACTTGCACTGCATGCTACATGTTTAGCATATCTATCTCCGTTGGCGAACAGGGCTTCACAAGTGATTAATGTAAGGAATTAATCAGGCTGACGGAGAAGAGCAAATTTACATCAAGGCAAATTTAAAAGTGCTGGCTAAAGCTAATCGTAAATTCTCTAAGATTATTATTCACGTTGGCACTAATGATGTTCGGCTTCGCCAATCGGAGCTCACCAAAATTAACATTAAAAAGGTGTGTAAACTCGCAAGTACGATGTCAAAGGCAGTATTTTTCTCTGTTTCCCCCTGATAAAAGGAGTGATGAAATAGTTAGCAGATTATCATCACTCAATGGCTGGTTGTCTAAGTGGTGTCTGCAAAATAACATAGGGTTCATAGACAATTGGAAAAGTTTTTGGGGCAGACCTGACCTGTTGAAGATAGACGGCATTCATCCCTCCTGGGCTGGTGCTACTCTTCACTCTAGTAATTTGGCACATAGTCTTAGAGCTAAACCTTGACTCACTGGGGCCCAGGTCAGAAAACGTCTCGGGTTATGTCTATAACCCTTGTTCCCTTAGAGGGAACGAGACACTGCGTCGTGAAACGACTCTTTTGGGGAACGCCCACAGCGTGACGCATCTGAAGCATGAATGAAACTAAGACCGATCCTGATTGGTGCTACGTCATGACGTAGTAAGTGACGGCATACCCGGAAGTATAAAGGGACACCGCATCACAGTAGCTAGCTTTTCGCGATGAAGCAAATCACTCCCAGGCAATGAGAGGCGTGGCAAAGCGACGCAGTGTCTCGTTCCCTCTCAGGGAACAAGGGTTATAGACATAACCCGAGACGTTCCCTTCTCGAGGGAACTCCCAATGCGTCGTGAAATGACTCTTTTGGGGAACGAGTACCCACTATGCCACAACGATCCATGCCTGCCCTAGTGTGAAGCTGGAACCCAGGCACACTTAGGACGAGAGCACCCTAGCGCTCTCGTCGCAGGAAGGTGCAGACTATAAAACCTAATGAAAGTGTGTGGAATGAAGGAGATGAAGTCTCCCCTCTTCAGCCGACACATGAGGTGGAGGATGAAATGCCTGCAGCACCGTAGGCCGTGACACACTAGATGGCACCTTAGGCACATAGCCCGCCCTAGGGTGCAAGATGGCCTTAACCCCGCCGGGGGCAAACTCCAGGCAAGTCGCGTTATAGCCAAGGCCTGGAGGTCCCCCACCCTCTTAAGTGAGGTGATTGCCAGGAGCAGCGCCACCTTAAAAGACAGAGCTCGATCTGTCGCTGACTCAAGTGGTTCAAAGGGGGCCTCAGCCAGCCCTTCAAGAACCACCGCCAGATCCCAGGTTGGAACTCTGGGGCGAGACACAGGCCTCATCCTCCAGGTACCACGGAGGAAACGTACGACCAAAGGGTGCCTCCCCAGAGGCCCATCACTTACAGGAGCGTGGAAAGCCGTAATGGCAGCCACGTACACCTTAAGTGTGGACGGGGTTAGCCCCGCAGTGAAACGATCTTGGAGGAACTCCATCACTGAAGCCACTGGGCAGTTAACCGGGTCCACCTCACGCTCCCTGCACCAAGTGGAAAATACATTCCACTTCAAGCCGTACAACCTTCTCGTGGAAGGAGCCCTGGAACTGAGTATGGTCTCCACTACACCTGCCGACAGGCCAGCCTCTAAGTACTGAGCCCCCTCAGGGGCCAGACCCAAAGCTTCCACAGCTCTGGCTGGGGGTGAAATATTGTGCCCCCTGCCTGAGACAGCAGGTCCCTCCTCAAAGGGATCTGCCAAGGAGGACCTGCCAGCAATGCTATGATGTCTGAGAACCATACTCGGGCCGGCTAGTACGGGGCTACTAGGAGTAGACTGATTCCGTCCTGCCGGACCCTCTCCAGAACTCCCGGGAGCAGAGCTATCGGGGGAAATGCATACAGACGCAGCCTCTGCCATGTCTGTACCATGGCATCCAACCCCAGGGGGGCTGGATGCGTTTGGGAAAACCACAGTGGGCAGTGGGACGTCTCTCGAGACGCGAACAGATCCACTTCCACTGGGCCGAACCTCTCGCTTATAGACCTCACCACCTCTGGGTGAAGTCTCCATTCCCCGGGCCTCAGCCCCTGCCTCGACAGGACGTCCGCTCCCTGATTCCGGTCCCCGGGAATATACATTGCTCTGATAGACGATAGTTTCCCCTGGGACCATAGAAGGATCTGATGCGCCAATCTGCACAGAGGGCGAGACCTCAGACCCCCCTGATGGTTCAGGTACGCGACCACTGACATATTGTCGGAGCGCACCAGAACGTGATAACCCCTGAGATCTGTCAGGAAGCTCCTCAGAGCCCTGAACACAGCCAACATCTCCAGGCAATTTATATGCCATGACAGATGATGGTCCTGCCACAGACCCTGGGCAAAGCGGCCGTCCATGACCGCGCCCCAACCAGTGAGGGAGGCATCTGTCGAAATGGATTTCCGGCGACATGACGCTCCCAACACCGGCCCTTGGGACAGAAACCAAGGTTTCTTCCATATTGATAGGGAACGAAGGCATCTGCGCGTAACCCTGATGATACGGAATGGATTCCCCTTCGGAGAAAAACCCTTGGCTTTCAGCCACCACTGCAGGGGCCTCATGTACAGCAGGCCAAAAGGTATTACGTTGGACGCCGCTGCCATGAGCTCCAGCAGTCTTTGAAACTGCTTTACAGTGATGTTGCAGCCTAGCTTTATGCTGGAGACCATCGCCCGTATGGACTCGATGCGTGCGGGGGACATATGTGCCCGCATCATCGTCGAGTCCCATACCACCCCCAGGAATGTGGTCCTCTGGGAGGGCGTCAACACGCTCTTCTTCGTGTTGAGTCTCAACCCCAAGCTCTGAATATGGCCAAGGACGACATCTCGATGCCGAACTGCCATCTCTCGAGACTGGGCCAAAATGAGCCAGTCGTCGATATAGTTCAGGACGCGGATGCCCTGGAGTCTCAGTGGAGCCAGAACTGCATCCATGCACTTGGTGAACGTGCGAGGGGAGAGAGCTAGGCCGAATGGAAGAACCCGATATTGGAATGCTTCGCCCCCGAAAGCGAACCTCAGGAACTTCCTGTGAGAAGGAATGATGGAAATGTGGAAGTATGCGTCTTTCAGATCTATTGTGACAAACCAGTCCTCGGACCGAACCTGATTCACGATAACAGGTATTGTTAGCATCTTGAACCTAAACCTCCTCAGAGACCTGTTCAAATACCTCAGATCTAAAATCGGACGCAGACCCCCGTCCTTTTTGGGAACTATAAAGTACCGGCTGTAGAACCCCGACTCCCTTTCTGATGGAGGAACACGTTCTATGGCCTCCTTTAACAGCAGGGAGTGTACTTCCTGTTCCATAACCCGAGCCCGCTCTGGGACCAATGCAGTCCAGACCACCCCATTGAATCTTGGTGGGCTGTGGCCAAACTGCAGTCTGTACCCCTTTTCTACAGTGCGCAGGACCCATGGCAACACATTCGACTGGCGTAGCCATGCCTGGAAAAAATCTACCAAGGGAATCAGCCTCTCGAGGCTGACCTCGGGTGTTCTTTGAATACCGTTCTCGACCCCCTGAAGCGGCTGCCCGGCAGGGAGAGGTCGTGGATGATTTTCGGTGTGCGAACGCCATCGCTGCCTGCCCGAAACCGTCCGGGGCGGACAACGTAGCGCGCGTACGCTGGAAACCGATGTGGCCCGAAGCGTCATTGACGGCGGGATTAGCACATCGATTTCCAGAGGGCTCCGCAGAGAAAACGGCCTCAGCCGCTTCTCCCCGGAGGGGACAGCCCTCAGAGGTCCTACCATGGCTAGGACCTCTTTCCCGAAGCTTTCTTAGCCTGAAGGACGGCCCTCAGGTCGCCCTTCTGCTGAGCCGGCTTCAGGCGAGAACGCCGCCTCTGTTGCCAAGCTCCCTGGGGAGGGGCTCTAGAGGCGACGCTCTCCTTTTGTACCTGCCGGTACGCGGAGCTCGACGACGGCTGGGGCTGATCGGTTTTAGGACCAGCCCCTTTAGACTTGGGGCGGCGAGGGATAAACTGCTGGAACGCCGCAGATTGCCTCTTTGCCTCCTGATACCTGTCGACAACCGTACTGACAGCGTCGCCGAACAGGCCAGAAGGCGAAAGAGGAGCATCAAGGAGGAAAACCTTATCCTTCTCCCTGATGCCAGACAGATTCAGCCATAAATGCCTCTCCGTAGCCACCATAGCTGACATGGAGCGACCCACAGCGCGGGCCGTCTCCTTGGTGACCCGGAGAGACAAATCTGTCGCTCTGCGGAGCTCAGCCACATCCTCGGGTGTGGGTCCCTCGCCCTCATCCAAGTCTTTTAACAGGTCGGCCTGGTATGCCTGCAACAATGCCATAGTATGCAGACATGCACCAGCCCGACCTGCCGCCATATATGCTCTGCCCACCATCACCGATGTATCTCTACACGGCTTGGTGGGCAGCACCGGGGTTTTTAGGGAAGATGCTGCATCGGGGGAAAGGTAACTGGCCAAAGCCTCCTCCACCCGTGGCATCCTCCTATAGCCATTCTCTGCCGCCCCCATGATATTACTATAATCCAACACTGCTGGATTAGAGAGGCGAGAGGAGTGTGGTTTGTTCCACGACTTACACAACTCGTTGTGTAAGTCTGGAAAAAATGGCAAACCCCGGTGTTGCGGTTGTGCTCTGTGCTGCAGGAAGCGCTCATCAAGCTTACTTTTAACTACTGTCGCTTCCTGTCTTTCTGATGGCCAGCTTATGTTTAATCTGGCCACCGCACGAGTCACAACCTCAACGAGCTCCTCATAAGCGGCACGTGAGGTGACGAGTGAGCCTCAACGTCACCCGCCTCGATGCTGATCACATCTATCTCCTCAGATGCAGACAGCTCAAGCATCGGACCCTCCCCTCGTGCAGAAGAAGCCGCATCGCAGGCTTCTGCACGGGGAGGAAGGGCATCAGAACTGTCTGATGATGATTGGGAAAGTGCCTCAGCAGTCCCAATCTCACCAGCCAGTTCCCGTTGCGATCCCCACGATCTAAGCCGCCCGAACCGCGGGGAGCGCGAGCCTGTCCGGCCTCGTCAAACACGGCCAAGCGGGAGCGCAGCACTCTGATCGGGAGTGCTTCACAATGCTCGCAGTCAGCTCCCTCGAGAGCTCCCTCGAGAGCTGACCGAGCGTGCTGCGCTCCCAAACAGATCACACACACAGAGTGCGTGTCCCCACCCGTGAGATAACGAGGGCAGGGGTACACACACTTCCTGAACTGTGCACTCGTCATTCTCATTCAAAAGATTTAAATCAAACACAGTCTCTCGTCTCATACACACACAGAGAGAGCATTTGCTGAAGAGCGAAAGGCTAGCGCTACTGTGATGCGGCGTCCCTTTATACTTCCGGGTATGCCGTCACTTACTACGTCATGACGTAGCACCAATCAGGATCGGTCTTAGTTTCATTCATGCTTCAGATGCGTCACGCTGTGGGCGTTCCCAAAAAGAGTCGTTTCACGACGCAGTGGGAGTTCCCTCGAGAAGGGAACAGACAAACTGGCTAAACCAACCATCTGCTAGCTGTCTCATGTCACCAAAGTCAGCTAAATCCCAGCACATTGAGTCTCTATCACCTAGATATTATCACATAGAGACTGTGTCTGTTCCCCAAATTAGTAAATACAAAAAAAACCCATCAAAACCATTCAACAGTAAAAATGTAATTGATGTCCAACAAATAAACAACAGGTATAATACGGATGAACAATTGATAAAGCTTGGGTTGCTAAATATTCGATCCATTTCTCCAAAAACGCTTATTGTTAATGATATGATTATAGACCATAACTTAGATGTGCTGTTTGACAGAAACCTGGCTAAAACCTGACGATTACATTACTTTAAATGAGTGCATCCCCCGAGATTATTGTTATAGGTTGAAGTGTTGCTGTAATTTATAATAATATTTTCAGTATTACTCAGAAGACTAGTTTCAAATATAATTCCTTTGAAGTTTTGGTGCTTTATGTAACATTGTGTAGTGTAAATGATAAATCCCGTTTGACATTTGTTTTGGCTACTGTATACAGGCCACCAGGGCACAATACAGACTTTATCAAAGAATTTGCTGGTTTTGTATCAGAGTTAGCATTACCTTTAGATAAAGTACTAATTGTTGGTGATTTTAATATCCATGTAGACAATGAAAAAGACGCATTGGGATTGGCATTTAGAGACATTCTAAACTCTATTGGAGTTAGACAACACATATCGGGACCCAATCATCGCCTTAATCATACTTTAGATCTAATAATTTCATGTCAATATGACAATAATGTCAATAGCGATGACATCTCAGATCATTGCCTAATATCATGTATACTTAATTTACCTAAGACTGCAAAGCCATCCCCTCGCTTCAAATATGGCAGGACGATAACCGCTGCGACTAAAGATTGCTTTGTACATAATCATCAGTTCCATCTCCTCAGCATTACAGATAGCCAAGAGGAACTTGATGTTGCAACAGAAACTATTGACTCTCTCTTTACTAGCACTTTAGACATAGTTGCTCCCTGGCGCTTAAAGAAGATTAAAGCAAATAATCCAACGCCGTGGTACAACGAGCACACTCAGGCCCTTAAAACAGCAGCCAGAAAAATGGAGAGCAGCTGGAAGAAAACAAAACTGGAGGTTTTTCGCAATTTGTGGAAAGAGAGCATGATTGCTAGCCTAGAAATCTAGACGCACCCTAGCGGCAGCAAATTTAATCTGCCTGCGAGTGTCGTCTAGCAACTCTCAATACCCTTCTGAGCTGCATTCGCCTAACTCTTGCCGGGCCAATCACATCGTGTATAGAGTCGGTGGGCGGGGCCATAATGACGACGGCCGTGTTGCATTTGCGTGCTTCTAGTAAACACTGAAACTGGCGAAAGGCGGTCTTTCGAATCAGCTTTGACCGCGACTCTGCAAGACTTGGAGTTAAGCTTTCCTCTGAGAAAAGAACGGCACTGAAGTCATTCTTAAAAAGGGAAGATGTGTTCGGAGTTTTGCTGACCGGATACGGCAAATGTTTAATCTATCAACAAGCTCTGTTTCACCTTCGTTGCTCTGGTTGGTGGTAGCACTATCCTATCGCGTGCAGAGGGAGTTTGAAAGACAACTGTTTATCCCACCCCTCGGATTGAGCTGTCAATGGTGATTTTCCAGACCAAACATCTTGACGTGGGTCTGGCTTGTGAGGCTACATGATTGCATATAGAAAGGCCATGAAAACTGCTAGATCTGCTTATTTCTCAACTCTTTTAGAAGAAAACAAACACAAACCTAGGTATTTATTCGATACAGTGGCTAAATTAACAAAAAATAAAGCTTCAACTTCTGAACTTTTGTAAACAACACAGCAGTAATAATGACTTTATGAACTTCTTTACTTGTAAGAGTGATAATATAAGGAATAAAATTATAACCATGCAGCAGTCTACTACAGTATCACTTCAGACAGAGCATTGTAGTGTCACTGAGGAAAAATTACACTCATTCACTGCTATAGGAGGAGAAGAATTGGCTAAACTTGTTAAATCATCAAAATCAACAACATGTATGCTTGACCCTATACCGACTAGGCTACTAAAAGAGATGCTTCCAGAGGTCATAGATCCTTTGCTTATTATTATTAATTCATCCTTGACATTAGGATATGAACCAAAAACTTTTAAGTTGGCTATAATTAAACCACTTATTAACAAAACGCAACTTGATCCTAAAGAATTAGTCAATTACAGGCCAATCTCCAATCTACCGTTTCTATCAAAAATACTAGAAAAGGCTGTGTCTTCACAATTATGTTCCTTTTTAGAAAGAAATGGTATATGTGAGGATTTCCAGTCAGGATTTAGACCGTATCATAGTACTGAGACTGCTCTAATTAGAGTTACAAATGATTTACTCTTATCATCTGATCATGGTTGTATCTCTCTATTAGTGTTACTCGATCTTAGCGCTGCATTCGATGCTATCGATCACAATATTCTTCTGAATAGAATCGAAAATTATGTTGGCATTAGTGGAACTGCATTGGCATGGTTTCAGTTTGAAGCAGTAAATGAAGAGATGTCACACCGATCACAAGTTCAGTATGGGGTACCGCAAGGCTCAGTGTTAGGACCGTAGCTTTTCACTCTGTATGCTACCACTGGGAGATATCATTAGGAAGCATGGCGTTAGTTTTCATTGTTATGCTGACGATACTGAGCTCTATATTTCCCCACGCCCTGACGAAACCTACCAATTCAAAAGATTAATGGAATGCTGATATAAAAAAATCGATGAATAGTAATTTCCTCTAACTTAATTCAGATAAAACTGAATTTTTAATTATTGAACAGAAAAGCTCCACAAGTAGTAACCTAGAATACTGCCTAACACTTGATGACTGCTCTGTCAAGCCCTCGTCGTCAGTGAGGAACCTGTGTGTGCTCTTTGATACCAATCTTTCATTTGAAAGCCACGTTTCTAGCATCTGTAAAATCGCATTCTACCATCTTAAAAATATATCTAAATAACGGCACATGCTTTCAATGCAAAATGCTGAACAGTTAGTACATGCGTTCATGAGCTCAAGGCTAGATTATTGTAATGCTCTACTGGGTGGTTGCCCTGCTCGCTTACTAAACAAACTCCAGCTAGTCCAAAATGCAGCAGTTCTTACTAGAACCAGGAAGTATGATCATATTAGTCCAGTTCTGTCAACACTGCACTGGCTCCCTATTAAACATTGCATACATTTTAAAATCTTGCTTATTACTTACAAAGCACTAAGCAAGCTCTTAACACATTATACTCCATCACGTCTATTGCGGTCTCAAAACTCTGGCCAGTTGATAATACCTAGAATATCTAAATCAACTGCAGGTGATCCTTTTCCTATTTAGCACCTCAACTCTGGAACAGTCTTCCTAGCATTGTTAAGGAAGCAGACACAATCTGTCAATTTAAATCTAGACTAAAAACACATCTCTTTACTATGGCATACACATAGAACATTTTTAACTTTCATTATTCAAATCAACTGACTGATTTTTAGGCTGCATTAACTAGGTCAGCCGGAACCGGGAACACTTCTTATAACATCTGATGTACTCGTTACATCATAAAAAGAATGGCATCTACGCTAATGTAAGTCTCTCTGTTTATCCCGAGGTTTATCCCGGATCCGGGCCGTGTCCAGATCCGATGGTGGACCTGCGCCTGGACATGACCAACATATCCTGGAGTGTCTGCTGAGACCGTGTCAATTGGTGTCTCCTTTGAATTTGCCTCACCGGCACGTCATGCTCAAAAAACCCATCTCCGTCACAATAATTCCGATCTTTCATGTATTCATACTCTTGTGTAATTGACGCACCATCCTAAATAAACCCGTCTCTTCCGTGATACCTTGAAATTTTGAATATTCCGATCTAATATGATTTCTGACCTGTAAGGTTGCCAAGAATAATAATCACTCACGGTGTGTTAATAGGCCAGAGAACTGGCACCCGTCTGGTCTGCTTTCTCCCAAGGTTTATTTTTCTCCATCATGCCCTGATGGAGTTTAAGTTCCTTGCCACTGTCGCCTTTGGCTTGGCTTGTTCAGTTGGGGACACTAAAATTATGATAAAAATTATTCAACTAAGTATACAAATAAAATGTATGAATTAGGTTTTAATTAATTCTATAGTATAAAGTATAATACAGATCTGCCAACATTGTCGCTATATGATAAATTAAAATAAGCTGATAACATCACTGTTTTCTCCAGAATGACTGTACAGCCAAATCTAATTTTGTTGCAATATTATCCTGTTTGACACTGTGAAGATGCTTTGACAAAATCGTGATTGTAAAAGTGCTATATAAATAAAGTTGTTTGATTGATTGAATCGCCTGTTTTTTCCGTGGTGTTTTTCACAAACAAAATTTACATATGAAGGAGTAAATAATGGTGTTTTAGACTCACTGTATGTGATGTCCATGTACTGAGCTCTTGTTATTCAACTATGCCATGGTTAATTCAATTTTCATTCTAGGGCACCTTTAAAAGTATCCAGTCAATTTAGGGATTTTTCTCTGGTTACGTCGTTCTTTTTTCCCGTTGTATTTTCCATTTTTGTGCTCCACTATCGACCAGCAGCTGATTGGACAGATGCACAGACCCAAGGTTGTGCAGCCTAGGCAAGCCTGTGCATTAATCCGCGCCTGGCGACATACGTTCATTTCATGGCAGCGTGCACGGTCACATGATCACGGCGCTCTCAATAGTTCTAAACAAACCAGCACTGTGTCAAACAATACATTTGAATAGACAACAGCTTCACTATACCAGTATTTGCAGCAATTTTTTGGTAAGCAGCATAGTGTGCATTGATTATTACATCAACCACATTTACATTCAATCACATTATCATTTTATTATGAAGATGGATGGAGATGCAACATTGATAAAATTAATGTTATGCTCTTCTTGTATTTAGCCCCAAGGTATTCCTTACTATCATGGGCTGCATTTCCCGAAACCTTCTTAACACTACGTCATTCTTAAGTTATACCTTAAGGCATCCCTTAACGTTAATATGTGTTTCCCGAAACGAACTTAGTTAAGAATACCTCTTTTAAGTCATACTTTTGTAAGATTGGTCTGGACCACTCTTAGCTATACCTTATCACTATTAACAGTTCATTCCACTAGTGGCCACCGCTTTGAAAAAAGCTTCATGTCAGTCTATATGAATATAAATCCGAAGTTGTAATATACAGCCAGTGTTCAATTAGGCTAGTTGAATTATTATTATTTTTTTAGGCAAGGATTAAAATTATCATAAAAAATGTCATTACAAACACTAATGGTTGTTAGCTTTTTAATGATATTATCCAAAGGTACATCAGCTGCCAAATAATTAGACAGGAAAGGCTTAGAAGCCTATTTAAAGGGAATGATTGTGGAGGGGAGTTTAGTCAAACTTTGGCAGCGAATAGAATTGTGCTAAATCAAAGACGGCGCCGTCCGCGGAGCCATTTAGTGTATGTGCACTTTTTCATACGTGAAAACTTTAGTCCTCTGGCTACCATGTCAGAAGCTACTATTAAAAATAAATTTGGCCTATCTTGACAGCAAATTCAGCAGTTTTTAAATCTTGTTGGACCAACTTTTTTGAGACAAACTGGACGGAGCTCAGCTACTCCCTCAGCCCTAAAATCAGCTGCTGGCGGCTCTTCTCTTTCTTTCTTTTTTCTCCGCCATATAGTAGCAGCTGCCAGCTGATTATATGTTTTGCGTGTTGCGTTTTTATTGACTAGGCCATGTAATAATATAAATATTAATATAAATATAAATATTTATTTACACGATAATGTGATGCAGCTGCTGCATGGGCAATCATCCCTGGTTGTGGAGTAAATCAAGACACTATGGAAAATATATTGTAATAATTTAAATGACGCATGATGCTCATGATGTGGTTGAGCATGAGATTGCTGGTTCGTGCACTCATCTCAGAATTATTTAAAATTTAGGTGCAATTTTGTATGATAAATGAAAGTTCAACCATTTCTGAAGTGCTTCTTTTATAAAGAACTTTTTTTTTTTCCCCGCATAACGCAGTCAAACAGCCCCTGCATAAGTAAATAATCGATTATTGAGCCATCAATATAAGCCAAATCAGCAACCTGCTAACGTCGAACTTGCGAAGGTCTACCTTAAGCGACCTCCTAAGGTCTAGTTCGGGAAACACACCTAGAAATGGTATACCTTCAGTTAAGTTATACCCTTAGGGCCCTATTTTAACGATCTGAAACGATCTGAGTGTCAAAGCGCGAAGCGCAAGTAACTTTGTGGGCGAGTCTCGGCGCTGTTGCTATTTTCCCGGTGGGATAAATGGCTCTTTTGCCTGGCGCAAAACTAAAATGGGTTGGTCTGAAGTAGCTTCATTAACGTGAATAAACCAATCAGAGCTAGCGTCATTCCCTTTAAAAGTAGGTGCGCAAGTTTCATTATGGATTGCTATTATTATGGCGTATTTACCAGGCGCACGGCAGGAGCGGTTCACAGCCGAGGAGACTGATGTTCTTGTAAGAGCAGTGAAAGACAGAGAAGTTTTGTTGTATGGGGATGGGAGAAACCCACCCAAAATAGCATGGGTTAAACATGCGTCGGTTAAACTGTTTTTTCAGTTTTTCAGTCGATTTTTTTTCCTGGTTCTTGACGGACAAACCAATTTGTCAGATGTCCTTATATACATATATGTCTTGCCACTATTGGGCAAACAGGTCTCATCCTTAATTACTACAATTAGCCTGAATAATTTGTAAGCTAGATTTATACCTATTTTTTCACATCTTCATGGCACACCACAATGATTTCCGTCATCTCATGTGTTAATATTTTTTTAGTGTAACAATTTATGATTTGCAAAAATAACTGTTGCATCTGTATAGATTACATGAGCAAAGTGTATGCGCGTTGTGCACGCTATACATTATGGTCAAGCATGCGCCCTTAAAATAGCATAATGAACAACGCGCAACTGACTTTAGACTAGGTTTTTTTTCTGGTCAGTGGCGCAATTGTTTAATGGAACAGCAAAATAGCACCAGGGATTGTTTGTGCCGGAACACGCCTCCTTTTTTGCGCTGAACCGCCCAGGGAGCGCAACTTCATTCACTAGTTTAGCGACGTGCTTCTGTGGAGGGAAAAGCGCGCTTTGTGCGGGTGCAAAATAGGAATGACACGTGTCGGTGTACAAAGTCAATTGCGCTGGATGCAAGATAGGGCCCTTAGAGTCTTTGTAGACAACGTTATCGGGAAATGCAGCCATGGTCAAATTTGACTGTACACCTTAACTATTTTTCAATTAAATAAATGGTAATGATATTTTAGTTTAGTAATATTTATTGAATATTTTGAGGTCCTTTTAAAATCTTTTGGTACTAAATACTATTTGTGCAATAATTAAGGACCATTACTTACCACTTAAAATATTTTTCCCCTAATATTTCTTTTACAATTAGTGTAGTAATTAAGGCAAAACAGAGAATTCCAATGCATAGAGAAAAATTTGAGTCATTTTGTGGCTGGAAAAATAATAATTTTCATCTGTAATGTCATTACCCACTTAATGCCTCTATGGCTCTTTAATAAATAATAGTTGCTCAAAGTATTGCAGGCATAACTGCCTACTTATTTGTAGGTTTTACATTTTAATACATGTTTAGACATGGTCAAAAACTAGATTTCTTTAAATGTGAAGTTTTAAAACATTAAACATGACACGTTTAATGTAGTCATGGCCTCTCTTATTGTACAGATGTGAACTGTGAAAACAAGCTTTATACCCTCTCAAGGTATAAGAGACAAAAGACACAAGAGACACCATTTATGAAACATTTCAACCTTTCATGATAACAGATAACCTCTCCTTGACAACAACTTCACATTTTCCATTCTAAAGGCCAGATCAACCACCATTATTCTAGTGTCTCATTATTCCACATGACCTCATTAAAATTTCTTCCTAAAAAAGGCACATGGAAAGTCCAATGATGTTTGATAATTTTTATATTTATCTCCAAATCATGGATTTATGCAAATAAGGTTTCAGAACCACAAATAGCTGCACATGCAAAGCACACTTCTACAACGGTACAAAAACAAAACACAGGCACAACGTGGACACAGAAACTATACAGATCAAACACAGTATCAGGTGCAAATACATTAAAATGTAAAGCATATGATCAATGTACTCATTGTGTAGGTCAACATACCTGATGCTTTGCAAATCTATCATCGGATTTATATTTGTCACTATTTGTTATATGTTATATTTTCAAAAACTATAGGTCACAATTATATTACATGCTATTTCAGTAGGCTATATAGGGATACTGTATATCCTATATACCATACTGTTATAATAATACTCTTAATGATAATATAATATAATATAATATAATATAATATAATATAATATAATATAATAATAATTGTAAGATGGATATTATAATTAATTTTCAATTATTTTATAACAACTTTAGGGAAAAAATAAAAAAAATAAAAAAAACATTATGCCACATTGCAGGGTTCTTGATGTAAATACTTCAGGGACACTCCAATATGCAATGTAGCCTATACTTAGTACAGAAGAAGCCAAGGCTTATTCTGCGTAAATAAAGCAATAAATGATATATCTGTCTCAAAACCAAGTGAATAGCCAAAATAGACAGCATTTTGTCCGGTGATTCGCCAAATGCAAACGTTTTTTATAGATTTCGCGCAAAAAACTATTGATTAAGTTAGCTGGTTCATTCACCTGCACTTCTCGACTGAACATATGTCCACGTTAGTTAAAGCACCAACACATTACGCGATTTAAGTTGATTTCAACCGCCTTTATAATAGTTTCATATTATTTAAAACAGCATGATGTATTGAGAAAAACAAAACAAAAACAAAAAAACCCAAACTAAGCAAAAGGTTTCTTGAAGTGTCGCAGGCAGATTATCATCATACTCACCATCTGTAATTTCACTGCTGTCGTTGGAGGCATATTCAGTACACTCATAAGTCTCGTAAAAGTCCGCATGTACAAGACCGTTTCCACACTTATAGTTTAAGCCTAAGGGCTTAAAGAATGTACCCACCCACTTTATAGCACTGTGGTCCATCATCTGGCAGATGCTGTGGTTTAAATAATTTGTACCTACGGAAAGTATACTTTTGATGAAGCAATTATGAAAAAAATGCATATTTTTATTTTTCGGGAAATGAGGTGAAGAGTATGGATCAAACTACCGACGTGGATATTTCAGGCTATTTATGTCAGTAACGATTCAACCAGAATAAAAATAGCTTTTTGTAATGTCTGGATTTTTTATTTTCTTACTAAGGTACGTATTAATAAGAATGGGCAAGGTTGTTCGCAACAACATTTGAAAACGTTTGAAAACATTTTTTTGAACTATTATGACATTCGCTATCACTTTATCATCAACCCACCCACTTAATTTAAAACATTAAACATCATCAACAACAACAACAAAAACAATAATAATAATAATAATAATAATAATAATAATATATTTTATTTTATTTATAAAGCACTTTTTATTCTGAATGAATCCCAAAGTGCTACAAGGGAAAAATAACAAAAATGAATAAAAAAAGTAAAAATATAGATTAATAACAATAATCAACACATGAAAGCCATTCTGAACAGAAAAAAATATATTTAAAATAAAAAATAAAATAAAAAATCTTAACACAGTGTTAAGAACCCCAGTGCTTATATAAATTCTTTTTGATTGAAAATGTTCTTCAGGTTTCTACATCCAATATTAAGTATAGCTGGGTTAGTTATAAAGGGTTAGTTCACCCAAAAATGAATTTGATGTCATTATGGACTCACCCTCATGTCATTTCACACCCGTAAGACCTCATCTTCGAAACAGAGTTTAAGATATTTTATATTTTTGTCCCAGAGCATATGCAGTCTATATGCACACTTAAACTGTCCATGCCCAGAAAGCTAATAAAAACATAATCAAAGTAGTCCATATGTGACATCAGTTGGTTGATTAGAATCTCTTGAAGCATCGAAAATACATTTTGGTCCAGGGACGTGCACAGGATTTTTGAGGGGCAGTTGCTCTGACCTAAAGAAGGGCATAAGAAACCATTTTTAAAACATATAAACATTACATAGATAGACAGACCAAATATTCCTAACACTTTGTAAAGGGTTACTAGTTGGTTTGTAAACTGTCTATAAACATTATCTGGATGGTTATTATAAAGTTGCAACAGATGACTATAATACCTTGTTAAATAGTTAATAAACAGTAGGCCTACCAGTAAAACATGTGGGTTGTCCTGATACTGTACTTCAAAATGCAACAGTGTAAAAATTGCCACACAGAATAAAGTAACTGTTCAAGATCCATTGGTAACTTATAAAAATAATATCTATTTGCATAAACTGTTACTACAATATATCCTGACACTAGCACATTAAGATAAGCTATGAAAAAAAAAATCATGTTCCTCTGCCTCTTTCTGGTTAAATAATGTTGATAATAATAGTTAATATAGCATGCTATATTAACTATTCCAGGTAATTTATGCATAGCATAAAAATAGTTAGTATAGCATGCTATGCTACTTTCATCAAAACCTATTACAAAGCTATAGCAATTTTATGTCATTAAATACGATAAACAGTTATTCTGGAACAGATCTGCGTCTTCCTTATCCCGTTAAAAAACATATTACAGTATGTAACCATATTCCGTCTGTTCAAAAAAAAAAGTTGCACTAACTGTTCGTTACAAGCAGCATTTGCCATCAGGCAGGTAGTTAACAAACATATTTTTGCTAGCCTACCTGCTGCAAAATTACACAATTTCTGTACAAATAGACCTATTTTATATAGTGTAATTTATCATTTACCACTATCTTGTTTTTTTTCTCTTTTTTCTTTTCTGGCTTCCTAAACCATAATTCCGCTTCTTGATTGCCGCGGAGGTTTTGTGTTTTGCTGGCAGCAGAGATCGCGTTGGGTGGCTGCTGTCAGTGACGACTGAGAGGGCCCCCTTGAGGGGGATTCCGATAACAGTGTCATTGCACTTTACTGCATTCCTGTCATTGTCTTGAGGCCCCAGGCCAGCTTGGAAGTGAATGAGGCTTTGCGGAAAAAAAATGCAGAAAAATGCGAAAAGTTTCAAACTGCCAAACTGCTGAAATCATGTGACATTGGCAATCCGAATCATTCGGATGAATGACAATGCTGAATAAAATCATGATTTTTATTATTTTTGACCAAAATGTATTTTCGATGCTTCAAGAGATTTTAATTAACTGTATCCTCTGTTAATTAACTGTTTAATTAACAATCGCTGATGTCACATATGGTGTTTACCTTTCCTGCTTTGGACCCACTTTATATTAGGTGGCCTTAACTACTATGTACTAACATTGTAATTAATCATTTTATACAATGTGTGTACATACATGTTTTTACATTATACTTACATTTTGAAAAATACCTGCATGTAATTGCGTCTGTAATTCATTTCTGTAGTTACATTTGTAATTACACTGTTGGCACTTTCCTTACACCTAACCCTACCTTTAAACTTAACACCTGCCCCTAACTCCACCCGTATCCCACCTTAATGTCAGCAACGGTGTTTTCCAATACAATTTGAACACAGTATGTACATTGTACTTATTTTTTGATGTAAGTACATAGTACTTAAGGCCACCTAATATAAAGTGGGGCCCCTGCTTTTGTCTCATAACCGTGGTTGGGAGATACAGGGGAGATCCTTCTATACCAGGGCCGGAAGTTTTCCTCCAAGGGTTAACTCCCTAAATTTCACGCTGTTTAGTGTGATGGTGGCACATAAGAACAAAGAGTCGTCTTGCCACCTTTTTATTTTCCTGACTGCACAGAAATACACTACACATTTATTTAACTGCACTGGTCACCGTATTACTCTCGCTCCACACTCATCCGCTGCTCTGCGGGGATTCGGTGGGGGGCGCCCTCCTCGGACACTGTCATTCATACGCACTGAGCTGTCCTGAACTAAACACGTAAAGACACATCCCAAAACACTACCCCCACCATGGACTGGCAATTAACACTAATTCCATTCCATTTAGATGTGCTTATAGAACACACTCTCGATATCTGTAGGCCTAACATGTGAAGAGATAGCTGCATCCCGAATTATGTAAATCCAAATAGTTAGGTTATACTAATTTAACAAGTGTCTAAACCCAGCTAAAAGTTCTAAAGCTCATTCAACAGTGAACACAGGAATGACACTTTTGACATTCCTGGCAAAAGCAGCTTCCAAATCCTCAGTGCTGTCTGCTGCTTTTGACACAGTTAACCACCAGATCCTTCTGTCAACACTTAAGAAGACGGGGATCTCAGGAACTGCTCTCCAGTGGTTCAGGTCTTACCTCTCTGGTAGGTCCTACAGGGTGTCATGGAGAGGTGAAGTGTCTAAGTCACATCATCTAGCTACTGGGGTTCCCCAGGGCTCAGTGCTTGGACCACTTCTCTTCTCCATCTACATGTCATCTTTAGGCTCTGTCATTAAGAAACATGGCTTCTCCTATCACTGCTATGCTGATGACACTCAACTCTACTTCTCATTTCAACCAGATGATCCTACAGTCAGTGTTCGTATCGCTGCCTGTCTGACAGACATTTCTAAATGGATGAAGGAGCATCACCTTCAACTCAATCTTGCAAAGACAGAATTACTTGTTTTCTCAACCAACCCAGCACTTCATCAAAATTTCTCCATTCAGCTTGGTTCATCAACCATAACTCCATCCAGGACAGCCAGGAACCTTGGAGTTGTGATTGATGACCAGTTAAACTTCACTGACCACATTACTGCAACAGCCCGGTCCTGCAGATTTGCCTTATACAACATTAGAAAGATTAGACCGTTCCTATCAGAACAGACTGCACAACTCCTGGTTCAAGCTCTTGTTCTCTCCAGACTGGACTATTGTAATGCTCTTCTGGCTGGGCTTCCAGCATGCACTATCAAACCCTTGCAGCTGATCCAGAATGCAGGGGCGAGAGTGGTCTTTAATGAGCCGAAGAGGGCTCATGTTACGCCTCTCTTCATCAGACTGCACTGGTTGCCAATGGCTGCTCGCATCAAATTCAAGGCACTAGTTCTCGCCTACAAAACAATCACAGGCTCTGCACCAATATACCTAAACTCGCTTGTTCAGACTTACTCACCCTCCAGAAGCTTGTGTTCTGCGAGTGAGTGACGCCTCGTGGTTCCATCCCAAAGAGGCATGAAATCGCTCTCACAGACATTTTCCTGGACCGCTCCCACCTGGTGGAATGACCTGCCGATCTCAATTCGTGCTGCCGAGTCTGTAGCCATTTTTAAAAAAACATCTTAAGACACATATCTTCCAATTGGACCTGACCAATAAAGAATAGCACTTTGTTTGCCCAAAAAACAAAAAACAAAAACACTGTGTACTGTGGTAATTAACTGAGACTTCTTACAGCTCTTACAGGTTGTTGGCCTTGTTGGTTTTGTTGCTTATATTGCTCTCCCCTTTTTTGTAAGTCACTTTGGATAAATACGCCTGCTAAATGATTAAATGTAAATGTAAATGACATAAAATAAATTATGATAATAGAAACCCAATAGTCTGTAATAAAACATAAGAGTACATCCCCTTTAAATCCTATTCTTCTGTGACCAGAGGTAATACTGCCTGCCTAATCCGGTAATGATCAGAACATACAATGGATACAATAAAGTGCAAGTCTGACAAAGCATTGAAAAGCTCTTCTGTTTTTTAAATTTTTTTATTTATTATACCGGACTGGTCCTCTGCGCTGACGTTGGGGCCGAGGTTGGCGCAGAGACTAGTGGTGTGGTTCTCCAGGCTTTTTTGTCATATTGTCTTTTTGCATGCTGGACTGACTCACAGAGGGCTTCTCGGGTGATAATGTAAGCCAATTCCAGCCGCTCACGCATTTGTTGCACATACTTGGGGACTGAAGGGGCATAGTCAGAAACTGGGGGCAAACCAGCCACAAGGTCCACTGGCTCACTTATTTCACAGCAGAACATAATGAAGTTGGGGGTGAAGCCAGTAGCGCTGTGCTTGGTCGCTCTGTAGGCTATAACTGCATATGCGATCATCAGATCCCAATCCCAATGACTGTTCTGCAGTAGAAGCCAGGATCTTTTGGAGTGTGGTGTTGAAACGTTCAACCTGGCCGTCGGACTGCGGTCTGAATGGTGTAGTGTGGGTTTTGTCAATGCCAAACAAATGGCACATTTCTTTGAATTCCGCTGATTAAAAATTACGTCCTTGATCGCTGTGCAAAGAGTGAGGCATTCCAAAGCAACATACCCATTATGTTGCAACAATGTTTGCCACTGTTTCAGCCCTTTCATCTGAGATTGCGAATGCTTCAGTCCATTTCGTGAAATACTTCTGTATTACGAGTATATAACTGCTTTTACGTTCCGTCTCATTAAGTGGGCCCATGATGTCCAGCGCAATGCGCTCCATGGTAGCTCCAACTTGGACAGTTCCCATGGGTGCTTGTGGAGTCTTGTGGGGTCTGGCTCTGCATGCACAGTTTAGACAAGTCTGGCACTAGAGGGCCACATCTTCCCTCATGCGGTGCCAGTATTATCTGGTTCGAAGTCTGGCCACAGTCCTTTCGATACCAAAATGCCCACCTACTGGCCATTCATGCATTTGGCGCATAACATCGGGTTGCATTTTGCGAGGAAGAACAATTTGACGATAGAATTGTGTGTCCTCTAAACAGTAAAAGCGGCGGACCAGTACTCTGTCTCTGAACGGAGCGTTCTCCATTGACTCCAGTACGTTTTGGTGGCTGGGCTACATGGAGAGACTGTGACCCATGGGGGCCGCTCACTGCTGACCTCCAACCAAGCTCTGATTGGTGCCATGTCTGTATCAGCAGCTTGAGCCTGGCGCAACTCCTCCATAGTCCATCCAAGAAAAAGTCTGCTTTCGTTCGTGTTTATCACATCGACAATCTCTGCTTGTTTTAAAGTGTCTGTGTTAGTAACATTGGCAGCGCTTACCCCCACCGTACTCAGCAGCAGCAGCAGTTTGTAAGAGTCCATATCACACTGAATTGCTTGGTGACTTGTGGTTATTTGTCTATTTGGTAAGGGTCCGGCAGATTACAAGGACAAGACGGACGACAGGGCCTGCAGGAGAGACTGTCAGCATTTATGTGTTAACGACCTGGGCGATGGACGATTTTGAACTCGTACTCCACTAGCTTCTCAAGCCACCGGGCTAGCTGACCTTCAGGCTCTCTCATTCTCGTGAGGCAGCGCAGGCTGTGGTGGTCAGTTCCTACCTTGAAAGACCACCCAAGTAGGTACTGCCGAAAATGATATGTGAAATCAACTATGGCTAGCAGCTTCCACCTTGTAGTACAATAGTTCTGTTCAGCTTTGCCCAACTTGCGGCTACCGTATGCCAACACAAATTTTGTGCCACCCTGCATTTGCGACAGGACAGCGCAAATACCTGCGGTCTAGGATCATTTCACCATAGTCCAGTGGATAACCCAAGACAGGGGCTGTGGTGAGGCGGTGCTTGAGCATGTCGAAAGCGGCTTGGTGTTCAGCGTGCCACTGGAAGTGTGCATTCTTCTTCGTCAGGTTATGTAACGATTCGGCAAGGGAGGAAAAGTCTCTCACAAACCTGTGGTAGTAAGAGGCGAGGCCAATGAAACGTCTGACCTCTTGGACTGAGGTGGAAGTGGGCCAAGCTTGGACTTTGCTGACTTTATTGGGGTCAGTGGCCACACCGTGCTCAGACACAATATGACCTAGGTAGGCAACTTGACGGCGGAACAGGCAGCATTTGGCTGGTTTCAGTTTAAGATTTGCCTGTTTAAGTCTCTGGAACACTTGGCTTAGTCGCTGCAGCTTCTCAGGCACATCCTGAGCCAGAACGACGATGTCGTCCAGATAGACGAGGCAGGTCTCCCACTGCATGCCAGCAAGGACGCGGTCCATAAGCCGTTGGAATGTCGCCAGCGCATTACATAAGCGGAATGGCATAACGTTCCATTCAAATAATCCATTACGGGTGCAAAAGGCAGCTGCATGGCGGGCTCTTGGTGTTAGCTCCACTTGCCAATAACCCGAAGTAAGATCCAGAGTGCTGAACCATTTGGCGTTGGCGAGTGTGTCCAGCGTGTCTTGGATGCCGGTAGCGGGTACACATCTGTGATGGTGTGGTTGTTGAGTGCTCTGTAGTCTATACAAAGGCGATAAGTCCCATCCTTTTTACACACCGTAACAATCGGTGAGGCCCAACTGCTGTGGCTGCGTGTGGCGATGCTGTTCTGGAGACTTTCACTGATCTGCTGTTCTGCGCTCCGCTGCTTCTCCCCAGCCATACGACAAGGAGGCTGCTTCACTGGAGGTCCCGGCCAGGTTATGATGTCATGCTGGACGAGACTGGTCTGGCCCAGATCACCAGGTCCCCTGGAAAAGACGCTTTCATTGGCACACAACAAGTTAGATACAAGTTCAAGTTTTTCATTATCATTAAAGTCAGTGGAACTCTGAACATAGAGCTACTGGAGGTGGACACTAGACGAAGACAGAGCTTCAGCTGGCTGGAGGAGGCCTGCAATGGCTCCTTCGTTAATAGTCACAGCCTTATTTTCAGGGTTAAAGAGGCGTAAAGGAATGATATTGGTGGGCTGTGCATTGACTAGGGCTTTGGCAATGAGTAATTTGTGAGTAAAAGCCTCGGCCGCTGGTATAGTGCAGAACTCAAAGACTCGAAGCAGGTGGAGCAACTCAGGCAGGATACAATTAGCGGCCTCAAGAAGATCAACAGCACTGCTCTCCCAGGGAAGCTGAAGCTGTGGTGCTTTCAGTTTGGGCTTCTGCCCCGTCTCATGTGGCCAATTTCTATATATGAGGTCACGATATCCCATGCCATTCGACTGGAGAGATTAGTGAATGCACAAGGGAGGAATTGGCTGGGGCTGCCGAGATGCCTTACCAGCATTGGCCTGTATGGAAATGGAGCCCTCTCCCAGCCAATCTCAAGCCTGGTGGAGGAGTACAAATGTGCCAAATCAAGGCTGGAAATGACTCTCACAGAATCCCGGGATGCAGTCGTCAGAGGTGCTGCTCCTACCCTAGCAACAGGGAGGAAATGGAAGCCATCGGCAGCGGTTGCGGCTGCCCTCAAACACCGGGATATAGTGGGGTAGGTCCAACATGGCAGAGGGGGCCTTGGATTGGAAGCAGCAACACCAACATGGCAAAAGGCTACTCCAACCGAACGGCGGCACATGGTGGTGGAGGAGATACGCCACCAGGAGGAAGCAGCCAGATGTGCCAAGGCTGTCTCCCAAGCCCAGCAAGGCCGCTGGATGAAGTGGGATGGCGTGGAGAGGAGGAATGGAGGCTAATAGGCTACGGTTCATCATCAGGGCCACATACGACGTCCTGCCCTCCCCAACCAACCTACATCTCTGGTATGGAGAGGACCCAGCCTGTCCCTTGTGTGCAGGTGCATCCCCAGCAACCCTCAAATACATCCTAGTGGGTTGTAAGACAAGCCTAACTCAAGGAAGGTACACCTGGCGCCACAACCAAGTGCTGAGGTGTTTGGCTGCCGAACTTGAGAACAAGAGGATAACCACGAATGCTGCGCCGCTAAATGCCCAAACTACAATCCCGCGGAGAATAACCTTCATGCGGGAAGGGGAGAAACAGTGGACTAAGCCATCACTCCCAGAGTCTGGCCCACTAAACGCAGCCCGGGATTGGGAAATGCGGGTAGACCTGTACCAGAGGCTCACCTTCCCACCCAAAATAGCAGCAACCAACCTGCGCCCAGACCTTGTGCTTTGGTCCAAGTCCTGCCGGCGTGTCTTCATCGTTGAAATGACTGTCCCATGGGAGGACGCCATCGATGAGGCATTTGAGCGGAAAAGAGGCTGTGATATGCCAACTTAGCAGCTGAAGCAGAGGGGCGGGGCTGGAACGTGAAGGTGTGGCCAGTGGAGGTGGGATGCAGAGGTTTTGTAGCCAGCTCTACCACAAGGCTCTTGAAGGAAGTAGGGATCAGAGGCAGTCCCAACAGAGGGCAATCAAAGAACTTGCCACTGCAGCGGACCGGATCAGTCACTGGCTGTGGCTGAAATGTAAGGACGCAACATGGGCTGCCAAATGATCGCATGGTGCCACCACTGTGCGACACACACCCGGGTCTGATCAACCCGTGGTGGGCCAACCTCGCACGGGTGGCACCATGAGATCTGTGCCAAATTTCACCCCATACAAGATGACATCCCCATTCAATTGTTGTGCTGAAAGTTAGGGATCTTTAACAACTAGTCCTACTAAGAATCCTTGTGCTTTTCAACTAAGCCTTTTGTGGGGCATCATGTCTCCCAGGGCTTCTCTGCAAAAGTATGCGTTGCCCTTGAATAGGTACTCCTGTCCAGCTTCAACTACAATAGTTCTGGCTACTCTGATAGCATGTGATTTTGGAACAGCCTCTGGGTGAAAGTAGGGCACTTCCTCTCCAAAAAGAATTATGCAGTGCTTACCGAAATCAAGACGGGCCTCAGCTTGGGTGAGGAAAGGATGGCCAAGCAGCACTTCATTGCTGTCTATGTCCGCTACAAGAAAGTCCACTTCAACTTGACGGTTGTTGATACTGACCCAGGGTATCTGCAGGTTTCACCAAGTCAAATTTAAGACTTTTTAGGACCTTTTTAAGACCATTATGAATTCAATTTAAGACCTATATCGTGCAATAAAAAAAGCATTCATAGGAAATGGAGAATCACTAAAGTACTTGCAAAGCGAATTAATATATTTAAATTGAACAAAGTATTAGTAATCTTATTATTCATATCTCATCGCTATCCCTTTCTCTGACAACAGCGGCCTGTGTTCAATTAGGTTGCAGGCCAATGGTTGTATAGTGGTGTCATGGCGGTGGGCTATCTCATAAGCTTTGGCTAGTGTGGCTGGACGTTTTTCTAACAGTCTTTGAACTAGCTCTGCATCACCCAGACCATTTGTAAAAACTTCAACAGCTATAGCGTCTTGTTCAGCCTCTGACCAATCACCATAAGCTATAGCTACTTTTCCATAAATGTCATCTCTGAACACATGAAGCGCCTCACCAGCTTTACGCACTCTTTGCCTCAGCTACAGCCGCTGCATGATTTGAAGAAGGGCCATAAGCAGTTTCTTCGAACAATGGCGCCCGCAGCTTCAGTGAGGCAGAATTTCAGCTTGTTTTTTTTTGTATTTTTTGGGGGGGGATTTGCCTCTGCACAGCTCTTAAACCTGTGCAGAAACTCTCTCCACGGTGTGCTGCCGTCGTACTAGCCAGGACGTAGAGTGGGGACTCTCTCTTTGGGGTTATAGTCCTCATCACTGTCCGTCAGAGGAGGCGGACAGGGCGTAAAGTGGCTCCTACGTGTTAAGGGCTGGCCCAATGGGGCATGTCCATGTTTTACAGTCATCTCTGGATTAGTAAAATAATAGGGCATGAGAAGCATACAGGCTTCAGGTTTGGATATAGCTGGTGTGCTATGTACAAAATTTCCCGTGTGAGCATTGGCAAAGGGATTTGTGACTTCATAGTGCCCCTTTATTGGCATGTCTGAAGCGGAGTATGTGAAAATGTGAACGTCTGGCTCTCCTGCGGAGCCGTGGCTTTGACTGTTGCCTCTGCTAAATGGATTTGAGGGCAGAAATCAGGCGGGGCTGCTGAACGGCACGAGCAGATCTTCTCCATTAGCAAGTGTGTTAGTGCAACTTTCATGAACGGGTTTGAGTAGTTAGTTTCCCATCCGTAAACATCAATCAATCAATCAACTTTATTTATATACCGCTTTTACAATCACGATTGTGTCAAAGCAGCTTCACAGTGTCAAACAGGACAGTATTGCATCAAAATTAGATTTGGCTGTACAGTCGTACTGGAGAAAACAGTGATGTTATCAGCTTATTTTAATTTATCATATAGCGACAATGTTGGCAGATCTGTATTATAGTTTATAGAATTAATGTCATGTAACACTAAAAAAAACTAAAGTGAGAACTCAATTGCAGAGAAATGTGAGTTTATTAAACATAAAATAAACAACACAAAACAAAACCCACGAGGGGGCAAAACAACTGGTTCCAAAAACATAAACTCAAAACACACCAACACATGGAAACAGGATACGTAGACATAAATATTCCACAAAGACTGACAAACACAAGGAGCTTATAAAGGGAAGAAATTAAGAGGGAACAGGTGGGATAAATGAAACACTAATCAGATAACAAGGGGGGAGGGATCAGACAATGACAGAAGCACAAAGACCATACTGACAAAACCCACATGTGCACACAAGACAGGACAGGCAAGTGACATTACTCCCTCCTTAAGGAGCGGCTACCAGACGCTCCACTAGGGACAGGGCGGGACAGACCAGGGAGGGACAGATCAAGGCGGGACGGGAGGGACAGACCAGGGCGGGACAGGAGGGACAGACGGGAGCGATGGGAGGGACAGACCAGGGCGGGACGGGAGGGACAGACCACGGAGGGACGGGAGGGACAGACCACGGAGGGACGGGAGGGACAGACCGCGGAGGGACGGGAGGGACAGACCACGGAGGGATGGGATGGACAGACCACGGAGGGACGAGAGGGACAGACCAGGGAGGGACAGGAGGGACAGACCACGGAGGGACGGGAGGGACAGACCAGGGTGGGACGGGAGGAACAGGGGAAACAGAGAAGGAAGTAACAAATAAGGGAGGGGTCAACAAGGGAGGAATGGGGAAAACAAAACTTTCAGGAGGCCATGGTGGCCCAAAAAGTTCAGGCGGCCAGGGCGGCGCGGTCAGAGCAGGGTGCCGGTTCTGCGCGGTCAGGGCAGGGCGCCGGAGTGGCGCGGTCAGAGCAGGGCACCGGAGCGGCGCAGGCAGAGCAGGGCGCCGGAGTGGCGCAGGCAGAGCAGGGCGCTTCAGTGGCGCAGGCAGAGCAGGGCGCCGGTGCGGCGCAGGGAGAGCAGGGCGCCGGGGCGACGCAGGGAGGGCAGGGCGCCAGGTAAACTTCTCCGGTCCAGCAGTGTCCACCGGCACTGGGGCCACCGGAATACGATCCACCAGTACTGGGACCACTGCCATCGGGACCACTGGAAAACGATCCATCGGCATACGATCCGCCGGCACTGGGACCACCGGAACACGATCCGCCGGCACTGGGACCACCGGAACACGATCCGCCGGCACTGGGACCACCGGAACACGATCCGCCGGCATTGGGACCACCGGACCACGGACCACCCGCACAGTACTCTCGCACCACACTCATCCACTGCTCCGCGGGGACTCACACAGGGGGGCGCGCCCACTAGGGACGGGCGGGACAGACCAGGGAGGGACAGATCAAGGCGGGACGGGAGGGACAGACCAGGGCGGGACAGGAGGGACAGACGGGAGTGATGGGAGGGACAGACCAGGGCGGGACGGGAGGGACAGACCAGGGAGGGACGGGAGGGACAGACCACGGGGGGACGGGAGGGACAGACCGCGGAGGGACAGGAGGGACAGACCACGGAGGGATGGGATGGACAGACCACGGAGGGACGAGAGGGACAGACCAGGGAGGGACGGGAGGGACAGACCACGGAGGGACGGGAGGGACAGACCACGGAGGGACGGGAGGGACAGGAGGGACAGACCACGGAGGGACGGGAGGGACAGACCAGGGTGGGACGGGAGGAACAGGGGAAACAGAGAAGGAAGTAACAAATAAGGGAGGGGTCAACAAGGGAGGAATGGGGAAAACAAAACTTTCAGGAGGCCATGGTGGCCCACAAAGTTCAGGCGGCCAGGGCGGCGCGGTCAGAGCAGGGTGCCGGTTCTGCGCAGGCAGGGCAGGGCGCCGGAGTGGCGCGGTCAGGGCAGGGCGCCGGAGTGGCGGGGTCAGAGCAGGGCACCGGAGCGGCGCAGGCAGAGCAGGGCGCCGGAGTGGCGCAGGCAGAGCAGGGCGCCGGAGTGGTGCAGGCAGAGCAGGGCGCTTCAGCGGCGCAGGCAGAGCAGGGTGCCGGTGCGGCGCAGGGAGAGCAGGGCGCCGGGGCGACGCAGGGAGGGCAGGGCGCCAGGTAAACTTCTCCGGTCCAGCAGTGTCCACCGGCACTGGGGCCACCGGAATACGATCCACCAGTACTGGGACCACTGCCATCGGGACCACTGGAAAACGATCCACCGGCATACGATCCGCCGGCACTGGGACCACCGGAACACGATCCGCCGGCACTGGGACCACCGGAACACGATCCGCCGGCACTGGGACCACCGGAACACGGACCACCCGCACAGTACTCTCGCACCACACTCATCCACTGCTCCGCGGGGACTCACACAGGGGGGCGCGCCCACTAGGGACAGGGCGGGACAGACCAGGGAGGGACAGATCAAGGCGGGACGGGAGGGACAGACCAGGGTGGGACAGGAGGGACAGACGGGAGTGATGGGAGGGACAGACCAGGGCGGGACGGGAGGGACAGACCAGGGAGGGACGGGAGGGACAGACCACGGTGGGACGGGAGGGACAGACCGCGGAGGGACGGGAGGGACAGACCACGGAGGGATGGGATGGACAGACCACGGAGGGACGAGAGGGACAGACCAGGGAGGGACGGGAGGGACAGACCACGGAGGGACGGGAGGGACAGGAGGGACAGACCACGGAGGGACGGGAGGGACAGACCAGGGTGGGACGGGAGGAACAGGGGAAACAGAGAAGAAAGTAACAAATAAGGGAGGGGTCAACAAGGGAGGAATGGGGAAAACAAAACTTTCAGGAGGCCATGGTGGCCCACAAGTTCAGGCGGCCAGGGCGGCGTGGTCAGAGCAGGGTGCCGGTTCTGCGCAGGCAGGGCAGGGCGCCGGAGTGGCGCGGTCAGGGCAGGGCGCCGGAGTGGCGCGGTCAGAGCAGGGCACCGGAGCGGCGCAGGCAGAGCAGGGCGCCGGAGTGGCGCAGGCAGAGCAGGGCGCTTCAGCGGCGCAGGCAGAGCAGGGCGCCGGTGCGGCGCAGGGAGAGCAGGGCGCCGGGGCGACGCAGGGAGGGCAGGGCGCCGGGGCGACGCAGGGAGGGCAGGGCGCCAGGTAAACTTCTCCGGTCCAGCAGTGTCCACCGGCACTGGGGCCACCAGAATACGATCCACCAGTACTGGGACCACTGCCATCGGGACCACTGGAAAACGATCCATCGGCATACGATCCGCCGGCACTGGGACCACCGGAACACGATCCGCCGGCACTGGGACCACCGGAACACGATCCGCCAGCACTGGGACCACCTGAACACGATCCACCGGCATCGGGACCACCGGAACACGATCCACCGGCATTGGGACCACCGGACCACGGACCACCCGCACAGTACTCTCGCACCACACTCATCCACTGCTCCGCGGGGACTCACACAGGGGGGCGCGCCCTCCTCCCACACGAGCATGTGCTCACTGTCATTCACACACGTACTGAGCAGTCCTAATCTAAACACTTAAAGACACATCCCACAACAATGGACTACTTTGATGATGTTTTTATTACCTTTCTGGACATGGACAGTAAAGTGTGCATAGACCCTGGGACTAAAATATAAAATATCTTAAACTGTGTTCCGAAGATGAACGGAGGTCTTAAGGGTGTGGAACAACATTAGGGTGAGTCATTAACTGATGGGCAGTAACACGTTAGAAGTAACGCGTTACTGTAATCCGATTACTTTTTTCAAGTAACGAGTAAAGTAAGGGATTCAAATTGCAAAAACAGTAATTAGATTACTGTGACTTTCCCGTAAGCAAACTGCGTTACTGCGTTAACGGTGACATTATCTCGTGAGTGAGAAGGGCATATGAGCACTGCGTGAAGACAACATGGAGCGCGGGAGAGAGAAGACCAAGCAGTGTTTAATGCTTTGAAGTACCATAACTACTTTGAGCTTGACTTGGTTAAAGGTGACAAAAACATCAGCGTCCGCTGTACACTGCGCGGGAATAAAACTTTTATATACAGCGAATAATTGTATATAAATTCAAATCTGAGCAAGCACCTATGGAATGTGAGCAAGCACCTATTTTCTGAAAGCACAGGAATGTTTTTTTATGACATTTAAATAGCAGCCATTAAAAATAGTTCAGTTTTGTTTTTAATGTAAAATTTGTTATATTTCGTTTCGTTTATTTATTAAGTTAATTTAGAAAAATGTTTAGAGCATTTTTTGCTTGTTCAATTTAAATGAAATTTTTTTGAGCGGCTGCCAGTGAGTTAACCATTTTTAATCAATTTAGCCTCTCAAATCAACTCTTGACTTGTCTTGCCTATAATAAAATACTTCAAGCATCTCAATGGTAGTTTAAACATTTAGCCTACTATTACCACCACAGAAAAAAAGGCATTTTTGATAAGCTGAGGCAGGTGAATGCTGCTCGCATCGAATTATAAAAAAATATATGCTGGAATATGGAGAAATATGCAACCCAGGCTAATTGGAAATTCGTTACTCTGCCTACATTTTTGCAACACCCTAATTATGTACCTCCAGGTACGTTTACCTACACTTTTTGGATGAAGCCTCCACCGGAGGCGCTAAGTGGTAATATTTTTTTCTCCATTCCAGATGCACAACATGACACCAAGACTGATCTCACAGAATGACTATTTATAGCATAATTTTATATTTTGGAGTAACTAACTCCACTCCTACCCTAAACCTACCCACTCTCAACAATATAAAACACTTAACAGGCAAATAAATGTACAGTCACATGTATTTATTGCAAAAACTGACCAAAAAACTGTATAAAAGTATCAACTCATGTTGCATTCCAAGTCTTTTGAAGTCATATGATATCTTCATGTGAAGAACAGAGTTGATCTTAATGTTTTAGTCGCTGAAATGATGATCGGGCTCCTTTGCGAACAGAACACACACAGATAGAATGAAACGGCATTGATAAACACGCTAAAAAGCGATTATGCGTCTTCATAGCACGCCAAATGGCATACGAATTGGCGTGTCATACATACGCCATTTCATGAGATCAGTCTGTGAATGGAGAAAAAATATTACCACTTAGCGCCTCCGGTGGACGTTTCACCCAAAAAGTGTAGGTAAACGTACCTGGAGGTACATAATTAGGGTGTTGCAATAATATAGGCAGAGTAACGTATTTCCAATGAGCCTGAGTTGGAAATATAATTTAAAAGAAGAAATACTTTCTTTATTACATTAAAATATGGTGGAATGTGCAGAAAATAGGTGTAAATGTTCAACAATTTTCTTCCAGTCTGAGACTGTTCATACTACAAAATAATTCGTAATACTACAAAAAAGCTATAATAATAACCTTTTTCTCCATACCAAGATTCCAGATGACCAGACAGTGATTCATCTTGTATAAATCGTTAAAATATTAATGTCTGTAACGCTGTCACCATAGAGACTGTTGTGTAGACTGTAACTATTTAAAATGTTTAACTTTTTTAAATGTTTGATGTTTAATATGAAAAAAATAGCGCTCATAAACAGGCGTCGATGGTATTCTCAAGTGAAACGAGTTGAGGCTTGGACCCAGAAACGGCGTTCCTCACGTCACGACTTTACAAGCGGATTGTAAGATCTATTCGGTCTTAAAGGGGCTGCATCTAATAAACCCTGGCTGACCATAGTGTCATTAATGTGAATCAAACCACAAAAGGTGAAGAGAAAGATACTCGCAGCTTTAAAAAGCATTAATCTATTTATTTGTACTGTGAATTTGTTTCTTGTTCTTATCGTATGTATATATAAATAAAAAATGCATGTAAAAATGCACGGGTGAGATGTTTTATATTTGTTTTGTTTAAACATTGCTGTTTTTTTTGCTATAGATATTTTACATGTTCAGATTATAAAGGAATTTTAATAATTTTCTTAATTTTTATTTTTATTATAATGAAGTCTAACAAAAATAACTAATAAGGATACCGTTAAAGTACCAGATCGATAAGCAATATCGGTAAGAGTAGCAATACCATTAAAACCTTAACGATACCCATCCCTAGGTCTTGCTAGGTCGTATTCAGGTCGTGCATCATGTTTTTGAAAATAACTTAGTAAAGTAACTAGTTAAGTAACTAATTACTTTTGAAAATAAGTAATCAGTAAAGTAACTAGATTACTTTCTTGGAGAAGTAATCAGTAACTAATTACTATTTCCAAGTAACTTGACCAACACTGGTCATTAATTACATTAATGTCATTTTTGGGTGAACTAACCCTTTAAGTTTAGAAACAATATGTTGTATTTTGTCACACTGTTCAGTTGGATAAATATGCTCTGCTCTGTTTGGGTTATATCCCTGGCAGTGTATGAAATTGCCCCCTATACCACTAAATAGACCACTATTTAAAGGGGTCATGAATTGTGAAATCAACTTTTCATTCAGCTTTTGATAAATAAAAGTTCATACTGATATAATAATATACTGTCAGTTTCAGAGCTGAAATCTTCCTTGTTAGTCAAACAAAAGATTTTATTGAAACCAGGCCCAACAAACGATCAATCTCAGAATGTGACGTCAGAGTGTGGTTAAACACCGCCTCTGTAGAAGAAGATAAATACCTACTTCATCACTGCCTGTTTAGCCCCGCCCAACACTTTGCGCATGTAACATGGGCCTGGTGTTAAACCAGATCATGCTACCAAGCAATAAACATGCCATTGAGGATTATAAAATAGTGTGCAGTGCCTGGGCTCAATAGTAAGGCAATTCATGTACAGTCAGATCTTTGTCTGTGTTTCAATAAATCAAACCAGTGACTAAACGTCAACTTACATTATATTTCTTAGTAGGATGAGATTATTTAACAATGATTCAATTCTATAAAGAAAGCAATCAAAGAAAGCCCCCTTTGCAATTGCTGGAGCAGCGTGCACTGCAGCTGTCAATCATCTGTGTAAAGATTCTGAAAAACAGTTCCCTATCAGGGAACTCGAGCTGCGTCTAAACGCTGTGAGAACGCCTCTGCGCGATTGCGTCATTAAGCGCGTATCGAATCGTCCATTCGAATCGAATTCCATCCAATCAGAAGACGGAATTTAATAGGCTATAGAAACTATAAAGCACCCGCGAACACAAACAGAAACTAGCTTCTGTGCCTACAGTAAGCGATCTGTGTGAATCTGTCTGTCATATTTGGTGTTTTTGTCTGTCCTAGGCAGGAGTTTTCCACCTTTGTTAAATATATAACATAAAAGAAAAAATAAAGAAAAAAATGGCGAGTGAACTGCAATTCACTAGATGTATTCATCCCTGCCCTTGTTTCATCACGGGTGGGGATACACAGTCTATGTGCGTTGTCTATTTGGGAGTGCAGGGGCTCTCGAGGGGGCTGCTTTGCGAGCATTGTGAGCGGCTTCCATTAAGAACGCTGCGCTCCCGCCGGGCACTCTTTGAGGAGGGTGCCTTGGCTCACATTCCCCGCGGCTCTGGTCCCGCTGCTGCCGAGGCAGAGTGACGGCTTCAGTTGTGGGGTTGGCAAATAGATCTCACAGAGGGGTTTGAGACAGGCCCAGCCTTATCTCAGCCTTCACCAGTGAGATCCAGTGCCTCGTCTCGGGGTTTGGAAGCCCGCCCTGCGGTTTCTTCCTCCCAGGGCGGGGCACCGGTGCTCCAACTGTCCAGCTCTGAGGAGGTGGACGTTGAGAGCATCGCAACTGAAGATTCACCACTTCAGTCACCTGCGGTTGAGGAGCTCGTTGAGGTGCTCACGAGGGCGGTGAACAGGTTAAATCACAGGTTAAACTTTCACTGGCCAGTTGAAAGTTTAGAGCCTCATCACAGAAAGAGCAAATTAGATGAGCGCTTTTTACTGTCCCATGCAGCAGAACCTCAACGTCGGGGCCTGCCGTATTTTCCAGACCTTCAAACTGAGGTGTCTAGGTCCTAGAAAAAAACAGCATCATATCATGTGTTCAGCCAGCAAACATCAATGTATAGCAATGTATATACTAGGGCTGAAACAGTATGGTTATGGGGCGATGCCTAAGGTTGAAGAGACACTCGTGAGCCATCTCTCACCTTCAGCCGCATCGCATCACAGCAGCCCAAGCCGAGTACTAGCTCCACACACCGGGCGCAGCAGAGGCAGAGGGTTGCTGCCCGTGCTCCTCCCCAGAGAGACTGGGAGGCGGGGTGGCGCTCACAGGCGAGGTCTTCGAGGGGTAGGGCTGATCTGAGGTCATTATCGCCAAGAAGGCCTCGTCAAAGAAGTCCTGACGCCAGACGGGTCAGGACGGTGAGGGTGATCACCAGGGACGTGCACAGGATTTTTGAGGGGCAGTTGCTCTGACCTCAAAAAAGGGCACCCCCCCCCCAACCGATGTGATTTCCTGTATTATGGTGCGTTTGAGGCCATTTCCCTTGTCTATACCAATAAAAGAACTCAAACCAGTCAATATCAATAGTCTAAAAAAAAAACAATATTATTTTAACTGCCATCAACAGTTTCACAGGTAATGATAATGAACAAGTTGCATGTTTATTATGCTCTGTGTCCAGATAGAAAAAGTGGATTTATGAAGATTTCATTTCATAAAACTTGATGATGATGATCGTCCGTTTGTTATACCTTTCCAATAACATTAAGTCTCACCCGACAACCATGACAATCTCCTTAGTGCCGCTCATGCAGGCTCAGCCAGGGCGGCCCAAGCAAAATGGACATGGCTAATCTTCTACAGATAAACGGGTAATGATTAAAAAATGTTTGTAAAACGTTAAGAAACCATTTTTAAAACATCTATAAACATTACATAGACAGACAGACCAAATATTCCTAACACTTTAAGGGTTACTAGTTGGTTTGTAAATTATCTGGATGGTTATTATAAAGTTGCAACAGATGACTATAATACCTTGTTAAATAGTTAATAAACAGTACCAGTAAAACATGTGGGTTGTCCTGATACTGTACTTCAAAATGCAACAGTGTAAAAATTGCCACACAGAATAAAGTAACTGTTCAAGATCCACTGGTAACTTATAAAACTAATGTCAAATTTGCATAAACTGTTATTACCATATATCCTGACACTAGCACATTAAGATAAGCTATGAAAAAAAAGCATGTTCCTCTGCCTCTTTCTGGTTAAATAATGTTTATAATAATTTCAGGTTATTTATGTTAGTATAGCAACGCTATGCCACTTTCATCAAAACGCTATAGCAATGTTATGTCATTAAATACGATAAAACAGTTATTCTGGAACAGATCTGCGTCTTCCTTATCCCGTTAAAAAACATATTACAGTATGTAATCATATTCCGTTCGTTCGGAAAAAAAAATGCACTAACTGTTCGTTACAAGCAGCATTTGCCGTCAGGCAGGTAGCTAACATAAACATATTTTTGCTAGCCTACCTGCTGCAAAATTACACCATTTTTGTACAAATAGAGCTATTTTATATAGTGTAATTTATCACTTAACTACTATCTTGTTTTTTCTCTTTTTTCTTTTCTGGCTTCCTAAAGCATAATTCCGCTTCATGATTGCCGAGGAGATTTTGTATTTTGCCGGCAGCAGAGATCGCGTGGTAGGGTGGCTGCTGTCAGCGACGACTGAGAGGGCCCCCTTGAGGGGGATTCCGATAACAGTGTCATTGCACTTTACTGCATTGACTATCAAAGGGGCGCTCAAGCAGTTTGTCGTTGCATTTTATTCTTAACCTGTCGTTGTCTTGGGGCCCCGAGCTGGCCTGGGGCCCCAAGCAATTGCTTGACTTTCTATTTAGGATGGGTACCCGAATTTGGAAGTGAATGATGCTTTGCGATTTTTTAAAATTATTATTATTATTTATTTTATTTTTTTTGTATCTAGGCCTACGTGAAATTCTGCATCCATTGTACGATTTTTTTTTCCACCTCGGAAGGGCAATGTGAGTCGAGAAGGGCATATGGGCAGTTGCCCAAGCCTAAGCAACCCCCCTGTGCACATCCCTGGTAACCTCCTCCTGGTAACCCCTGGGAACCTCCTTCGGTGCCCTCAGGGGGCCATGCTGCTAACTCCGCCGCAATGCCGGGGCGCAGATGGTCTCCGCGGGCCACCCGAGGGGGGTCTGCCCCCTCCTCGGAGGGCAATCGAGCAGTCAGGTCAGTCGTTCCCTGCCAGTTTGCCGCTTGAGGGCACTGCACTTGCTATTCAAAGTACACCAGAGGCCAGCCTCGAGAGGCTGGTTCCCTTAGTAGATTTTCTAGACGAATGGAAACGTCTATCGAATATATCTCGTTGGGTCCTGCAGATAGTGGGAAGGGGGTACGCGATTCAGTTCAGAAGGCGGCCACCTCCTTTCAGATGTGTCCTACCCACAGAGGTGGGCCCGGAGCAGGCTCTGGTTATGGGACAAGAAGTAGAGACTCTTCTTCGAAAGGGGGCTATAGAGAGGGTTCCTCCTCCCAGCAGGGAGTTTTACGGCTGGGTTTTACAGCCGTTACTTCATTGTACCAAAGAAGGATGGAGGGTTGTGCCCGATATTAGATCTGCGTCTGTTAAACCGTTCTGTAGCGAAGCTCAAGTTCAAGATGCTTACACTCAGACAGATCGTGTCATAGATCAGGTCTGACTGGTTTGCCACTATAGATCTCAAAGACGCCTATTTCCATGTTTCCATTCTTCCACATCACAGGAAGTTCCTGAGGTTTGCCTTCAGGGGAGAGGCATACCAATATTGAGTACTTCCCTTCGGTCTAGCACTGTCACCCCACACCTTCACGAAGTGTGTGGATTCAGCTCTGGCACCATTGTGCCTGCAGGGCATCCGCATACTCAACTACATTGAAGATTGGTTGATTTTGGCTCATTCAGAGCAGATGGCGGTTCAGCATCAAGATGTTGTCCTCGCACATATGATGAGGTTGGGGTTGAGGCTAAACGCAAAGAAAAGTGTGCTTTCGCCGGCTCAGAGGACCCCTTTTCTAGGCGTGGTATGGGATTCGATAATTATGCGGGCACAATTATCGTCAACACGCATAACGTCGATCCTATTGATGGCGAAAGAACCAAAGCTAGATTGATTGCTCACTGTCAAACAGTTCCAGAAACTGTTAGGCCTCATGGTAGCTGCGTCTAACGTGATACCTTTTGGCCTGCTGAACATGAGGCCATTGCAGTGGTGGCTCAGAACCAAGCGGTTCTTCCCGAGGGGGAACCCGCTTTGCATGATCAGAGTCACGCGGCGGTGCCTTCGTGTTTTGGTCATGTGGAAAGATCCTCTGTCCCAGGGATCTGTGTTAGGAGCTCATGTTCGTCACGTCACGCTAACGACAGATGCATCTCTCACAGGTTGGGGGGCGACCATGAGTGGTCACTCGTCCCAAGGTCTATGGCAGGAACATCAGCGTTCATGGCACATAAATCAGCTGGAGATGCTGGCTGTGTTTCTGGCTTTGAAACACTTCCTGCCAGACCTCAGGGGCCATCAGGTGTTGGTCAGGTCAGACAATACATCGGTGGTCGCCTATATAAATCATCAGGGGGGTCTGAGGTCTCGCCCCCTGTGGGCCCAAGGGAAACTGTGTTCTATCAGGGCAGTTTACATCCCGGGGTCCTAAACCATGAAGCAGACAAATTGTCGAGGCAGGGGCCGAGGACCGGGGAATGGAGGCTCCACCCCGAGGTGGTGGAGCTCCTGTGGAAAAAGTATGGAAGAGCAGAGATAGATCTGTTTGCTTCGGCAGAGAAATCTCACTGCCCTCAGTGGTTCTCTCCCACTGGGGCTGGATGCCATGGTACAGGAGTGGCCGAGGCTGCCCCTGTACGCTTCCGGGAGTTCTGGAGAGGGTGCGCTGGGACACGTCCGTCTGTTGTTAGTGGCTCCGTACTGGCCGACCAGAGTATGGTTTTCAACCTGATATCCCTCCTGGAAGGTTCTTTGATGGAGATTCCGAACAGAGGGCGGGGTGTTCCTTCATCCCTGTCCGGAGTTATGGAAACTTTGGGCTTGGCCTCTGAGGGGGCCCAGCTCATAGAGGCAGGTCTCTCGGCTGAGGTCGTTGAGACCATTCTTCACTCCAGAGCTCCATCCACGAGGAAATTGTATGCACTAAAGTGGAGATTGTTCTCTGCTTGGTGCAGAGATCGCCAGTTAGACCCAGTTAACTGCCCGGTTGGTACAGTGCTGGAGTTCCTGCTGGAGAGGTTCTCGGCAGGGTTGACCCCCTCCACAATAAAGTTGTACGTGGTGGGCTTAGCTGCTTTCCACACTCCTTTGGATGGGGTTTCTTTGGGGAGACACCCATTAGTTACTTGTTTCCTTTGTGGTACCTTAAGGCTGAGTCCGGTAGTACACTCGAGGGTCCAGGCCTGGGACATGGCAACTGTGTCCCAGGGCTTATCTGTGGCACCTTTTGAGCCTATAGAGGAGGTGTCAGACAAATTTTCGAGACTAAAAACTATCTTCCTTTTGTGTATTATGTCTCTTAAAAGAATCGGAGACATTCAGTCCCTCTTGGTGGGGCCCTCGTGTTTGGAATTCGCACCTGGGATGGTGAAGGCTTTTCTTTATTCTAGACCGGGTTACATCCCTAAGGTTCCTACTAGCCCTAGGGGTCCTATCACTCTACAGTCCTTCTGTCCTCCTCCCTTCGTGACGTCAGACTAAGAGAAGCTTAATCTGCTTTGCCCAGTTAGGGCGACAGATGCCTATGTCCACAGAGCTGCCCTGTGGAGAAAGACTGACCAGCTGTTTGTCTGTTTTGGAGCACCTAAGAGGGATGCTCCGGTATCCAAGCAGAGAATGAGCAAGTGGGTGGTCGAGGCAATCTCGCTTGCTTATGAGGCGGTCGGACAGCTGTCTCCCTTGGCTGTCTGGGCCCATTCTACCAGGGGTATGGCTGCTTCTAAAGCATTGTTGTTGGGAGTTTCGCTCCAGGATGTTTGTAATGCGGCAGGCTGGTCCTCGCCGTTTACCTTTGTCAGAATTTACGAACTTGACGTAGGCTCTACGGTTGGGGCACAGGTGTTGTTTTAGTCGTGTGCGCTGAGGTTTTACATATATGATCACTTGTTCCTATGGCAATGTGGGTATAAGCATTTTCACAGCATTTTGATGCAGCCCGAGTTCCCTGATAGGGAACGTCTCGGTTACATATGTAACCTTAGTTCCCTGAAGAGGGAACGAGACGCTGCGCCACCCTGCCATACTCCCTGCATGCCCGTGATCACTTACTTCAGGCTCTCCGAAGCTAGTTTCTGTAGTAGTCTGTGTAGTAGTTCTGCTAGTCTGTGTAGTGCAGTGGTGTGTATTATTAGTTTTGGTGTATTCTCGCGGTGTGTGTGGGAGTTAGCATTTGTTGAGTTAGCATTTGTTTGGTCATTGCCACGTTGGGAGTGAGTTTGTTGGGGGCGTGGCCAGCGAGGTATTAAAAGCCTCGTGTGTGTTTGTAACATTTGGCTAGAGGTGAAGCATTGATTGACTGATAGACAACTACTCTGTAAGTGTTTGTAACTTTTCTCATTTGATTGTTTGTTCATTTGTTGTTGGATAAGTGTGTCTGTGTAGTGCAGTGGTGTGTATTATTAGTTTTGGTGTATTCTCGCGGTGTGTGTGGGAGTTAGCATTTGTTGAGTTAGCATTTGTTTGGTCATTGCCACGTTGGGAGTGAGTTTGTTGGGGGCATTCCCAGCTGCTTCAATAACCATATTCAGGTGAGTATAAATAGCGTGATAGTCCGCGGTAGCGGCAGTGTGAAGCCCTCCTTGTGTGAAGACCAATGAGTGTAAAGACTTCAACTCTTCCCTGTGCAAGACCAACGAGTGGAAAGACTCCAACTCTTCCCTGTGCAAGACCAACGAGTGTAAAGACTTCAACTCTTCCCTGTGCAACTCCTCCCGAGCAAGGACCCCGGCAAGGCTCTTGAGTATCATCTTTCTTTTCATTATTTGTCTTTGGTTTCCTATCTGGCCTTTTCTCTGATCTGTATTCACCATGTGCTTTCAAATCTCAACTATTACTACTAGCACTCATAAATCACACTCTGTACGCACGAGACGCCGCAATCCTAATAATTTGCGCTATATCCTAATATCCTCTGCTACTTTACTCTCTATTCCAATTGGTCTCTGGAATGGCCAGTCTGCTGTGAACAAAGCAGACTTTA